>NW_004567118.1:25371259-25380859 GCF_000260355.1 Condylura cristata | reverse complement strand
CCTCCCCCGCCACACACACATATACAACCTTCCCCATTATCTGCATTCCCCACCAGAATGAGACATTATTTAAAACTGATGAGCCTACAGTGACATATTATCACCCCAAAGCATAGTTTACCTTAGAGGTGAGCTTTGGCGTTACATAGTTAATGAGTTGACAGAAATGTATTATCACATATCAAATATTATAGTGTACATAGTCATCTCATGGCTCTAAAAATCCTTTGAGGATGAACAGACAGAGCACAGATTACTTTTTTAAAAGCTAGGTTTGTTCTTTTAAAAAAGTAGGCACCTATATCACCAGACCAGATATAAAAGTAGAAATAATAAGACTTGAATCCAAATTTTTGTTTCCTTCTGGAGTTCACTGATAATTCATCAGCCTCTCCCTTTCTTTCTTAATCTCCTAATGAAGTTTTTGCCTTTAACTTTTTTTCTTTTTTGTTTTACTGGCACCATACTATATGGTGTACAGGAAATACCATTAAGCTAATCTAAAATGGAATCTATTTGTACACATGTGGACCATATGAGACAGATAAAATAATTTGGGGTAGTATGGATTCAACCTGATTTCAAGCCCCCCAAACCTGATAACCCAGAAGAAAGCTAATGTGGGTGAAGGGTGAAGGGTATCACTGGGTAATAAACATCTTACATTACCTTTCTCCCCATCAGCTTGTTGCTACCATGGCCCTCTTTCAAGTTCCTTGAAAATGCCAGGCCTTTTCCTCTCTCAAGATCTGTGCAGTTCCTTTCCCCTCCATCTTTGATTTCCCCACCCATTCTTTGCCTGGACATCCCCTTTTTACTTCAGATCTCAAGATCAGTGGAATGCCTTTCTTTCTCGTGATGACTGACCCAACTGCTCCCTGTTATGGCAGCTCATCAAATTGTGTCCCCTTCCTACCTAAATTTGTATTGCCCAATAAGTTGCTAGTAGCTGCAAGTGGGCATCTACATTTAAATGAGTTTAAGTTTAAACAAAATTCAATGTTTAAGTTCCTCAGCGCGTGACCACTTGGCCTTACTGAACTCAGGTAGCAGTGGCCACTCCAGACAGTGCTACATGGAGCCTCCAGTCATCACAGCAGTCTCCACCAAAGTGCACTCTATCAGGATCACCTTACCTTTTCCTTTGTGGTCACTGGCACAGGACATTTTCTGTTAGTCATTTCATCTGCCTCCATCTGGAGTATACTTTGAATGCCAAAATTAGAAAATATTGATCAGTGCTTTGGTACAAAGTAAGAACTCAATAAGTAGTTTTTGAATGAAAGAATGATACGTATGAATCCCAAATGTAGTAGATTAAGAGAATACATAGGGAGGAAATAAATTAAAAAAGCAGTACTCCCCTACTTTTTACTCTAGCCGGTAAAAAATAAAAGTAAAACAAAAAGTACCCCGGGAAGCAAAAAGTATATTTGGATTTTCCTAGTTATTGTGGAGTAAAGGCATTTCTGTCTACTTTTCTCCTAACATCAACTGCAGGCAATAAGAAGATGAACAAAATACAGAAGGGAAAAGCAGCATCCTCGATTAAAACAAAAGAATCTGCACCACAAATCACAAGTGATGAAATATAGCTGCTTAACAGGGTCAAGGTAGATGGAACTGGAGGCAGTCATCAAAAGTAAATATCCTCACATTCTAGTGCCAAGATCTCCAAATGTAGTTCCTCTAGATGTAGTTTCAACACCTTCAAGAACCAGAAAACAGCCACTTACTAAAGCAGCATAATATAAGAGAATGGTTAGGCACTGGGAACCCCCACCCCAATCCTGTTTCATGACAGAGCGTGGCAGGGTAGCTGGGGTCAAACAATAAATTACACTGTTACTTGAATGAAAGTCAGCACCACTGGTATATATGAAATCAGCCAACCCTATATGTCAGTCATTACTAACTGAAATGAAATACACATTAAATCTCCTCTCAAAGTATTCATACACATGAAATATGTAGTCTTTCCTGGCAGGAAGATAAATGCGCTCTTAGCTGAGACCCTCTCCATAGTTAAAGGAAAAGTGCTCATGTCCTGTAGATTGTCCTCCTGTATTCCTCATCCAATTTTTTAGCAAATGTTTAACCCAGACAAAAAGTGCCACCATTTAAAGATAAGTCATAATCAGAAAAAAGCCAGCCTGACAAATAGGCATGGCAATAACTAGACAGATAGAAGAAATGTATCAAACAAAAGCCAGCTGGAGAATATATATCAAAAATTACTTCGCAGAGCAGGACAACAGTACAAACAAACATTTCTCCACAGGCTCAAAGACGTTTTGCATGGTGTCTATGAACTCAAAACTCAAAGAAGAGATATAGGGATCAAAGAAAAACTGATAAAGCAATAGAAAGAAATAATGTGAGCTGAAAGAGTTCCAAGGAAAATGTGCATGAGAAAAAATATTATTTCAAAAGCTAACTCTATGCTGGAATTGGCAAAAATTAAAATAAATATTGCTGGGAGAAATGTGAATGGCAGACTTTTAAGAAATGAAATAAAGGAAAAAGGAAAAGAATTGCAGAGAAAATAAAATATGACAAATATACCAAGGAAATTAAATAAATGTAGTAGCTATAAAATATTCAAAAACAAGAGAAGATGATTTTATAAAACAGAGGTAGATACATATCTTATGAACAAAAGGCCACACTGAAAAATTGATGCAAAATGATCAGGCCATAGCTATTAAATTTTCTGGATTTTGCTAATTACAGGCATTACCCAACATCATCCAACTCCTCCTTTTACCTCTCTCTAGTGCTCCCCATAAACAGTAACAAATGAAACACATAAATTGTAAGAAACTACCTACAGGGTGAAAATCAACCTGGGTTCAAAACTTTCTGAAGCAATGTATAAGAAATGAGACCTAATGATTTATACCCAGAAAGACATTTTCAAATAGGCAATAACATAGTTCCATAAATCTTTCCCCCTCAAAAGTACTGGATAACTGAGTTAGGCTTTTTAAGAAATGAGTGAGAATGATAAACTTTAAACCAAGATAAACAGTATTTATCCATCACAGAAAAAATACATTTTTATTAATGTTGTAAAAGTTAAAAACATAATAAAACCTATTTGGAAGGTATTATTTTCCTGAAAAGTGCCGTGTATAGCAAATTATCAAAATACAAACATAATAAAAGTTGCAATAGGCGGTGGTATATACTCCATTTGAATAGCAATAAAACATACCTGCTCAATATTTGGGTAATTGAATCTTCAATTTAAAAAATAATAGATGACAAAATAATTTTTTAAAGATTTATTTATGCGTACAAGAACTGGGGTTACAGGCCAGAGGCACAGGGTTTGAAAGGATTCACCAGAGATGGAGTGGGGAGCAGAATAGGCAGTTCAACTGAAATACACTGCTAAGCAGAGCAGCAGGTAGGTCAGGAGGGGTCTGCCTCCCTGGCTGGGTATCGAACTCCTGCTGCAGAGGCTGAGGATAGCTTCATAGTGCTGCGTTTTAACCTTGTACCACCAGGGAGCGCCCAGGAAATAATTTTTTATAAATGCAGTTAATGCATAAGGTTATGATTACTATGAAGCAGCAAATTAAGAAAACGTGAAGAGGAAGTCTATTGTAACCTGTGCCAATTAGACCATGAAGACTATTCAGTACAAATAAGGATTTGAGGAGACATCTCATAGCAAAATTTCTTGTATGTTAGCATTCCCACAGATCATATTGGATTATCTTGGAGTAAAACTGTAACTAACAAAATCAGCTAGTGGTAAGCAGAATAGACGCTAAAGAGAGTATACTCTCTTTATTTAATTTTCTCAGCTTTCCAAGAGACAATATCTACTGTCTGAAGATGATATATAAAAAAAAAGACATGGGTGGTCAAGCAACTGTATGAACAGGTGTATCAAGTGAAAAATACACACTGCAAAAGAAGAAAAGGAAGGTGATATGCATCTTTAGGGTTTTTTTTTTTTGTATATCTTTGTCTGGTTTTGGTGTAAGGGTAATACTGTTGTTGGTTTTTTTTAATATGATGGGGAGGGTTTGATCCTATTTTGTGGAAAATATTGGATAGAATTGTGCTAATTCTTTAAATATGATCAAATTCTCCAATGAAACATCTGTGACTAGAAATTTATTTTCAGGGGGTTTTTAATATAAATTAAATTTCCTTAATAATTATAGGATTATTTGAATTTCATATTAGATGAATTGCGATAGGTTGCATTTTTCAAGGAATTGGTATGTTCATCTAAGTTGTCAGATAGAGATGTTCGGATTTTTCTGTTATTATCCTTTTCATATCTATAGCATCTGAGGTAGCCTGTTTCACTTTTGTTGTTAGTAATTGTGTCTTCTCTACTGCTTTTTCAGTCTTGCTAAAGGTTTCTATGTTTTATCGATCTTTTCAAATAAGTGGTTTTTCCCTCCATTGGTTTTCTATTTCCAATATGATTGATTTATGCTATTTATTATATTCTTCTTTCTACTAGCTTTGGGCTGAGTTTGTTCTTTTTCTAGGTTCTTAAAAAGCAAGCTTAAGTGTTGAGACTTTTCATCTTTTCTAATCATGTGGTATTAAGTTCTTATAAGTTTCTCAACACTTCTTTAGCTGTGCCTTACACATTTTTCTCTCTATGAAATTATTTTGTATAAGTAATAGCTATTCAGACTCTTTTATAGATGAGACCATTAAGCTTCTGGAAAAGTTAAGAAGCATATACAAATATATACAGCCAACTTCAGACACATTTAGGACTAGACACCAGGTCTCCAGCCTGGTACCGCAGTCATCATAACCTCATATAGATTATATAATGACAGCACAAAAGTCAATTAAGGGGTTTTTTTAGGTAGTCTATATATATATATTTATTTATATATATATGAGCTTAAAAACTGGACCCACCAGAGCTTAAAGATAACCCTACAGGTTTCTTAGAATAAAAGAAATTTTCTTCATGGAATTAAGACTTAAAATATTATCTCTTGAATCTTTTAGATGCAGTCTTGTGTCTTTCAGATACTGTGTTTTCACCCCTTTTACAGCATAATTGAGAAAAAATTTCCTTCCTTGCATAGAGAAATGTTGGCTATAACCATCATGTTATCTAAGCCACATCCCAACCACAGACAGTATCTTATCTCATAAATGGAATTTTGAACCTTTGATTATCGTCCCTCAATTTCCTTGTCTTTGCCTTCAACACCTGGTCTTTCCATATGAATGGCAATATTTATCTTTTTTGTAACTTTTTTATAACTGTGTATGTATGCTGCATGGTCTTTTGACCACTTTTTTGCCACTCAGCACTTAGGTTGTTTCCATAACTTTGCCATTGTAGATAGTGTTGCATTGAACGTAGGTGCATCTATCCCTTTGAATTCTAGGGGGGCCAGTATGGAGGTTCTCAAAATATTAAAAACATATCTATCATCTGAATCAGCACTTTACTCCTAGGTACATATCCAAAGAATAGAAAAATAATAAAAAATAATTCTTACAAATAAGAGGAATATGAGCACTATAAGGAAAAAATAGTTAGGGATTGGACCCAAGAGGTCATTTGCATAAAGAATTCACATAACTAACAAATGGGAAAATACCCCCTGCTCAGGTGACTGAAGAAATCAAAATTAGACAGGCCAATCAATCCCTTTAGGATTTGGTCCGGTGTACCTTACTTTCTCTGGGGCCTGTTAGTTAGCACTTTAAATAAAATTAAAACAATGACCCTTTTGGTAGGGTCCTGAATCAGCTACTAAGTCTTAAGCCTAATTGTGGTAGACACCATATCATTATTTTTGGGGCAGAAACTTAGTTTGTATCAAAGTCAGAAAGATTATCATTACCTTTGACCACGTGATTCTAGTTTAGGGAAATTATCCTACAGAAAGGAAAGGTTGACATAAATATTTATGGACAAGAATGCTAGCCATATAAGTATCAATAGTGGTTTTAAAAAAAAATAGTCGTAGAAAGTTAATGTCCCTAATAATGAAAAATTGGTTGAGTAAATATTGGCATGGTCCTAAAATAGAATACTTTGGGACTGTTATAACTAAGAAATACTAATTTACTGGGAAAGACTCATAATTCGTCATTAGTGAAAAAAATCACATTTACAAAGTAGTTTTCGAACTACTATTTTAATAGGTTAAAATATTTAGAGACATAACCCAACCCATAAAGCATATTAAAATATCAGCTTGGTTAATTTTTATTTTCCATCTTTAATTTTCAATTTTACTTTCCTATTTTCAAAATATCCTTTAAAAAGCACACTCATATTTAAAACAAAACAATGACTATCTTAGGAATTTCTCTTAGAGATGACTTCAATTGCTTAATGATATCATCTGGTACACAGTCTCTTTTTAACTTTCCTTTCTGCCAGTCTTATCATTTTGGCTTTTATTTTTATGCTTGTTGTTTCATCATTGCAAAATGACAGTGTGCACCTCCTGGTACTACCCCAGCACTCTGGGTAGACAGAGGGGAGAGAGCCCACCTTTGGGCAGTGCCCTCTTATCAGGACTGTTTCCCAGAAACTCCCTTCCACAGATTTGCTTATATTTCACATGGCCAACCACAAATCCACAATAAGGAGAGCCAAAGAATAAATACTCAATTTTCCAGGCTCTATGGTAGATGATGGCAAGAAAGAGGGAGTTAGGAATGGCTCTCAGATGAGCCAGCTGCAGTTTTTGCATAGTATTTTTATGTAGAAAATTGAAAGCATATTTTGTAGAGTGCATCAATAGAATTGTAGTGACAAAATATGCAAGAACCATGTTTTGCAAACCCTTTAAAAAGCATTTGTGACATTTGACCATTAAAAGGAGTTAGTAGATGTACTTACAAACTATTCAGGCTCTGATCCCTACATTGCAGGGGTGCAACACTATAAATTCAATGTCTTTATGCTGAAAAAAAGATTAGAAGATTTATGTCAAGTATGTATGTCTCGACCATAAACTCCTTCACAGGCACTTTGTTGTATGTGACAGGGAAGAGAACTTTCAAGCTGTGTTTGGTTACATGAATCCAAAGTCAGCCATCCAGTCACTGCAAAAAAATTATCAAAAAACAGGATTAGCTGTACAGCTGAAGTCAGCAAGCTGTCAGACAAAAAGCAAAGCTGGGGGGTCAGACCTATAAACAGCTGTGTGCCCTTGAATACATAATCAACATTAACCATCATGGTTCCATAATCCATAAGATCAGGGGAGTGCAGGAAGAATCCCTTAAGCACTTTGAGCATGAAGTGACGGTATCCTGTTATTACTGATGTCTTCTGAAAATTAATAACTGCAAAGGTAATGAATCACACTAAATTTCTCGATGTGAGCTGACAGAAAGGAACACAGAGAGATCTGGAGGAACAGAGATAGGAAGAGTCGTTGGCTCTGTGTCAGCTACCATCATTCATATGGGTGGTATACTTCATAGGGAAACACAAGCAGATATAAACCTGTAGAAATCCAGTGAAACATTATAACATTATTTTTGTGCAACTGGAGAAATGGCTTCAGAATGCAGTTTATTGACTCCACACAACAACTCAAGATCTGAAGTCCGTGTTAATATCATTTCACCAGCTAGAAAGAATATTCCTTAAGAGTGAAATGAATCATGATGGCCAGGAAGCTGTCACTGATCCTTAACTAAAATCCTTAGTCTAGGAATCAAGGCTTGACAAGGAATTCTATGTTGGTAGCACCAGAATGTTTCAGCCTTCTGGTGTCAGTGGAAGCCATAGCTGTCAGCACAAACTCTAATGAGTTGGAACTTTCAGCCTGCTACTGAACCTCTGTGTACTTCCATTTCTCATCTGTAAAATAGAGGACAATAATTGTACGCATACATTACAACTGGGTAAAATTAAGAAATTTGTAGCCCAGTTCCTGACTTCTAAACAACAATTATCATAGAAGGAAGTTTAAGTTCTTTAAGCAGACCAAAGAATTTGCAACTAAGTTTATCAATGGTAATGTAGTTACTAATTCACAATAGATTTCTTAATTTAGGAATCAGGTTTCTCTATGCAGAAATATACAGAAATCATAAAAGTAGAAAGCTTATTACAAAATGAGGGGAAGCTTTCATTGCTTCATTTGCATAGACTCTTCCTGGTGGCACAACAGGTTGAACTGCAGCACTGCAAGGCCTAGCCACTTCAGCACAAGTTGTATCCGGGCCAGGGTGGTGAACCACATGGTGCAGGAGACCTCTTCTGCCTTGCCCACTGTTCCCCTCAGCAGTGTACTTTGTTGGTAGGTAGGTAGGAAGGAATGAAGGAAGAAAGGGAGGGAGGGAGAGGGGGAAGGAAGAAAGGAGATGAAAGCCTTCATTTGCAGAGGATATGTGCAGTATGCAAAGTGTTGTGGCTTAAGTCCTAGGATGTTTCCTAGTACAAGTGAGCTACCTCTGCTCCTGAGGAGAAGGCACAGAACAAGAGATGAACAATATCTGGACAGAGCTGGAGTCATGATTCTTTGGATCCACCCTGGACTATAACTTTCAGCAGACAATAGCAATTTAATTGGAAATGTTCATGCAAACAGAATTATAAGAATAACATTGCTTCTTTCTGTTTCTCTTGTTCAAAGGCTGTCATGCGTCTCTGAGAGATGGTTCACTTCCTTACGGGATGCTCAATTGACTTTCAAATCAGTGGGTAAAGACTGGGTTGTTCAATAAATGGTGTGGATACAGCTGGCTAACTGTTTGAAAAAACAATGTTAGAACCCTGTCTCAAACCCAAATAAACTGCCAATGGTTTTAATCTGTAAAGAAATGAGGAAACATGAAACTTGTCTAAAGAAACGAAGGGTGAACAGCAGTATATTACAGGAAAAGGATTTAACACTTAGAGAAGTTATAATGGAAAGTGTGATTATTGATTCCATGAAAAGATTTTAAATGTCCCTTTATAAATATCTGCTTTTTTTTTTTTTAAGATTATTTACATATACTGAAGTAGAGTGCAGGAAAGAGGTGCAGGGTCAGTCAGAAGATTCACCAGAGTCAGAGTGGGGAGCAGAACAGGCAGATCCATGAAGTGCTGAGGGGAGCAGCAGGCGAGGCAGGAGAGGTCTGCTGCACCAGGTGGGATCAGCTGGCACTGAAGCGGCTGCAGCTGTGGCTAGCTTGCAGCGCTGTGCCTTAACCCGCTGTGCCACCTAGGAGGGTCCACAAATGCCTTCCTTGTTGGTAAACACACAAACATTTGGGGGAGAATATTGCACCTGGAGAGAACATGGAAGCTTCCCACTCCCCACTTATCCCCACACCCCTTGCCTCTCTTCATCTGGCTATTGATTCTCACACACTTCCTTCTGCTTTTTGGCTCTGAATTCCTACTTTGCAGACTTATCTCTGACAAATTCTAATATTTATCCTCAGCAAATTATCAGTGACATACTTGGACATTTAAATCAAGGACATTCATTGAAGTATAGTTGAGAATCTCATTGTGAAAATTTAAAGACTAAATCTGAATAAGATTAGTCCTTTAAGGATAAAACACTATGAAACTTTTTTTTTTAAGATTTATTTATTTGTGCATACAGAACTGGGGTACAGGCCAGAGGTACAGGG
>NW_004567118.1:25315098-25370357 GCF_000260355.1 Condylura cristata | reverse complement strand
AGCAGTGTATTTCAGTCAATCTGCTCCCCACTCTGTCTCTGGTAAATCTTCTCACCCCTCCACATCTCTGGCCTATACCCCGGTTCTTGTGTGCATAAATAAAATAAATCTTTATTAAAAAATACCAAAACATTTTGGAAAGTGTTAGTATTTGAGGAATCAGACTGGGATGAGAAATGTAAAGACTCCAAGATGCTACTTATATAACTTTTCACAGTGCCTATTACATGTTATGTAATATAGGATATGTTGATTTAAAAATAAAATGCTATAACAGCACCACCTTTGTAAACATGGGACAGAAAAACCAAGTTATCATGGAGATTTATTTGAAATTTAATTATGAATTTGATTTCATTTACTCTTATAAATATTTACTACCTATAGAATAAAAATAATTAAAGTTTAAAAACAACCCTAAAGAGGACAGGAGCGATTTTCAGATCTCTGGGCTTCTGAATAGGAGGCAGGGTTTCCTGGTTACATACTTAGAAATGTTGGGGCCACAAAAACTTTGTCTTTCTTCTAGAGACATATTTTAAAAATACTCCTTTATTTTTGATCCAACGTATCTTGTCTTTGGTTAGATTAGCTCATGTAAGACATAAGGGTAAAGATGAGTCTTCAAAAAAAGAAAAAGAATAATTTAACAGCATGAAATATCATTTCCTGCTGGGCGGGTTATTTATACTACAATTTTCAGAGAAAATGACAGTCAGCTGAGTGAGAAAAGAAATCACTAAAGTTAAACACTGCTATTGTAAAACTGTACACAAAGTGTAAGTAATCATTTTGCTTATTAACATGTTTATCACATAATCACAGCACTACCATATTTGGAATAAATAGCCTAATATCTGAATACAAATGTGACTAATGTTTATTGTGATGTTTTGGACATGGGTCCACATGACACAATATTTTCACATGCTTGTCTAATGCAGAAATTTGCTGGATGGGTTCCAAAATGTAATTTGGATTTGTAAGAGTATATCCCTCCTTGATAATTGAGTTTCCAGTAACTTTTAAACCCACTAAAACTAGGCAGTGACAATAGAAGCAACTTTAGAATAAGCTCAGCAGGTACAGCTACCCATCTCATTTCCCCCAAGGCCTTTGGTGAGACTCAGAGTCCTTCTGTTGCTCTGGGGCCTTTCTCACAAACACAGCGACTTATGCCAGCTGAGGGTTACCAGCAAGCCAATTGCTATTTATAACAAACTGCAAAAAGTGGTGTAATTGGGGAACATATAAGCTTTACAGGGGCTTGAAAGAGAGACACCTTGGAACATAAATGCCTGGTCATACAAAAGGTTTGCCAAGTTCTATGTGATAAGGTACTTACAGAGGTAACTACGGTAAAGTCAGGTCAGTAAGGCGAGCCCTAATCGAACGTGACCAGTGTGCTTATATATGAGATTAGAACACATACATCCACGGAGCAGGAAGTCTGTGTGAAGACACAGGAAGTCGATCATCTTCAAACCAAAGAGAGCCTTCAGCATGAACACCTTGATCTTGGTTCCAGCTTCCAGAACTGTAAGCAGATTGACTTCTGTTGTTTAAGCCACCCAGTGTGTGGTACTTTGTCATGGTAAGCTGAGCTAACTCTACCGGCAATGAAGCGTTTGAAGGCGGCAAGAGGGGGATGCTTATATTTCACTGAGTGATGACAGGAGAGGGTGATAGTGGTTGAGCTGCTGCAGAGCCTCATGCAGGCTGCACACAGCACACCAATTCTAGATAGATGATAGTGCAGATCATTATTATAATGCCCACCTGTTGTATATATGCTTTTTATAACTGCACCTCTAAATGAGGCAGCCACAATAACGGCAGATTGGTACATGGACCTGAAAGAAGTGAATAGTTTTTTTTTTTTTAATTTTTTTTAAAGATTTATTTATTTATTCATACAGAACTGGGGTACAGGCCAGAGATGCGGAGGGTGAGAGGATTCACCAGAGACAGAGTGGGGAGCAGAACAGGCAGATCGACGAAGTACACTGCTGAGGGGAGCAGCGGGCGGGTCAAGAGAGGTCTGCCACACCATGTGGTCACCTCCGGGGCAGGCGGGAATTGAACTCATGCGGAAGCGGCTTTAGATTCTCAGTGCTGTGCTTTAACCCGCTGCGCCATCAGGGAGGGCCCAAGAAGTGAATAGTTTTAAGTGATATTAGATATTAGTTTTTAGTGATACTAGGCTCGATGGTGTTTAAAAACTGGCTGTATATCATTAGTGAGAAAGAGGAAGACAGAAGTTGCTTTAAGTCTTGGGAAACTGATAGGGTGGAGGCACCTTCCAGTATAGTGACATAAGAAAGGATTGGAGAGGATAATTGAACCCATTTTAACTTCAAATTTGAGGAACCAAATGGAGTATCCAAGTAGAGTTTTCAATCAGGATTTTGAGAAATGAAGATAAGGACTTTTATAGGTGTCATGATTTAAAACTCACTATTGTAAGCCTTAAGAATTGACCAAAACAGGACCCTCCCTGGGTGCAGTGGGTTAAAGCACTAGGAAGCTAAAGCCACTTCAGCATGAGTTTGATCCCCACCCTGGAGGTGATCCACATGGTGCGGCAGACCTCTCCTGACCCACCCGCTACTTCCCCTCAGCAGTGTATTTCAGTACATCTGCCTGTTCTGCTCCCCACTCTGTCTCTGGTGAGTCCTCTTACTGACCCTACACCACTGGCCTGTACCCCAGTTCTGTACGAATAAATAAATAAATCTTAAAAAAAAGTTGATAAAAAACAGGAGTTATGTGTAAAGTCAGAGAAAAGCATTACTGGCTCCCAAGTTCTAAGTCAGAGGTTCATTATGGAAATGTAGCCATTCCCTTGACTTTTCTGTCCTCCCAAGGTTTCCAGGCAGTGATCGTCTCAGTCCATTCCCAACTGGTGGTGTATCCACCCAGAGCATCAGCAGTGCCCTGGATGTAGAGGTGAGCATCCGTGGAGCCATCTCCTCATTCACTTACAAAATATTAGGTGCCTATAGGAGGTGAGATGCTTTGTAAAGTTTCTGCTGGCAAATTAAAAGTATAACATTGTCACTATTCTCAGAATAATGTGGCTGTTTAGTCTGCTGCCTTCATGGGGGAACAGCCTGTCTTCCCTGAATGCATAGGTGATGCTGCTTCAGGAATACATGTAGACTTGGAAAGGTGAAAACAAAACCACTGTCCTTTCCCCTTTATTGTCAGTTTAATCAGGTTGACCATAATGTAGCTGAAGATGGTAATTTGCATTTGCCACTTTCTGAGCTGAAATTCAGATAATGTCCATTATCATTCATTCCCCAAATATCTTTTTTTAATCATTAGTATGCCTAAGTGCTTTTGTCTAATTATTGGGGAAGGTAACTTTAGGGATTCTGCCTTAACAACAGGACAGGTAGCACATAAGGGTCATGAAACCCATATTTGAAAGCCTGGAGGAGTCTCTTTGCGACTACCTGAGAGCAACTTATGGTCAGGAAAGGAGGCTTTATTCTTACTGAAGCTCACAGTATTATAATTTGAACACAGATTTAAATGTAATCCCATTACCATGCTGAACTGCTGAGTACTAGAAACATTTGGACATGATATAACTAAACATACATTGAAATCCTTCTGGGAATCTGGAATATGATTGCTCTGGTTTTTTTTTTTTAAGATTTATTTATTTGTGTATACAGAACTGGGGTACAGGCCAGAGGTGTGCAGGGGCAGTGAGAGGATTCACCAGAGACAGAGTGGGGAGCGGGACAGGCAGATTGACGAAGTACACTGCTGAGGGGGTCAGGAGAGGTTTGCTGCGGCATGTGGTCACCTCCGGGGCAGGCAGGGTTTGAACTCATGCTGAAGTGGCTTTAGCTTCTTAGTGTTATGCTTTAACCTGCTGTGCCACCAAGAAAGGCCCTGATTGCTCTGTTTTTTAAAAAATATTTGTAACATGAAATAGCTATTAATGTTAATATTAGACTTCAGATGGTAGTTTATTCAAAATTAAGAGCACAAAAATTCATATGCAGTAGATTATAGAAAAGCAAAGGATTTAGTATTTTGAACAGAGGGAAAGGGAAATAGTCGGAGTCAGCCATGACCAAGATACCAACAACCCATAAATGAGTCGTAAAAACCAGTCTGAGAGACGTGGGGAAATCCTTAATTAGTCATCCAGCCGTGTCCTAGTGAGGGGACAGTGACTCCAAAAGAGGAACCTGATTTGAATGGGGGAAATTTTGATGTGATTTCTCCCAACCTTGGGTCAAATTTGATTCTGAAGCTTTCCAAAGGACCAGTTCAAAGACTTTAATTGTTTCATTTTTGCTCAATACAATTTTACCTCATATCAGCTGAGGCTAGGAAGTCTTTAGTTATAGACATCTGAACTGTAACAAAATTCTGTCTGGTCTACAGGGACAGGAAAACCCACAAGTTGTGACTTATTCTAGAAAACATAGGTGGATATGCCATCCAACAATGCTCTGGGTGCAGTAACAGCTAGAAATGGGAGCAGCTGCTCTTTCTCACTCTGGTGTCATACGCTGGGGCAATGCCAGTGTCCTCGTTCCCTCCCATCAGGGCTCCTCCTAGTTAGGATGTATGCAGATGTTTTTCCTAGGATAAGTGAAGTCCTGTCTGTTGCCATTGTCTTAGAAAATTGGACATCATCCTACCCGGTGTCCTGTGTGCTATATTACACAGGCAACTGAAAAGAACTCAGCAACCAAAATTCCCATCTTTTGATCACTTCTTTCTAACTAGTCTTACTTTTGCAGTTTTTCTTCTCTACTTTCTACTTTCCTTTCTACTCTCTGCCTATCTGGCACCCCATTTTTATGGGTTCCAGGTTCTAGCCGCCCAGTCTCAAAGATCATTATTTGGTTTCAATCTGCCAATTACAGCCATCCCTCATACTAACTTCAATTACTGTTGGTTTTCCACTGTTTTCATCATTTTCCTGTGGCTTCCAAGTGAAAACTCTACCTAACTGTAGCTTCTTCAGTTTCATCCCAGGTCCCAGACTTGGCTTGTCCGGGACTGGCCAGACTTAATTGTCTTAGGTGAATAAATAATTGAACCCCCTTTCAGTCTCAATTTTCCTAGTTTGGTAGCCTCACTGTTGGCACAGGGGTTAAGCCTCAGTGTTACCAAGCTGTCCACAATCACTGCAGCATGTGTTCCAGCCCCAGCCAGGAAGCTGACCCACATGGCACAGCAGACCTCTCCTATCTCGCCCACTGCTCCCCTTAGTATTTCAGTTGATCCACCTGTTCTGCTCCCCATTCTGTGGGAACAAACAAGTGTCTCTGGTGAATCCCCTTACTCCCTGAACCTCTGACCTACACTCCAGCTCTTACATACATAAGTAAATAAAAAGTAAATCTTTAAAAAGATACCCTAGTTTGGAAGATACAACTATATAATCATTCTAGCGTCAACCTCTAACAGGGTGAAAAAGTCAGTCATGCCAGAGAGAGTAAAACAGTCATAAAAACAGCCCATACCAGCTATGATTTTAGGAGGAAATTCACCAAAAGAAATCGAGGTATGAGACTCATATAATGCTGAGAATATGTGCTCCTGGATTTTAGGTACTATATGGCCCAGAAGTAAACTCGTGCTTTATGAGCTAAACTGTAAGTTACACTTATTAATAAGAAGAAGGAAGTAATATAAAAGAGACTTACGCTAAGCAAATAAATAGTCAGAATGAACATCCACAACTCTAATTAGTGGAAGCTGTTGTAGACTAGATTGGGTAATAAGTAGACAGCATGCATAGCTCTGTGGAAGGGCCTAGAACTTGGGGATAAAATAGACTAGAATGGGATATTGATTGCTAATGGTCTGACTTTGGCCAAACAATGTGTCAACCTAAGTTCTAAGAATGAAAGTTAGCACCAATAAAGGGCTTTGTATCCTGGCTAATTTTGATGTCAGACATACTTTCGGGAATGAAAAGATGAATTTGGGAGATTTGTTTCCTTTTATCCTTAAAAACAGCAGATAAGAAATTAGGCCTATGATTGAATTTGAAAGAAAAATTTTCATAGTAATCAAAAAAAAAAATGGGAATACCTACTGTATGCTAAAGCCTCATGTGAAACACTGTTAATTTTTGGTTAGATTTAGAGTTCATTTGAATCTAGTCTTTATGATAGTCTTTTCTTCATTGGTCAATAATGATTCATCTCTAGGCTGCGATTTCTGATTTCATTGACCTCCTAATTAATTCACAATGCTAGTTTTAAGAATATCCATGAATTTCTGTTTCATAAGAGATAATACCCAAAGTCATCATAATAAAGATTTATTTTCACATACCACCTTTTTTCAGCCTCATATGTTTATGATCCAGAAGCTTCAGACTGCCTATTAGTTACCAAGCACATTGTTTTGGGTTCCCTCATGTCTATTCCAATGTAGGTGTAAGAACTACTAACAATTCTAACATCCACAGGGTGTCCAAGTATTTAACTCAATTCAGCTCAATTCTGACACTATCAGAGATGGCATCAGATCCACAAGTTAAAGACTCAGTCTCCCAAGATCACCCTCCACTTAAGATGCTGGTCACAAGTCCAGGGTGTTAACTGCTGCTTTTGATGGACTGTTTGGAAATCAGAGATTTCTATTAGCCTGTCCTCAAGCTTGATTAATTTGCTAGAGATTAATTTGCTTGAGAATTTGCATTCTCAAAGAATGCAATAAACTGATTTACTCACTAGATCATAGATTATTATAAAGGATATTATTCAAGAACAGTTAGATAAAAGAAATCTGTTGGGAAAGGTTCAGGGAAAGGCTTCAGAGTTGCCATGCTTCTATGCCCTCTCCAGGCCTACCATCCTTTTCAGATTCCCACATGTTCACCAAGCTGGAAGTTCTCTTTACTCCCAGTTTGGGAGGACTTTTCTGGATGCTTTATAGGCATGATTAAATAATGCTTTAGCTATTGGAGACTGAGTCGACTTCCAACTCTTCTCCCCTCCCCTAAGGTCTGATGGTGGGCCAAGAAGTTCCAATCTCCAATTGTAAGGTTGATTAAGTTTATGAGGAAAAGAAAAAAAAAAAAAAAGAGGCACCTGCAGAGTCACAGGTGAGCAGGATGGTTGTGTTTTACCAGTAGAGAAATTGTACTGATAAAGGGGTCTTCTTTCTGTGAGGGGCTCATTCCTTTGTAGAATTGTTATTTGTTCTCGGATAATTCTAGGGTGTGAATACGTTGATTTGTGATGACTGGTGATTATCTGACCTTCAACTTCCAGTTAATGGCCCTCAACCTCCATTTCCCCACCTATTTTCTGCTCCTCCAGATACTTTCCATAGCATCTGATACTTGCTTTGACAGTTGGTCCTAAGAATTTTTCATTTTTGTAGCTCGTTTAACAACTATATTAATCATTTCTAACCCCACCTCTAATTTCTGTCCTTGTGATGTCTCTGCCGTAAATTGCTCTGCTCATGTGCATCACTCCTTATTTTCAGATTCTATCTTTGTGGATTTGCTTACTAACTAAAATTTAGTTGTAACCACCGAAGCAATCCTCATGGTGGTTTTGCAGTCATTCAGCAACAGGAGAACAGAATGGCAAAAAATGTGCCCAACTCACATCTTCCCAGCTGAGATTAATAAAACAATACTGCCTTTTTAGTTCATCTCTCACACTGTAAACAAGTATCCTTTTCCACTTAGTGCCACGGTTTTAGAACTTTGTGCCTTTGCTGGTGATTTTTTTGTTCAGAATGCTCCGCTTGGCATCATGCTGAAGTGCTTTCTGGTGTTCGTAAGCACAGAAGACTCTGGTATGCCTTACAGAAAAAATAATTGTTAACTACAGTCATGAATCCTGATGCTAGGAGTTCAGTGCTAATGAATCAGTACTATATATGAAATAAGGCACCTTTAAACAGCAACACATATTTATTTGTTAATTGGTTGACCAAAATATTGTGATACAGGAACCTCACTCTAAATTCAAGCAAACCCACCAGTCCTTGCTATTTTGATGTTTGCATAGCTTTAAAGAATTTAACTACCACAAATAACAAGAGTCAACTGAAACCACAGGTAAAATAGCATGAACTTTGTGCCTTTTGCTGGCGACTTTTTGTTCAGAATCGTGGATACAAAAAAAAAAAAAAGAAGAAGAAGAAAATAGTGAATACATGAGAGTTCACTTTACTATTCTATCAACTTGCCTATACATTAGAGATTTCCCCTAACAAAAGATTATATTTTTTAAAGTGAGCAAGAGAGAATCGCATGCCAGAAATGCAAGTTTGGCTCTTCTCCAGGCATTAAAAAAAATCATTGAGTATATGATTTAAAGAAATATAATTATTTAGAAGTAGAATGAATTCAATTCCACATTCAGTATAAATGATCCAGTGCTACGTAAAGTCAGTATATACAAATCCACAAAAGCAAAAGCCAGTGAGCCAGTGTGGCCTTTGTAAATTGTAAGGTAATATAAAAACTTACATGTTGTTTTTAGAAAGTGAAAAGAGAAAGTCAAGAGACATCTTAATAAAAAGCTATGTTCCACTATTTAACATAATAAAGCTCAGTTTCTAACATTTCCTCTTGTTTATCCCCTAATAAACCTGCTTCAGGTCCCTGGGATAGCTTTGCCCGCTCAGCTACCCCCCACTCCCCAGCTTAGTCTCTTGAGCGTTCATAACAGGTCAAGTGCAAGGGCTAATGTCCTACTTTATCACTACCTGTTTCCCCAACAGTGCCTCAGCTTGTTCTCAAGTATCTTACTCTAGTTCAAATTGCTTTTGCACAAAAGAAACCTCTAAATCATTCTGCTCTTGCATAACAGTATTTTCGGAGCTCCAGCGAGATCCCCCAAGATGGCAAATGGGGTTTTGCAAAGGGCAAAAGATTTTGCAAAGAGGGAAAAATAATTCTGCTGCTTGCAGAAAAACAATTAGAAAGGCAGGTTTCTGAGACGACATTTCATGTTGAAGACATATGAGAGCTGGGTGAACACCATCACAGCCGTTTTGATGAACCTGATTTACATCAGGTGAGAAAAACTTGGCACGTTTCAATCTGATTTCTTATAGAACTCAAGGTCTTTGCAGCCCAAATCAACAGAAGCATTTTCTAAAATGCTAAGCACTGACAAGAAATGCAATTATAGCTTTAAAGTCTTTAGCTTTAGAAAGATTTGGAGAATCCAGGGCTCCATGCAGATGAGACAGGATACTTGGTACCTTCTCCCTCATCTTCTGTC
The DNA here is from genome assembly GCF_000260355.1 of Condylura cristata. Lineage (NCBI taxonomy): Eukaryota > Metazoa > Chordata > Mammalia > Eulipotyphla > Talpidae > Condylura > Condylura cristata. Next base: position 25,361,115 of record NW_004567118.1, on the reverse strand, counting down.
TTCGCTTTGACCCATAGAGATGGCCACTTAATATGCTTTCAACAAAAGCAATGATCTTGCTTTTTCATTGGAACATCCCCAGCAGACAGAAGAAATGCTTACACAAAGAAGGCAGTGAAAATATATCTGTTGACATGATGAGATGGGGGTCAAAGCCTGGTACTGATTTTTGTAAATACCACAACTGTGTTTCTATCAAAGGCACCATGGCACCTCCTGGCATACGGGTACCACTGGCAGCACTGAACAGGGAGCACTGAACAGGTGGCTCTCCATTCCCTTACCTCTCTCCATCCATCCTTCAGAATGGACCCCATTCATGTGTTGTGGCATCATCCTTCTCACTTGAAATTAGCGATATAAAAGGTTTCATAACATGAGATGTGTAAATCTAGATGTCAGTAAGACTGGAATGTTCTCTTTCCAGAAATGGGCAGTTGTCAAACACAAGCATAGGTTTTGAGTTTTCATGCCTGCAGTAGACATATACCATTTATGTAGGAGTCATCCCTCTCCATGGAGTCTACCAAATAGCTTCACTGTGCTTTTATAATTTTAATTTTAATTAAAACTTCCCATGGGTTAGAGCTCAAAGTTGTACACTCTGAACTTCAGATCTCCAACATGAAATGAAGGATTTAGACAAAAGTTTCAAGGAACCACTGCTTCATTTTAAACTTCCTGTTCCCATTACTCACCTATTCGTAAGCCTAGCTACTCTTAATATCTTGGGACCAAAATACCAAAGTACTATGTTTAGTACTTGGGACCAACATACTTCAAAAATGTGGCAACTTTCCTCCATTGGGGATTGTGGAAAATGCTATATTTCACCTATATCAGTCTCAGGTACTTAAGAAAATATAAGACCTAGTAGTTCTTTCAGGCAAGGAAATGGATAGTATACAAATAATACATGGTATCTATATTGCTCAATATAAAATTGAATAAAATATATAATGTCATATAGTAAAAAGGTAAAAGTATAAACCAATGATGTCCAACATAATTTTTTAATTTTCACTAGTCATGGTTAAAAGTAAAAAAAAAAAAAGTAAAATTAATTATACAAAAAAAAAAAGCTTCAAAGTCCATTTTAAAAATCTTTGAAATTCAAGCATATTTTACACTTAAAGCATCTTAAAGTTTGACTGCTTCACTTCCAATGGTTAAAACAAAATGTAGTCTCACCAAACAATAAAGTTGTTTAGAGGAAAAAAATTGTACAGATCCTTCAGGTTTTAAATGTAGAGTAAAAGACAATGAAAAACTCACTTGTACCAGGTATAGCATTACTCAACAGGCAAACATGCTTGGTGGCTGTATCACTGGCCAGCAAACGATCAGGAGTTAAAGGACTGGGGGAGGTGGTTTTAGATTAAAAAAAAAAAAAAAAAAAGTCAGGAAGATTTTATCGTGTGTGAAGATGACACTGGAGCAGAGACATGATTGGAATGAGAGAGGGAATCTGCCAAGATGTGAGGGAACAGAACCCTATGGAAAGAGAAATAAGAACTACAGAGTTCCTGGAAATATGATCGTAAACACCCAAACACAAGTGTATAACCTTGGGAGTCTCTACTTGTTCTAAGGAGGCCACCAAAGAACAGTATCTTTTTGGTATCTGGGGCACAAAGTTCTTAAAGTATGCATTGCTTCCCCTTTTTGTTCAATAAGCACAAAGAATGAGATTCCTCCCCATTCCAGAAGATAAAGAAAAGTTCAAGGCTGTGAGTCTGCGCTCAGGACGAAGCCACGTTTCTCCCTTTGGCCTTGTGGTGTGCACCTTTAAAAAGAAACTAAAAGAAAAATTTGCGTGTCATGCCTGGCAGTAAGATGCTGCTTGCTCTCACCCGACCCGCTGTCCTTGAAAAGGGTTTACTCATGGCCCATCTGCGTTTAGTTAATCTCAGTGTTATTTTCTCTCCACAGGTTTCTGGACAGCTGACACCTTTCACAGCGATATCAGTAGTTTCCCAAACAGCACCGACCAGAATCCTCTCAGAGAATCCGAGTAAATGGATGAAAGCCTGCCTTATCTTTACGTTTTCTTAGGCAAGTTAAACAGAGGTGTACAAACTGCTAAATAATCTCACCAGGGACAAAGAGTCTAGAGAAACTGAATGACCATGAGCTGAGGAGCCCTGAGTTAAAGAGAAGGGAAGACAAAGAAGCAAAACATCAGGGAACAAATTTTTTTCTATACTTCCACTTTCATATCCGTGTGCAAAAAGCAAAATACCTAAATTTATGTACCCACAGTGTTGCTGAAGACAATAAGAAAGATCAAAGGATTGAACGAAAGTAGAGCCTTGTTAGAGTGATTGGTTGAAAGTTTTTCCTTCTTGTCAAAATTACCTTTAATAAGTAGTAATAATTAAAAGTATAAAACCACAAAAAGATATTTCACATTACTCCTAATCATCAGAACCACAGTGAGCACTCATATCTGTTAGAATGACTGTGATCAAATATGTATACAAGTCCCAGTAAGGATATGGAGAAAAGCAAAAACACCTAAATTCTGTGCACTGCTGGTAGGAGCATCCAGTGGTCAGCCACCATGGGGAATGGCGTGGTGATTACTCCAAAGTATAAAAGTAGAACTATTGTATGATCCAGCAATTCTACTTTGGGGCATCTACCTAAATAAGAGGAAACACTATCTCAAAGAGATGTTTGCACCTCTGTGTTCATCACAGCATTATTTAGAATAGCCACAAGGAGACAACCTAAGTGCCCCTCAGTAGGTGGCAAGTCAAAGAAAATGTAATATATGTGAACAATGAAATATTAATCATTCATAAACAAAAAGAAAATTCTGCCATTTATGACAGCATCGATGGAACTTGAGGGCATTATTTTAAGTGAAATGAATCAGGCTGCCGAATACTATTTCTCACTTCTGTGTAGGATCTTAGAAATAAACTCATGGAAACAAAGGAAAGTGGTAGTTGCCAGGAATTGGCAGGTGAGGCAAGTGAGATGTTAGAAGAGTACAAACTTCCAGTTAGCAGATGAGTAAGTTCAGGCCATCTAATGTCCAGAATATTGGTGACAGTTAGCAGTGCTGTATCATATACTTTGAAGTTGCTGAAAGAATAAGTCTTAAATATTCTCACCCCAAAAGAAGAGGGTAATTATGTGACATGATGGAAGTGTTGCTATAGAAATGATCATTGTGTATACCTTAGTGTAGCAAATCGACTTAAACTAAATGCTAAATTTCAGTTGTATCTCAATCATACTAGGGAAAAGTTGGAATATAGACTTTGCAGCTTGCAATTTTTTATTTAAGGTGAGTCCTGTCCGTTCTTTCAGTCTTGTCAATCCTGATGAGAATAGACCTGAAAATGGTGTGCCCAGACCTGATCCCACCCTGCCCCGAAATTCAGCCACAAGAGGCAACAGTGCCCCTGCCTGTTCACCACCACGTAGCTCCAAAACCTCTGAGGTGAGCTGAGATGAAGTTCTGAGTAAATGAAGGGCAAGGAGACATGTTACAAAACTGCATTTCTGTAGATACTTTTAAAAATACCCTTACAGTCAAGCTAAGAAAGTAGTAACTGTCCATAGCAAATGCTATGATTTTTCCTTTATTTGGGAAGGTGTGGGGATGTCTGGAATAGAGGTACCATGGCCCTCTATCCTGCAGACTATCGCCAAGCCACAGCTCCATGCTGGCACTACGTGGATTTACAGGCATGCAACCTGCAGGTCCACACCTGGAAAGCTGAGCATGGAAGCCTTTGCCTCAGGGTTTCCATCTAGCTTGGCCCTCTGTGTCTTCGTTCTCCTGTTGACCTACAGCAAAAGAGTTGACGTCATGCTAAGCCCCACAGACCTACCAGAGTGATTCATTTAATAATATTTGTAATCCCTGAAAGATGAGGTTGCCCCATAAAAGACTTAGAAAATAACCATGACTTTAGTAATGTGCTAGCATGCATACCTAGGAGTCTGTGCTGTCTAAACAATTTTATAATCGCCTCCTCTCTTACTTTCTTTCACTGGCATTCTGTTCCTCTACCCTTCTTGGGCCCCCATACCCCAGGCTCCTAAAGTCAGACTCACACTGAAATAGTTTTCAAACTCCAGTCTTTTCTGATTGGGCCTATTTGAATGGAGCCGTCACCAGTGTCTTCACAAATGGTATTTCCATTAACATTTCTATTTCTGTCCATTGGAGCACCTAAAGATTTCCCACCAAGATTTACATCACTATTTTAAGAAAGTGCTTTTAAAAAGCCAATGCATTGGCTAAGTTTAAACCCAACTTTCTCAAGGGAGGCTTAAGAGAAATACACAAAGTTTTTTTTATTTTTTTCCTAAAAAAAAAAAAGAACCTTTGTAAGTTCAAAATAACATTCCAAAAGGACTCACTAGAAAAACACTCAGAGCAGGAGGAAAAGATTTTTTTGTTGTTGTTTTTTGCATTTGTGGCAGACCTGGCTTCATCCTGATATTGTATGTTTGTTTTTTGACACAGAAAATTCAAATAGCCCTAAGAGTCAGATTATAATTGAGGGGAAAAAATGGGTTGTGTTTCACATATCTAGAATATTTACAACAGTGGGTGGAGCCCAGCTGTTCAACCCATTATACAACAGGTCAGGTAGAATAGAAGATTTTGACAAATGGTGGATCAAAGGTAGAGCTTTAGAGATTTTCTTAGAACTCACAGGAGCAGCATCAGAGCCGTTCTTGAACTATGCTAAGTAGAACTTTCCATCAGACTGATGACCCACAGTCGTCTAAAGCTATGGCCTAATGGAATGCCTGCTATACTTGGAGAGTTGTCAGTCAAGATGATAAGCGATGAATGATCTGCTTCAACAAAATCTTGGAGTTGAAGTGACTGTATTCCCCTAAGCAGGAGCTGCTGCTGGAAGGACAAGCTGAATGGTGCATTAGTTAGAACTAAATTTGCCAGCCCCCCAGTGGCATAGTGTGTTAAAGTGCAGTATTTACTACTAAGCTAGCCACAGCCACTTCACCACAAGTTCGATCCCCAGCCCCAGAGGTGACCCACGTGGCACAGCAGATCTCTCCTTCCTGCCCACTGCTGCCCTCAGCAGTGGACTTTTTCAGTCTGCCTTGTTCTGTTCCCCACTCTGTCTCTGGTGCATCCTCTCAGTTCCCCTGCACCTCTGGCCTGTACCCCAGTTCTGTATGTATAAATACATAAAATCTTTTAAGTAGAATTTCTGATAATACTTTAAAAACCCATGGTATAGTTGCTTTTCATGAAGAGCCCTGGAAGAGGCCTACTTGGGACTGGTATGGTGATCACAGAGTCATCAGGGACCCCAGACTCATCCATTTTCTTGAGCATTTGGCATTTCTTGAGCATCCCCCCATGGTCCTAGCTCTCTACCTGCCTGCTATCCCTTGAGACAGCTTTCCAAAAAAGAGGAGAGAGGAAGGGGGAAATATGGGCTCCTCTTTTTTTTTTTAAACATTTATTTATGCATACAGAACTGAGGTACAGGCCAGAGGTGCAGGGGTAGTGAGAGGATTCACCAGAGACAGAGTGGGGAGCAGAACAGGCAGAGATGGATGAAGTACACTGCGGAGGGGAGCAATGGGTGGGTCAGGAGAGGTCTGCTGTGCCCTGTGGGTCACCTCCAGGACAGGGATTGAACTTGCACTGAAGTGGCTAAGGCTCGCTTGCAGTGCTGTGCTTTAACCTGCTGTGCCACCAGGGAGGGCGCTGGCCTCCCCTTTTCTAGAAGATTTTCCAAGTGTCCCACACACCATTTCCATTGTATTTCACTGGCCCGGCTTTAGTCACAAAAAAGACAGAGTCGCTAATATATAAAATAGAGACTGCAGTAAGCCTTTTCATATTTTCCAGAGGCAGCAATCTCCCCAAATTCAGCATTTGAGACTACAGAGTCTGTGGATATTTGCTCACCATTGGATGAAAAAAGAAATCTGGAAGTTTGAAAAGAATGTCATTTTTCATGAAGTATAGTAAATGGTAAGTGTTGAATCCTTCAAATGATAGCCAAGAGTATCTCCTGTGCTTTCTCCAGAAACGAATAAGAAAGTTCTTGTAATGGTCTAATAATCCACTCTTTAAGTAAACTAATTCTGGAGGACCTACTTACAGTGCTTGCAGCATTCAGACCCAGAGATCCCAAGATCTCCATAATTCTGTTCAGGATTGTTTGTAGGAGCACTGGTTTGATTGGAAAAGCAGCGTTCAAGGACAGGTGGAGATGCCAACACTTCTCTGGAAGGCACATTTGCAGAGCAAGTGTGATGTCCGTGAAAGGTTCAGAATCTGACAATTTCAAGTTAAGATCCCCACTTGCAGGAAGAGATGGGTTTGCCAGGCAGGCAGTCTGTGTTAGAACTCTTCTCAGCTTGCTGATACAGTTAGTATCTACACAGCTTGTGCCTGTACAGGATCTGTTCTCACACAGCATTCTTAGGGGAGCTGCTGCCCTGAATGGCCTGAGATCTTGACTAAAATCATTAAATGAGTCTTCGGACTTTAAGCATTTATTTCCATCTTAATACAAGATATTGGAAGGGTTTTGTTTTACACCAAAATACATAATGATGTATTTACACCAAGATATATAATGATGAAGGGCTTACTTGAGAATAACCATATCTGCTGTTTATACACAATGAAAAGAAATACATACTGGTCACAAAACCCTTGACTGAAATTATTATAACAAACTGCAGTAACATGGTACTGGGAGGGTGGCTAATGGTTTGTTTGTTTTTTCCCAGCTTTATTGACATGAAGTTGACTAAATGTTAAGATACGTAAGGTATACAGCATGATGATTTGATATGCATATACACTGTGAAAGGGTTTCCCATGGAATTACCAAATCCATCACCTCACATAATTCAGTTTTTCTTTCAATTTTTTTTTTTGGAGAGACCATTTATTTCATTTCTATAATACATCAGTAATTATCAACTATAGTCACTGCATTAGACTCTTCAACTTACTCATCTTACAACCAAAAGATCGAATGTTTTCACTAACCTCTCTATTTCCCCTCCTTTTCCCAGGCCCTAACAGCTATTTTCCATTCCACACATCTGAGTTCGAATTTAGGGTGATTTTGTTTCTAGAGCCTACATATGTCACTCTCTCGTCAGCAGGCAGGTTATAATGTAATCAAGAGGGAAATGCCTCCATATTTATCTTTTCTGCCTCTTCCTCACCCTGCTGCCCAGAGGCTCACAATCTGATGTGCAGAAATAGGCTCAGGAACCTTCTGAAATTGTGTGTCCTGAAGTTGTATGTATTTGTCTATTTGCACTGGTAATAGCACACTCATCAGATCCCGTAAAAGTTTATGATCCTTAAAACTGCTGTCCTGACATTTTCTACTTCAGCAATGCCTACACCTCTTCCCCCAAGGTTGTTTCATTCCTTCATATCTGCATGAGATATAGAGGATGAGGCAAGAGAGAAAACAGGTGGAGAGCAGCTTTTCTGCCTGGTAACTTCCGCTAAGCCTTAATATTCCAGCACAGAACCAAAGTCTTGCTGTAAGTCTTTCTGCCTTCTCTGAGTACATTAGGCTTTCTTTGCCCAGTTGCTCTGCCTCTACCGTATTTTACCATATTGTGCTGTAATTGTCTGAATTCTTTTCCTTCCACTTGTCTGTAAATTTTCTGAAGTTAGGTTGACTTTTCACCTATTTACCACCTGATACAGGAACTAGCACATTCCAGTGAGTTCTCAGTGGATAAGCAAATGGGTAGATGGCTTGGTGGACAGATGGTTGGATGAACGGACAGAGTCTCTCCTTCCATTGCCAATTTCACATTAGCTATAAATCCACCTATGTTGCCTATCAAGTTAGTCATTCCCTTAACTCAATCTCTGAAATTGTTGAAAGTTTGTACTTTAAAGTCATGATTAATTGAACTTCGATCCACACATTTCTGTTTCCTCCAGACAAATTCTAGAGAAAGTATGTTCAATAAATGAGCATTTCAGCTCCTGAGTAACAAGTAATGTCTTCTTTTTGATGGGGCTGTTTCATGCTTTTGCCATTTTATAAAAAACAAAACAAAATAAAAACCCAACTTCCAGTCTTGCTTTATCTGAATCCAGAACCACTTTTCAAAAGTTGTTTTTCCTTCAGCTGTTTTACATGACTATCAATTACCGGTGTTTACCGCAACAGGGTTGTAGAATTTAACCATTTGGTTCCTTCCTAGAATTTTACTGTTTTAATTTACTAAGTTTGAAATTTGAAATGTCCCCAAGCCTACTCCTGAGAGCTGATGAGTTTTCTCTTCCATGTTAATAAGCTAATTAATTGGGTGAGAAAAGAGTTACTGTCTCACAAGCTGTGAGTTTGCCTGCTTAGTGCAGCGTTTTGGATGAGGCTCATTACTTGTTGAAATGGTGTGTTCCATTTTAAAAATAACTTTTTAAAAAAAGGACATCTCTGTGTCCTCCTGAAGTCATCTCAAAAAATTCTGAATTTCTCATGAAATGAAGAAACCTTTGATATGGCCTAAGTGGGTACTTGTATACTTGGCCATGCCACATTAAGCCTCAGCTAGGCAACTTTAGGCTCCAGAAAGATCTAGTAGAGACTTAATGATGAAGTATTGAGAACCAAGGTCAAGGGTAGGAAACAGGTTTTCTATTTAGAGCCACATAGTCATGGGAAAAACCTCACTTGAGGACTGTGAGCTACAAAAACAAAAAGACAACAATTGAGAGAGAAGAATATGCGACCTTTCCCTTACCTTATTTTAATTCAAGCACAAAAAACACCACCCTTCAAATAATAAATGAAAACATTTGTCAGCATTACATGAAAATAAGATAAGGAGGAGAAAGAAAGACAAGGAAGCAAGAAATAAAAGAAAAAACAAAACAAAACAAAAACAGATGCTTGAAAAAATTACCCATACTGATTCTGTTCCAGGCACTGTTGTAGTATCATGCATACTGTTTAAATCATTATAACAGTCCACAAGGCCATACTTTTTTTTTTTAATTTCATAATTTTATTTGTAATATAATAGCATTCAGTTTGTATTACATATAGTTTTGTGATTTTTTTTTTATTAAAAAGTTTATTCACAAGGCCATACTTTTACCCTCTCTGAGGAAGTAAAGCACAGAGGTTAAGTAACAACTGGCTGATAGAAGAGGTGGAATCTGAGCCAGTAGCCAGGCTCTAGGGGCACCCAGTGTATACTATTCTGTTCTAACAGCCCAGATAGACTAAGGCACCCTGGAACATCTATCCCAAGCACCACTCAGCGCCCAACTGCCCACATTTTAGCCTTCAGCATGGCCTTGTATCCTCTCCCCAAGGAACTTGCCACCCCAAGAAGGGCAATGTCCAGGGATCTAACCAAGCTCTTTCCACTGACTGTGCTTCTTTCTCACCAGTTCATCTCCCTATTTTTGTTCAAAACTCGAGTCTAGGGAGTCCATAGCAAAATGAGCCTGAACTTTGATCTCAGCCCCCAGGGGCTCAACCATGACCTTCTAGAGAACAGTCAAGTGAAAGTCATTATGAGTGGTGGTGAGTGTGGTGGAGCCGAGGGGGTGCTGAACGGATTCAGACACTTCTGATCTCATTACTGTTAAATCCTGGAAGTTTTGGCTGAACCAGTTAATCCTGGGGGTGGGAGGGGTGCTTGAACCTCCTTAGCGGCCATCTTTGCAGATGAAAATAGCACATAGTAACTTCTTGAATAGATACATGAATATTTGCATCCCGAAACTGCTTCTTTGGCACCTGCATGCTTTAATGGAAAATTGTATTCTGTAACAATATGCTCTAAATAAATTCCCTTTCCTAGGTGCTCTAAACTACTCCAAAGCTTTCTCTAGTCCAGAGGACAAACTAGAGAAAGCCCCAGATTTGAGGGAAATTGCACTGATGGGATGGTACTGGATACAGTAGTGTGACACCCAGTGTCTCCAGAGGTTAAGAGAGTTGAGCGCTGGTGTGACAGTCACACTCAGGGATGTACTCTTAGCCAAAGAGAATTTTATGTCTCCTTCCCAGAGAAAAATAAGTTTTCATTTTTTAAATGATATTTATTGAAGTAATTTATTATCTCACATATATGTCTTATGTGTAAATGTTTATACCTTTACAAATCTGTTATTTTACAATACCTACCACAAAAGCCCCATCACTGTTCCAGTGTGTTCCTCCCCTCTATTTTAACCTCTCCCTTTTCCCCGGATGCCTCTCTTCCCTCCTGGATGCCTCAAATCTATGGCTGATTTTCGGTTTATCTTTGACCTTTTGTTTAGTTTCTCTATATTCTATATATAAGTGAAACCATATGTCATTTCCTTTCTCCTGATTTATTTTACATAGCATAATCCCTCCCAACTCCATCCATGTTGCTGCAAATGGCATGAGTTTTATCTTTTTTGATTGCTGAATAGTATTTCATTGTATAAATAAACCACATGTTCATGATCTATTCATCTACTTGGGGGCATTTCTATATCTTGGTTACTATAAACAGTGCTGCAACTGTTTATATAAGAGTTCAGGTTTCCTTGTGAATTAATGGCTTTGTGTTATTTGAGTTAGAATTGCTGGCTTATATGGTAAAATCAGTTTTAGTGATTTGAGGAACTACCACAGCTTTCTATAGGGGCTGGAACATTCTACATTCCCACCAGCGGTGAGAGGGTTCCTTTTACTGCACACCCTTACCAGCTTTGGTTGGTTTCAGTTTTTAGATATGGGCCATTTTCATGAGTGAGGTAGTATCTCCTTGTAATTCTGCTCTGTATTTCCCTTATGATAAGTGATGAAGAACACTTTTTCATATGCCAGTGGCTATCTACATGTCTTCTTTGGAGAACTGCCTATTTGGCTCTTTGGTCCATACTTTGGATTGTTTTGTTAAGTTGTATAAGCTCTCTTTAGTTCTTTGATATCAGTCCACTGTCAGATGTGTGCAAATATTTTCTCCCATTCAATAGGGTGACTCTTCGTTTTGGTTACTGTGTCTTTTGCTCTACTGAACCTTTATAGTTTGATGATGTCCCAGTTTTTTATATTCTCCTTTGTTTTCCTTGTTGCTTGAGATGAGTCCTCAAGGGTATTTCTGAAGTTTATATCATGGAGTATTTTGCCTATGTTTTCTTCAATAATTTGGGCATGTAGATTTAGACCCTCACCCCCACCTTTTAGTGGGGGCTAAAAAGATCTGACTTTATCCCTTCTAGGTTAAACAAGGCCCAACCCAGCTCCTAAGATCCTTGGAGTTTGGAGCCAGGACTAGGAAAGGAGAGCAAGGTACTTGCCCAACTCAGGGATAGAACTTAACAGGCACCACGTATCGAACAGGCACCAAGATAGATGAAGTTTTAACACAAAAAATTTTAAAATAATTAAAAACAGAAATTATTGCTAAAGTATCATAGTTTTAATTAAAGACAGAAAGCCCTCAACAAGACCAGAATTAGGGTAAAGAGAATAAGGTGGGTCAGACAAGTAGAGGGTTACATATTGACTTTATTTAAAATTTTGGTATTTTGTTCATCAAAGACTTTTTTTTTACACTTAACATATATTAGGTATTGCATCAAAATATTATGTATCTCCATTAATGAGTTTTCTGTCTCATCTTGAATTTCACCCTGAGGAAGACTGGCCTCTCCCCAGTCCTGCTCTACTGACAAGGTTTCTAATGCACTCACAGCATAGTCTCTCCTCTTCCCTTGCTCACCCCTGCCTACTCTCCCTTGTAGAGATTATCCCCAGTAAGCAGGCTATAACCAAATCTAATAGTGTCAGAGTTGGTTTTCTGGGCCTGGGAGAAAACTTGATAGTATATAAAGTTTATAATAATGTGTACACCCGAGGCAGAAACTGAACTCCACATCTTAGTAAAAGTGTCATTCTGCACAAAGCATGCAGTGGCCATGACTCAGTTTTCTCCCATGCAAACAAAGAACAATAATGCCCTCTGGCTCATTTATTCCTGGGTGACAGTGAGAAACAAATGAGCTAATCTAGGTAAAGATATTGTGTCTAGCAAACAGCAGGTGTTTGGAAATGTGACTCTCCTCTGCTTCATCTTTACCTTCCTTTATGCCCTGAAACAGGCTGAAGTGATAAATACCATGGACTGAAACAAGACTGGGAGTCTGGGAAAAGGGGATAAGACCCAGTGTCACTGGTTTTGCCAAATCAACCTGGGTCATCCTCCTCCTGCTAAATCAACACCCGTCATCCTTTGGCAGTTGATAATCCAACAAACCCCTTCCCAGCAAGATCAGTAATGTGTGAGGTCTTCCTTCTTGTTTCTAAACATCTGTGATTAGGAACAATTAGGGACGGGTGAGCCTGCCATTCTTCTCCTTTCAGATGAGGAGGAAGTCCTGATGTGCCATTATCAGGAGGCAGACAGCATCTGTCACTCACTTCTCAGGAATCCATGGGCTCACTCAGACGCAGCACCAATCTCACAAACTTTATCTGTATCCCTCAAATGCCTCTGGCTGCTGCTTCTCACTGATAGGACAGTCTGGCATCTTATTTTCTCAATGACTAGGAAAAGATAGGTGTTATATGTCAAGGAATCCAAGAAAGCCAAATAGAGGACATAGACTCCTCCAAGAAGCTGCCAAGATTTCGATAGGGAAGACAGAATAAACATACCTGTAAGATACAAGCCAAACCAGTAGTTATGATGGGCTGGACCCATCTCCCCAGATACCAGCTGCCAAAGCTGCTCAGGTGACACCACTGTTAAGGATTCCTCTCTCCTGCACCCACCCCTCCCCAAGATGCCAAGATGCTTTTCTCCGACTTAGCTGTGTTGTCTTCAAATTGGATGTCTACATCCACTCTTGTGTATTTTTCACTTCTCTTTCTTATATAAATAAGTTTTAACAAATGTTCAGAAATGAATGGTCATGCTAGAAAAAAGCAGGGGTCTTGAGCAAATAAAGGAAGAAGAGGTTTCCAGGGTGTTGGGAGCTTTTTTTTTTATTTTAAGAGTTATTTATTTATGCATACAAAACTGGGGTACGGGTCAGAGGTACAGGGGCCGTGAGAGGATTCACCAGAGAGACAGAGTGTGGAGCAGAACAGGTAGATCAATGAAATACACTGCTGAGTAGAGCAATGGGCGGGTCAGGAGAGGTCTGCCGTGACATGTGGGTCACCTCCGGGGCAGGCATGGAACTCAAGCTGAAGTGGCTTTAGCTTCTTAGTGCTGTGCTTTAACCCTCTGCACCACCAGGGAAGGCCCAAAATGTGGGACTTTAGAAGAAAGACAGCAACATATTCACCAGGGGCAGAGTTACAGACTCTCCAAGGGCCACATTCAGCCAATACACATTTGCTGGACTGCACAGTGCTTTGAAATTTTAAAGTCTGAATGCGTATGGCCTGCATCTGGCTTCCTCATTGAGCTGCATTTTCCGTTCCTTCCTGTCTACTGCCTCCATTTATGGTTCATGCCTGGTCCCAAAGGCCACTGGAATTTGTCTCCTGTTCTGCAGCAGCTTGTCCATAGCTGCTACCCTCCTTAAGAGTTAGATCTCCCTGGCCACAGTACCTGGGAGATTAAAGTAAATGTGTGTTTCCACTAATTTCTCACCCATCTGCTTAACAGTAGATTTAGACCCTCTTCCCTCAGAGCCAACTTACAGATCTGGGGAAAGAAGGGACATTGTAGCTAGTGAGTACCCAGCATTTCACACAGCTTTATTCTGTTTAATCCCCCAACCACCTTAAAATTTGGTGTTACTTACCATCCTCATATGAGCAGACTGAGGCTCAGAGAGGTTAAATAACTTGCTCAGAGTTGCAGAGCTGGGAAGTAGCAGAGCCAGAGTTCAGATCTAGATGTGTCTACACCGCACATCCTTAATCTTCTCACAACTTGCCGCCACTAGGAAGGGGCAGCACAGAATCTCTGTTTCCATGAGCAGAATTAGGGAAGGGAGAGTGAGGCACCTTTGAAACAACACAGGGGTTTGCACGCAAGGAATTCCTCTTTATCTGCAGTAAGGCAGGCAAGTCAAGTGCAGATAATCCAAAAATAGTTTCTAATTTTTCTTGGGATAAATATAATTTTTTGGCAACCGACACTCTTTTCCAAGTGTGTTTTGATTAGCATTACAAGAAAAGGTGTTTTTGTTCTCTGAGGATGTGCTAACTAATGGGCAAAGGGAAGAAAGAAGTGCACCAGCCCGACCTCTCTCCTGCCCAAAACACAACCGTGTACAACGGCAGAGCTGTCCCTGAAAGCATCCAGGAGTGGCAGTGGGGCCCATGGGCCTGGCGAAGTCACTGCCACTTTGAACGTGAAATCCAACTTCATCCCCTTGCGTCACATTTCTTAGAAACTGTTATCTTTTTGTGCAGCTTCTTAGCCAAGGTGACAAGCCACGGCTAGTTTAAGAATTGGGATTCAGAATCTAAAACCTTTAATTTATTCATCTCTTTTTAATAATAACCTTCCTCCCTGATCTTGATGTCTGACAGCTCCAGAGTCAGGCATTACCAACAATTGAAATAGAGATGTTGCATATGAGTCAAAGTATAGACCAAAAATATGAGGGGCAGAAAATGGTGGGTGAGTGGTGCACTATTCTAGTTCCCCAAATGCACAGCCTACTTCTGAAAGCGAGTAAGGAGCTTGGAGACAGCTGTGAGGCAATTTGAGTAGAGTTGATGGAGCTGAAGTTTGGAGTCAGGTAGACCCTGACTCCAAGATTTGAGCACTTATTAAACCTCGCTTGGCTTTTTCTCAACTGCAAAATTCAGTATGTGACAAATCATAACACAACTTGGCATAGAAACGACTCAAATATAAATGAGCCACTTACTGAGGGTGAAGGACCCCTCTATTTCAGTTTTGTGGGCAAATTTGAGTTTTGTTGAGTGGCTTGTTGATTAAATGATTGACTTAATGACTTACTGGTGAGTCTCTTCTTTCCAAATATCTGCAAAAGATGGGAGAGGAATTAATAAATTTTTAGGCAAAGAAAAACACACTTAAACTCCTTCAGTTTCAAAACCCATGCTCTTCATTAATTTAATCCTTTTTATGTTCCAGGCAGCATTGTCCTAAGTATTTTTAAGCATCATCTAATTTAGTATTCAAACAAGACTTGTTCATTTCTCATTAACTATTACTGCTTTCTCCATTTTTATAACTGAGGAAATAGTAATAGGTAGCTATGCTTCTTTCTTGGATTCTTCTTTGTTTAATGTGGTTTCTGTATTCTTTTGTGTTATTCAAGGCAAATACTTATATATCCTTTTAACTTTTTATATCCTATACTAAAAAAGACAATTTGGATTTTCAGTCTGATTTAATTTCAGACTTTTTGCCTTTTAATGGGAGAGAGTTAGAACATTAACATTTATTGTTATACATTATTTGTTAACATTACTTCTCTCATCTTGTTTCGTGTTTTCTGCTTTTGTATGCTTCACCTAGTTCTGAATTTTCTATTTTTCTTTCCTAGAGTGACTTTCAACTCAAATGTCTTTACTCTTAGTTACTTATTATCATCTTTTTGCTTTTCAAAAAAAAAAAATTGAACATACATATTTCTATTAGTACCCAAGGTTCTTCTTTGCGGTTCCTTCTTTCAGGGACTGTGTTCCCTTTCTCATACGTAGAGAATTCTCTAGAACTTAGTTAAGTGTCCCACTGGGAGACCCTTTCTGATTCTTTCAAACTACAGTACAACTCACCCTCTACTTTTAAAAAAAAATGTTTATTTATGCTTACAGTATTGGGGTATAGGCCAGAGCTGCAGGGGGTGGTGAGAGGATTCACCAGAGATAGTGGGGAACAGAAGAGGCAGATTGAGGAAGTACATTACTGAGGGGAGCACCTGGTAGGTGAGGAGAGGTCTGTCATGCCATGTGGGTTACCTCCCTGGCCGGGGATCGAACTCATGCTGCAGTGCCTGCAATAGCTTCATAGTGCTGTGCTTTGCACCACCAGGGAGGACCCACCTGGGAGGGCCTGCACTTTACTTTTATTTGAAATTATAAAGAATACTAAATTTCATAGAAAATAATCAAATTTAATTTTGTTTCCCATTATTCATTATTTTTGGAAGACACGTTGGCCTTCCTTCAAGTTTTTTCTCATGTCTCACTTTTGCACTCTAGTCTCATTTCTGTGTTCCCAGTATAATCATGATATTTCTGCTGGATTACAAGTATAATTTCCTAACTACTCTCTGTCTTCATTTGTGCCCACTTCAATCTACCCTATACAGATTAATCTTCATAGAACACTACTTTCAGTATGTCACTCTTTGGCTCAAAGTGTATATACAAGATGAGCTCACTCAGTCAGTCAACAAACTTGTAAAGAGACTTATAATGTGCTAAGCTCAGTGCTAGCTTGTGGAGCACATACAAAGAGGGGTATGCTCTGAAGTAAACTCAGTGTTCTCTGAAAGTAATAGTTCTTTAAAGGACTTTTAATTTTTCTATCTTGTTTTTCTTTTTCATCCTTACAACTCTTTTAGTATGATAGCCAGGGTTATTTGTTCTATTTTATAGATGATGAAAGTAAGGCCAGAGTGATTCAGACAATGCCCAAATTCTAATGACTAAAAAGATCTCTCAGTGCTCTTTGTAAATGTAAACCAATGCTTTTTGTTATATTTTTTTCATGTAAAGAGTCAGGGATCTTGCTGGGATGGGTAGAATTTCATAATAACTCCTCATAAATTCTGGATGGTATTCCAGAAACAGTACTTCCTTCCCTTTCCTCCCAATGCAGAAGTCAAAGAATGATGCCAAAGAATACTAACTGATTTGGGCATGTCCAACCCTAAGTGAAACATAGAAGCTTCTGTATGGACCAAATTAATGGAAAGTGATGGGGAAATTTCAAATGTCTCCATGAGTTCCATTTATCTGTTTTTGTTTGTGGCATGGGCCTGACCAAAGAGCTCCAGATGGAATGGATATAATGTCTGGGGTCAGCCTTGGCTTTGTGTTATGACTGCAAATTGGCGCTTTGCCAGGTTGCGCCTTCACTCTGTCCTCCCCCATGACCCTAGCCCACTTAGGCTGGCTGAATTATTTAAATATTGTACATTACTAGTTAATAGACACAACATATTGAAAGTTTTACAATCAAATATTTACGCTGCTTGAAAACATTTTACATTATCTTTAAACAGCCATGTCATCTATTTATTTTCATTCTCTGATCTTTCTGTTTTGTATCAGAATTGGAGAATTTAGCCTATTTACCCAGAAGTAAATATTATGATGAAAACATTGGATGGCTCAAAAGTAGACTTAGTAAAGTGCAGAAGTATTTTTTGTTAGTGTCAGTTGCATAACAACCCCTGCATGGTAATAAATTAAGACATATCTTTGGGATGATTGAAGCACGGATATTAATACTTCATGACTAGATACTGCTTCTACCTGCATTTGGCCCCCTAGACACAGTAGTCCTAATCATTCTTCTGGCCATTCACCCATTTACTAAAATGGTGAGAAACTCCTCTGTGGAGAGTGTCGGCAGTTAGAGGTGATTTCAGTCAAGAAAGTGCATTTAATACTGAATGTTGAGCTGCATGTAAGAGTTGACACTTGATGGTCTAAGGTCTCCTGTTTGGCACAGACAGCCACATGCACCTAACTTCTAATTGCTTCTGTCTAGCTCTAGCTTGTGGTGTTTATTACTCCTCAAGAGCTTGTTACCATGTTTCCAGGGCAACTTTTATCTATCCTAAAAGGTCTACTCAGTATTTTTGCTTAGTACTGTGTTGGGAAAAGAGACCCTCCTTTGCATAGTCAGTGGTTTTATTTATTTATTTTTTTCATGCTGTTTCCAAAGAACACTCTAAAAGACAAGGAAGAGGCCAGAACATGACTGACCAGAAAGCATCATATTTATGATGAATCTTGCACCCCAGATCTCTGACTTAGTTGCTCCTGATCTATTTTCTGCCTCTTAGTCTTGAATTGGCTCTTGCGTGTCTTCTTTCCTTGGGCTTTGTTCCTTTTACTCATGTCCAATTTTCTAAGCCTGACTGAACTCCTAATCAGAGTCTTCTTTCTTACTCTTCACTCTGGAGGCTGGTTAGCTTATAGCTCCCCATCCTGACTTGCCAGTGGTCTCGTAAGACTTGAGTAAGGTAATGTGGTGAGTTTAGGGTGAGCAAGACCTATCCTATGCCAGAGTCTATGCCACCATCCCTGGAACCTTCAACAGTCTTCTGACCTCCTGGAATTTCAGCTCCTTCCCCAAGAAAGGGATATAAATAAATAGATAGATAGACAGTCAGATAGATTGACAAACAGGTAGATAGGCATACAGGTAGACAGATAGATCAATTGAAAATTTTCTCATAGGGATGCTATCAGCAATATATATGTAAAGAACTTCACACTATGTTTGGTCCAGAGTGAGTACGTATCAATCAAGTAGCAGTAACTATCATCATTACTATTTGTGGCACAGATGCCCTGTCTTCTTCAAAGATCTCCCAGGTCTTCATTTCCCCATCTACAAGGTATTTTCCAAGCCATTATCTAAATGTTAACTATTAATAATTCATAGCTACAAGAAGGCATGGGAGGGAGGATGTGTGAAAGAAAAAGCAAAAATAAAGAGATTGGGGAAACACAGATTATAAAATCCATGTTTTAGAAGAAATTACTCATGACTTGAAAAATATCTATCCAGCAAATTGAAGGGAAAGAAGAGAGGCCCCTTTCTACAGAAAAGAGGGGATACAGATGAGACAAGAACTTAAACACTGGGAATGGCAGCTGGGTCACAGAAACCATGGTTAAAAGTCCCCATGTGAGGGTCTGAAAAGATCCATTTCTACAAATCTCATCTTCCCCATCTGTAAAATGTGGCAATTCAACCAGATTCATTTACCAACCACTTAGCAAACTTTTATTGAGAATCTACTATATGTAAAGTAGTTTTAGGCATTGTGGTTACAGAGGGGCGTAGAACCGGCAAGATCCCCACTCACCTTCCAGTGGTGGAAACCAAAAATGAAAAACCCATGTAGATAGTCAAATAAGATAACTTCAGTTAATAACAGACTTGAAGAAAACAAAACAGAGGAATTGGTAGAAAACATTTGGAAGGAGTGGGCTACTTCAGAAGATCAGAGAAGACCTTTCTGCAAAGCTGATAATTATGTGAATAGAGTATAGGCATGCAGAGGCCTGGGGGAAGTAATTTCCTGATGGAGGACAGCAAATGGGGTGGGGGGGGCCATGGGGGTGGAAGGTGTTGTGGAGAGGAGGGAGAGCCAGCATGGATAGAGAACAGTAAACAAAGGAACCTAGGGTGAGGTTGGTGGGCTAAGCAAGTGCCAGATTGGGGGGACTTGATTGCCAGCAAGAACAGATGGCATATGAAAAATTGGCAAGTTGGGAGCTTTTTTTTAAAAAAAGATTTATTTTTGCATACAGACCTGGGATATAGGCCAGAGGTGCAGGGGCGGTGAAAGGCTTCACCAGAGACAGAGTGGGGAGCAGAACAGGCCGACTGATGAAGTACACTGCTGAGGGGAGCAGCGGGTGGGTCAGGAGAGGTCTGCTGTGCCATGTGGGTCACCTCCAGGGCTGGGGACTGAACTCATGCTGAAGTGGCTTTAGCTTCTCAGTGCTGTGCTTTAACCCTCTGTGCCACCAGGGAGGGCCCTGGGGGGATTTTAATGAAAGGTATTTACAAAAATGTAGGTGGACTAGGGAAACCGAAAGCACAGTGCAGCTCTCCTGACGCCCTCCCCCATGCCCTACCCTTATCTTCCTAGGGTTAGAAATAGCTGGACACTTCCATCATTCCTGGTGCTGAAGAAAGAAAAGGGAGTGGTCACCAGGCCCCCAGGGAAAGTGGTGCATAAAAACACCTGGAAAGAACTGTGGTTTTCACAGGGCTGTGGCTGAGGCCCCGGGGACCTTGGGAACAAATGCCCTGACCCCATTTGCCCACCTCCCTCTAACCCATGCCAGAGATCCCCAATGGCTGAATATGGCCACATGACAAGAGGCAGAAGAGTCTATTGATGTAGCCCATATTGGTCAGTGTTCTCCAGCACTTCCTAGAGAGAAAGGAGAGAAGAGATTTTCAGAATAGCTGTGACAGGTTTAGTTTTATCCCAAGAGCATTGAGAACGTGCTTGAGATTTTTTAGCAAGGGAGTACCTTAAACTGATGGATATTCAAACGATCATTCTGGCTTTTGTGTAGAAAATGGACTTTAGAGGGTCAAGAATCAAAGTTGGGAGAATATCCAGATGACAACATCTGAGTAGGAAATGTGTGTCGTGGCCTAGTATAGTGGCTGAAGGGAAAGAAAAATAAGTGGGTTTAGGGTATACATAGGGAAAAATGAAAAACAAATTCTTTCATTATACATGAGCTAGAGGAGGCCTTTCTATAATCCTAGTGGGAAATAAGAATGGATATCAATGTCTGAAACCTTTGCACCAGATGCCAACAAGTGTTGCTTTTACAGAGCAAAAAACCTCCAGATAAATTTATCAGCTTCTGTGCTGTTTTGAAATACGAAAAGGAAAAAAGAAAATAATTTCCCAAAACTAGCATGCAGAAAAATGATTTGTCTAGTCAACCCCCCCCCAATAAAACCAAATAGCAAAGTCTTCTGTTTTTATTGTTGGCATTATAATGAAGAACATGCTGTGCTTATTATCTAGTTAACAGGGTTTCATTCTGTGTAATGGTGAAGTGAGTTATAATCTTTAATAAACAAAAAACACCAGTAATTTTTTAATCCCACAGTTATGATGGTTCGTAGAATTGTTTTCTACCCCCTCCTTTTTTGTGAGACATCAGAAATCTTTTTGCTGTTTTCCCAAATGTGGTATCATATCCAACTAAAGAGTTGTAAGGTTGGTTTTAAAGATCCATCAATGTCTTTTCAAGGATCAGGCTACACCAATAATGAGCAGCTTAAAGGCTTGTGTCGAAATACCATGCAAAGCCATTAATTCACTTCTGGGAAGTTCCGGAAGTTCCAGTGTTCCATTAATAAATATGGATAGCCTGTTAAATTTATATTTTTTGTATGAAAGGCCTAGCATGGAAGGTGATCACAGAAAAAGTATGGGTTATTTGACCATTCTGCACATATAAGACTTAATATTGTTTAGGGAAATGATCATTTTTTGCACAATTTACATTTAAGGATCACAACTCCTGACATCTTTAAAAGTAAAGAAGAGTTGCCTGTTAATTTTGGCTTTTTATTTATTATTATTTTTCTCTTGATCCCTTATTTGGTTCCCCTATCTGCCTCCTATAAGTAAAACCATCTGATATTTTTCTTTTTCCTTCCAACTTATCTCACTGAGCATCACCCCTTCCAACTCCACCCAAATTGCTGCAAATGACATGAATGTACCTTTTGATTGATGAACAGTATTCCATTGTGTATGTGTACACATACCACATCTTTTTTTTTTTTAGATTTATTTATTTATGCGTACAGAACTGGGGTACAGGCCAGAGGTGCAGGGGCGGCGAGAGGCTTCACCAGAGACAGAGTGGGGAGCAGAACAGGCAGATCGAGGAAGTACACTGCTGAGGGGAGCAGCAGGCGGGTCAGGAGAGGTCTGCCACGCCATGTGGATCTCCTCCCGGGCAGGCAGGAATCGAACTCATGCGGAAGTGGCTTTAGCTTCTCAGTGCTGTGCTTTAACCTGCTGCGCCACCAGGGAGGACCATGTACCACATCTTTTTGATCTAGTCATCTGTTGTTGAACATTTGGGTTATTTCCAACTCTTACCTGTTGTAAATAGTGCTGCAGTAAACATAGGGGTGCAGGTGTCCTTTTGAATGTATATTTTTGTATCCTTTGGGTAGATGTCTAGGAGTGGAATTGCAGGGGAGGAAGAGGGATCGAAACAGGAGAGGGAAGAGCACAAGTGACTGTGGTAATGGTGCTCGGATGAACACCATTTTAAGGGGAGTACATCTAAGAGGGGTGATGGGATTTTAAGGGGAGTACACCTAAGAGGAGAAAGCAATGTTGTACAAAAATGAACATTGATGCAAAATATGTAAAAATAAATAAACTTTAAAATGTAAAAAGAATAAATAAATCTGTTGACCTCAGTCACAAATACAAATATAATAACAATAAAATAAAATAAAAATTGAAGAACAGAGATATGAATACCTCTGCCATACCTGAGAGCTAATAACTGTCCTGCCACTTCTGTTTGAGTAGGGTTGTCCTGAGGAGGTACAAATGATTTGAGGAAATATTTTTTGCTGGGAAAATATTTTCTACAAGGCTTCTGTCCATAAAAACAACTTGAGTCATTCAAAATCAGCATGCCAGCAGCATTCTGGCAGCCTGAAAACACACAGGTCAGAGGAAGTCAGCTCACCAGGCTGCCCTTCTGGTGAGGGTTCATTCTGGGGTCCAGGACTACCCATGAACTCTGGTTCTGGAGCCCACCTAGAAGGAGAGCAACAGACCAGCTCAGAGTACCTACCCCAGATGGCACAGATGAGCCCAATGAGACTTAGAAACTCCCAAAGGGGGGCACTCCAGAGCACAGGGACTCCCTGAGATGTGGCACCGGAACTAAAGATGGCACTTTCTGCACCTCAGTTTCCCTATTTATAAGACAGTTTACCTATTGTGGTAAATAGGTTTACCTATTGTGAGCATTTAGTGAGAAAATTAGAGTCAGAGCCCTAGTACAGAGTAGGCATTCACTCGATCTCAGTGATTGTTGCATACAAGCATGGATATATAAATGCACATAAATATGTATAGTGTAACCCAGAGCTGGAAAACCTTTTGATGATGTCTATATTAGCATTTAACACTTATTTTTATTCTGTGGCAGATGTGATGATGTGCCGCTGTTCAGAAGCACCAATAAATCAAACCCAAATGCAGAAAAAAAAAAAAAAAAGACACAAAACTTTTAAGATTCTTAGTGATAGCCCCAAGCAGCTAAAGCAGAAGGCTCAGAGGTCAGCCAGTCCAGTCTGCTTACTCAGGGCTTTGGCTGCGGCATCCCTGGCTATTCTCCCTCTCCATCTCTACCAGGCAGCAATACCATCTCCCCCATGAGGCACTGGTTTCATGCATGGCAGGTCTGTTTTGATGGAATTGGAAACTGTTTAAAGGATGTTGAAATTCCCATTGCTTTGGAATTTTTCCAACTGTTACCACCAGAATATATTTATTTCCCAAAGTATCATCATTCACAAACTCAAATGTGGAGCATCTGTAGAATACTTTAAAATATATCACGGTTTCTCCACTCTTCGACTTGGCCTGTAAGTGGGTAGATTGACATGATGTGTATCCGTCAGTGTGTGCCTGTGGATCTTGGCTGCCACTGCCTCCACCTTTGCCACCAGTTCTCATCAAGCTCTCCTTTGTAGGGAGCTCCCCACTGCCCGTCTCTGTCCTGTGTCTCTGTCCTCTGTGCTTATTTACCTGTTGAACCCTCACCATGAGCTTGTGGCTAGATAGCCTTGTCTTACAGAGGCACAAAGAACAGTCACATCACTCGCCTATGGTCACACAAGTTATAAAAGGTAGAGTCAAGGAATTTCACAGACACTTGACTCCAGAACACACATCCTTTGCCATTACTGGCCACTGTGCTACACAGCACCTATTCTCCAGAGGAAGAATTAGCGCCATCCTTCACCAACCTTCTTTCAAAACCATACTCATCTGCAGATATGTAAATATTCTTGAATCTTCTAAGATTCTCCTTTGTCATTTCTGACAAATTTTTTATAAAACATAGTGAAAGATACTTCAGTCTCATAAAGCCTTAAAGCCGTAAACTCTTACCCTTCTTTAGCTTTAAATGTTTATGTAACAAAACCTGGTTTATTTTCTTTTTAGTACAGGTCATTACCGAGGTCAGTTCATAATAAAGAAGAAAAACAGAAAGAGGGAATGCACTGTAAGAAAATACTGCATGAGCCGGGAAGCAATGTAAAGATGTTTAAATTTTTCCTGACAGAAACACTGACCACACAGGAGATTTAAAAAAAAAAAAAAAAAAAACAAAACCTGTGATAGGCAGGGTATGTGTGCCCCCAGAGAGGGAAATTTGAGTGGGCTTCTCAGTCACCTGCTGGTTCCCATGGCACTTTGAAACAGCAGTCACACAGGAAGCCTGAGTCCCAATACCTGTCTTACCTCTGTCTGTGTCTATAGGTACAACTTCCTGTGAACCCGTGATCCTTTTCTTATGTCCATTACTTCAGCTGTCAGAAAACCAGCTTAAATACCTCGCAGGATTTTTCTGATGATTGCAAGGGAAAATGCACAGGAAAAGATTTTTTAAAGTTGAAAATAACTGTGACATGGGGAAAGAGTATGAAAGCAGTGCCATGTGAGATAGTGTGATTTTTCAAAGGCTGGGGTAAATAAATGGAGCACGGGGGTGTTTAGAACAGTAAAACTACTTTGTAAGATACTGTCATGATACATGTCTATACATGTCTTCAAATCCATAGAACATACAAAACCAAGATTGAACTAATGTCAACTGTGGAGTCTTGGTGATTATAGTGTCAATGTAAGTTCATCAGTGGTAACAAATACACTACTCTGATCAGACGCTGAAAAATGGAGGAGGCTGTGTATCCTAGGTGGCTGGGCAAAGGGTATATGAAGAATCTCTGCACCTTCCTCTCAATTTTTCTGTGAACTAAGACGCCCCCTCCAAAAGGTCTTTTCAAAAATCTTACAAGAAGAGGCCTTCTGAGGATTGCAACATCATGTACGTTTCTGTGCTGAGATGGCTGAGTCAGTTTCAGTAAAACTGGCATATCTATTTGAATCATATTTGTAGAAAGGAATTTCAGTGGATCTATGTGTCCCTTGGCCATTGCTGAATTGAATGATTTTTTAACTGAACACTGGGTTCCTGAGACAAGCTGACGGTATTGTTGGTAAACAAGCCTCTCACTGTGAATTTACTTTATTGTTATCATAGCTGGTTTTTTAAATATAATACTTTATTTTTACATCATTTTGTGCCTTTTCCATCTTAGTTGAATCTCTGTGGACTTCCCATCACCAATTCACCTGTGTGCCATCACCATAGTCCCGTGCACTACCCCCACCCCATCTTCGATTCCATTCCCCACTTCACCCCAGTAAAATACCACTGGCATTTAGCTGTTCATTATTCCCATCCCTGTCCTTTATGTTACTGTACCATAGCTGGTTTTAATAGCACTGGCAATTTTCTCTTTTCAGACACTCTCACTTGGAATGTACTAACTTTAATAGTCAGATGTCAGTTTTAGGTAACATGTTCAAACTCCTTGCGTGGGTCAGGCTGTTTTCAGAAAGAAATATCCTCCCAGACAAGATCCCCTAGTACTAAAAGTTCACTTTTCTTTATGAATCACAGTCCTGGAAATGTGGATGAAGGAAAGACAAGGTCTTTCCTTCCAGAGCTGCAGTGACTGTGTCCAGTCGGTTTTCCTATTGATGCTCCCCAACCCCCAACTCACTGTACTTAGAGTAGTGTTTCACCATTGCTTAGCCATAATAGGCATCTCGGGTTAATGAGACAAGGCAAGAGTGATTTGTAAGGTCACCTGAAGCAGGTCAGGGATTTATGGGCCTCCATTCTGTTTGCTGAGGCGTGGGGGAGATGGCAGACAAGCTGAGTGAAGAGAGGAGTTAGAAACAGAATGTGACTATTTGCAAAAAAAAGAGAGAGAGAGGTTTGGAAAAGAAACCAAACTCCCAGATCAGATCACACTTTATGAACCAGAAGTGGTTTCATCAGCTCTGGAAAGTGTACAATGCTGTATCAAGACCTTAATGGACTGGATTAGATAAAACAATTCCTTCACCCCAGGCTTCATCCACCCACCACTTTTACAGAGGTCCTTCAAAGCCACCATACAAGACTCCTTGAGAGACATAAAGGGTATAAGACATAAGCACCCCCCCCAAGTCTACAATCTATTTGTAGAAGAAAAGCTCAAAAACAAGAAACACTAGAGACATACTTAATTTCTTACACTTTGCAGATTTTGAGCTTTCTGCATGTTAGAAATTTAAGACAAGCATTGTTTTATCTTAAACAACTATAAACCAGAGACCTTCTACACGGTTGGAAAGGGAATAGGATCAAAACTGGGGCAGGAAGAGCGCATGGAACTTTGGTAATGGCACATGGGTGAAGTGGTGGTGGAAAGTCCACAGGGACTACAACTGAGATGAAAAAATATACAAAGAAGAATGACGTATATATATATATGCATATACATAATTTAAAAAATGAAAAAAGACATTTAAGTCAAGTTTGCATTGAAGAAGTCTATTGATGCCATTTTTCCATTTTGTGTCACTGTGTCATTTAATTAAACATAATGCTACCACACTTTGCATACTACTGTGTGGTATAAACATAACTTTTACATGTACCTGAAAGCCAAAAGGTTCATGACTGACTTCATTGGCATTCTGCTATGTTGTGGTGGCCTGGACCAGAACCTGAAATATCTGCCTATTCTATCTATGATCAAATACAGACTGTATGTCAAAGGGGTGTTTGTTATGAAATGAGATACAGAAAATTAGCAACATAGAATTAAAATGAAAAATAATATTTTAATTTCCTTAGTGTGCTTTATCTAAGAGTATGAAATATAATATATATATATAATATACAAAATATGTCTAAGTCCACTGATTATGTTATCAGTAAGCTTCCGGTCAGCTGCAGGCTGTTGGTAAAGCTTTTTTGGGGGGGTCTAAGTTACATGTGGAATTTTGACTATGTGAGGGGCTTATTGGTACCCCTAACCCTCATTTCATTCAGAGGTCAATTGTACTTTGAGGGCATCAAGATGAACAAATGTATTTCAGTATTTTTGAGGGTCAACTGCATATTTACTGAAAAAATCCCATGCATACAGAGCCTGCATAATTCAAACCACTGCTGTTCAGGGGCCCACTGTTCAGAAAAGGAGGGAAGTTGAAGAATTTGCAAGGTCAAATTGTACCGATCCAAAACTCAATGCCAGTCACGAGTCCAGCTCATGTAACACTCACCTCCGTTTTCCGTGTTCTCTGTGACAAGTAAGTCTCAGCAGTGTGATAGTCCTCTGGATAATACCCTGGGGCCTAAGCATACAGTCATTGCATCATTCTGTGCAAACTAACTTCAGGAACATTTTTGTATTTATATGTATATGTATATATATATATATATACACATATATATGTATATATATATATATAAATATATATTTTACATCATTCTTCCTTTTTGTACAGTGCATGCTTTCTCCTCTCAGGTGTAGTCCCCTTAAAATTCCCATCACCAGTTCACCTGTGCACTGTAACCCTAGTCTCTTATGTTCTTCCCACAGGGGTTTTGATCCCTTTTCCTCCCCCTCCCCTGCAAAGTGTCTTTAATAGTTGCCTATTAATTTTGTTTTTTAATTTCTTAAAATTATTTTTTCCTGATCCCTTACTTGGTTCCCCTATATTCCTCCCATAAGTGAAACTATCCAGTATTTTTCTTTTTCTTTCTGGCTCATTTCACTGAGCATAATCCCTTCCAGCTCCATCCATGTTGTTGTGAATGGCATGAGTTTATATTTTGGATTGTGGAATAGTAGTTCATTGTATGTGTATATACCACATCTTCTTGATCCAGTCATCTTTTGGGGGGCATGTGTTTTGTTTCCATATCTTACCTATTGTATATAGTGTTGCAATAAGCATAGGAGTGCAGGTATCTTTGTGAATTAATGTTTTTGTATTCTTTGAGTAGAGTCCTAGGAATTGCTGGGTCATATGGAAGCTCCATTTTTAGATGTTTGAGGAACCTCCACATTTTTTTTGGTCACATAATGTAAAGACAAAGTCAGAGCTGGGACAACTGACTGATGCCCTAGATTCCAACACTGTCAGGATGTACCTTGCTCCTGGTCTTTACTCTTTCCTATCCTCTTAGAGTAATAGCAGCAGGAGCATGAGAAGAAGCTGAAGAAGAGACAGCCAAGGGGTGCAGAGCTTTTTTTTTTTTTTTTTTAAAGATTTATTTATTTGTACATACAGAACTGGGGTACAGGCTAGAGGCTCAGGGGCGGTGAGAGGCTTCACCAGAGACAGAGTGGGGAGCAGAACAGGCAGATCAACGAAGTACACTGCTGAGGGGAGCAGCGGGCGAGACAGGAGAGGTCTGCCGCGCCATGTGGTCTCCTCCGGGGCAGGCGGGATTTGAACTCATGCGGAAGTGGCTTCAGCTTCTCAGTGCAGTGCTTTAACCCGCTGCGCCACCAGGGAGGGCCAGGTGCAGAGCTTTTTAACACAGTCACCTGTCCGCAAGTAAATGGAACCCAACCAAATGGCTTCACATTAAAATGATCGAATTGTACTTACCTTTTCTTGGGTGGGCACTAGAATTGAGAAGTACAAAGGAAAAAGGGAGTAAGTAAGAAGTAAGACTTGCTGCCAGGCAGGGCAAAAAAAGCTGTGACAGATACTTTCAAAAATATAGCTAATCTTATTACATTTGCTTAATGTTAAGTCTTTGTTGAAGTTTGGCAAATGTCCTTTTATATTCACTTTCATGAAACTTAAACAGGTTGTCTCACTAACTGACATGAGTTCCAGCTGAGAGTTAATGACATTGCTTGTGTGTTAATGACACTGGATTTCTGGCTTGTTGAGAGTTTGAGGAATCATATCTGCTTTATCTTTGTAACAGTGCTAGAACACAGTCCTTGCTTAATAAATATTTCTGGAATTGAAATAAATTGATAGGCTGAGCCTGCATTCCAGAAATTGGCAATTCCTTACATAGGTGACTCCTCTCTCTCCTGGAGTCTAGATGGAACTTCTTGAAGATGAGAGCACAGATGTCACAGCAGAGGTTGTAAGGCAGTGCCATGAGGGACTCTTCCAGCTTGCAGATACGCTCTTATAGTCCCCAGAGACAATTTACTGTGGAGTGAATAAAGCTTAAGCTTCAGAGCCTGCACTTATGCTAGCCCTGTAGATGCTGGGCTTAGTTCCAGGTAGGAGGAGGAAGCTAGGATGCAGTTAGGAAACATATCCCTGGTCAGCGGACCTTGGTCTAATGATAAAAGAACTGCTTCTTTCATGCTCTGGTCAGTTGTGATTCTTTCTCATGCTAAGTAAACAGACATACTCACATTACTATCATCCTTCTTAGTTTGTGAATATTTTTTAAAGGGTTCCCCAAATTGTGTAAGGAGGTCAGGCCCCATACATGGATTGGCCTGAGGTTGATGCACAGTGTGTTTTAAACCTTTTTTTTTTTCAAACTTCTATTGGAAACCCTCAAGGGTATGGCAACAAAGGTTCATATTTCCTCTCAAATGAACACCATCAGCTCCAGCTAAGTGTGGCTGCCCAATGGCTGCACACAACCCCACCCCATCATATTCTCCCTTATCCCTGCATCTAGCGTTTGAATTTGTACAACTCTGTCTGTATTGTACATCTGAGGGCACTAGCCAGAGTACACTTACACAGACCTCTAAAAGCATTTTCAATCAATGGCTGCAGGAGGAACAAATACTCTCTTGAAGCTGCTCATCAGGATCAGACAGAAGGAAAAAAGCAGATGAGGTAATACCAGAACAAGCATTGAGACAAGACGACAATGAGCTCTAAAAAGTGAACTTTAAGAAGAGAGTGATAACTTTGGGTGGGGTTGTGCTGAGAAGATGTGAACTGGAGATGCTGAGGCCAGTACAGGTCAGCGGCTCCCTTCACTTGTTACCCTGTGCCTACTCACCCAGTTGCTGACTTCATGCCGCTGTATTTCAGGGAGGTCCATAAGGCACCACAGGTCAAGTCAATTCCCCTGGGATGACCTTTGGATTTTCACGTACAGGAACAATCACTCCCACCTTGCTGAAGACCAGGGATCCGTGGAAGGTAACCTTCTAAGATGCTTTCAAGAGTTACACTTATATGATCCTCCCTCCTTCAGCATGGGAGGAACTAGTGAACATGACAGATGACATTAACAGAATTAAGGTATATTATGTGAGCAAAACAAAGGAGGATTTTGCAAATACTATTAAGGTTCCTAATTACTCTGACTTTGAGTTAATCAAGAGGGAGATTATCCTTGGTGGGTCTGACATAATCAGGTGAAGCCTCTATCAGTGTCTCCCATGAGGGATTCTCCTGCTGTCCTCGAAGCAAACCCATGAGGAGTTCCAGAGCTGCAGCAACCAGTAATCATGGAAGAGGATGCAAAAATCTCAGTGAGAACCCCATCCCAGCCAACATCTTGATTGCAACCTTGGGCAAAGGACCAAACTAATCCATGACCAGAATCCTGACTCATCGGAACTGAGCCAACAAATGTGTGTATTGTTGTAAACTGCTAAATGTGTGGTCATTTATTACACAGGCATGATAACTAATGCAGCATAAAGAAAAGTCATAATGAAGGGGGAAGGATATAGGGTGGCTTAAAGTGGTTGAAGGAGGGGTGGGGGCGGGAAGGGGAAAAAGAAATGCCAGAAAGAATTATTCTAGGCACTCTGGGTATACTTTTTCATTTAAATGTCCCTACTCTTCTGGGAAGCAAGTATTTCTCATTCTATTTTACATGCAGATGTGTCTCAGAGGACTTTAATAATTCACTCCAGGTCACAGGGCTAGCCTAGATTCAAATAAAGAGCTTCCTGATGCTGGAAATTCATGTTTCTCCCCTACATCACGTCACAGGCGCACTCAGACCTCAGGAGAGAAGGTCACCGGTTAGCAAGGCACAGAAGTGCTGCCCAGCCATCAGGCTGTAGGACAGAGCTTGGTGGCATGCCACTGCTGTCTGAGCAGACTGCCTCCAGAGTACAGCAGCCTGGGAGAGCTGTCCCCTGGGGAAGCATCCTCTCCAAGTCTACCAACAAATCTTAAAAAAAAAAAAAATGCTTGCACAGAGTTAGAGTAGGATGTGCTTCTACATAAGCATATTTATATCCATAGATACTCTGTGCCATAGGGGGTATAAATCCCAGAGGGGTAGACGTCAGCAGCTCCACGCTGTGATGGGAAAATTGAGGAGGGCTGTGATTACCAGCATTTCCCAAACTTACTCAAAAAAGAAACTGTGTTTCCCTAGACACACACACACACACACACACACACACACACACACACATGCACACACACGCTTTCAGGCTTGCAAAGGGAAAGCAGTTGACTCCTGTCCAGCTTATCTGGGTCATGCAGACCCTCACATTCAATGCTGGATTCAGCTATTTTCATTACAACTTTCACTGAAAAAATAATCCTCCGCCAAGTTGCTGTGTATCTCTTAGCTCTATAGCCTGCAGGATAAAAATCTGTTTGGCGTTGTTTTTGTTTTTTTTAATGTTGCTCAGAATAGTGGTTTTTTTTTTTTCCTGCTCAGATAATTTAGCAATATTCCTTATCCTTCTAATCTTGAAGTACCTCCCTGCCACAGGCATCTCAGAGCTTGCCAGAAAGCTTTCAGCTCCTGCACATCCCCATTCCCAAACCTTCCTCCACTTGACCTCTTTTTTCATTGAAGATCAGGAGCCTAAGGCTTGACTGAACACAAGAACATACTGGTAGGAGGGTCACTCTGTATGGCAGGCAGAATAATGCCCCCTCATGGTGTGCTCATATCTTAATCCCCAGAAGCTGAGTGTGTTCCATCCACTTCATGGCCAAGAAAAATTAAGATAAGAGGTAGAGGAATTAATAATCAGTCCATCTTACAATAGGGTTATCTGGTGGACCAATATAATCACGAGGGTCTTAAATAGTGGAAGAGGGAAGAAGTGGGCAGGAGGCAGTCCAATATCATGATAAGAGCTTGCCCTGCCATTGCTAACTTTGAAGATTGAGGAAGGGTCCAGGAATCAGTTAATACAGGCAGCTTCTAGAAGTTGGAAAAGAAACAGTTCTTGCTTAGAGCCTCCACTGGAGAATGTAGCCCAGGCAACACCTTGATGCTAGTCCAGTGAGGCCCACTTAAGACTGCTAATTCCCAGAACTGCAAAATAATAAATGTCTTGTTTCAAGCCACTAAATTTGTAGTTTGTTACAGCAGCACTGGGAAAATGATACACTCTATGGGGGGGGGGGGGTTATGTAATCAATGAGATGCTCATACACACCTCATCAGTCTGTAAATAGAGCCCCACCATCTAGACACTGTTCCCAAGAGGCACATGGGTGGCATTGCTGCACCTTCTTTCAGATCTTCAATAACTAAATGGTCTACTCAGAAGACCTACTTACAAAGAAGCCTGGTCAGACACAAAAGAGTGATCTCAAGGATCAGACAATTCAGGTAGATACGGAAACTCAGTGTTAGAAGTTACTGCCATATCAGCTCTTCATCAGTCACCCTTCATTGTAAGGGTGAAAGAGGTTTCCTAAGACACAGGTAGATACTGACCCAATAGATGAGACCTAGAGGCCTAAGGGCATATAAGTTTGCAAATAAATTCAACCTAACATCATATACTTTAAGAGTTTTACCCCCCCCCCCCCATTTCTGTGCCAACAGCTATTAAGCAAGCTTCTTGGGTCTTTGCTACATAGATAAGCCTGAACCACCATGGTAGATTCAGAAAGGATTTTTCCCCTCAGGAGGGAATTACTCTTAGGAAAAGCCTTTGCCCCTAGCCAAGCTAAGCCCAAGCCCAGCTCTGACATCCTTCCTGCTCCAGAGACCCTCCAGCTTTCTTAGAGCCCCAAAGGACATTCAACCCCGCTATTTCCCTGGGGCTGGAGGGGCTGGAGGAGGGAGGGAAGAATGTATTGTGTCCCAGGTGGATCTCTGGATTCACCAACCTGTCCAAATCTTTTTGGACAAACCTGTCCCGGAAAAGTGAGACTTTTCATTTTTCCGTGGACGTGTATGCAAGTCTGACACTAGAGCTGCGACATGTATTCTAGTTTCTGTTGTGCTGTGGCCGCTCAAATGAGAAAAAATGTGGGTACCCTGGTCCACTGGAAGCCTCGTTTATCTTCCAGGGTAGCGCTTATCTGGAGAAAAAAAAAAAAAAGCTACTCAAGGTAGCTGCCCAGCCAGCGCTCCCGGCCTGTCCCGGGGGCTGGAGATTCCGGTTGCGTCCTGCCTCCCAGGCTGCGCCCTGCGGCACCCGGGGAAGCCCCAGCAGCTCGCACCCGAACCCACGCCCCGGGAGCTCCCGCGCCGCCGCCCGCCGCCGCGCCCCTCCTGCAAGCGAAGGCGCTGCAGTCCAGCTTTCCTTCCTCCTGGCCCCTGAACCCACGCCCCGGGAGCTCCCGCGCCGCCGCCCGCCGCCGCGCCCCTCCTGCGAGCGAAGGCGCTGCAGTCCAGCTTTCCTTCCTCCTGGCCCCTGAACTCGGCCCCCAGCCGGTGCCCTAGACCCAGCCTCGCGTCTCCGCGCCCCACGCGCCTCCGCGCCGCCGCCGCGGTTCTGCTCGCTGCAAGGAGTTAAGACCCAGCTCCCGGGACGCTGCCAGCTGCTGAGAGTCCCGGGTGCCTCTCGTCGCTCCTGATTGGCTGAGCTCCTGTCAGTAGTAAAAAAGTATCAGATAGCAAACTTGGGACCTTCATAAAGGCATGGTGGCGATCCTCCTCAATCGCCGGCAGCCTATGACATCAGCCAAGAACGCACGGGATGCCGCCGCTCCTGGCCAAACGCAGAGGAGGAGGGTCCCGTCGGCTAAGAGTTAACTAGCCTCTCACCGCGCACAGCGAGGGGGGAGCCGCCACGTTTCGGGGCACACTGGTTTCGGTCACTGGCTGCCACTGTACTCCTACCCAGGGGAGCTCACGGCGAGTTTGATGAATTCTGGGTTGTTAGCTGCGGTCAGCTGGGCTCCCGGGAGCCTGATCCTGGTGGAAAACGGGGGGCGTCTCGCAAAGGGACCAGCGGCTCACTGAGATTCAACATGACACTTCTGGGGTCTGAGCATTCTTTGCTGATTAGGAGCAAATTCAGATCAGGTAGGGCTAAGGCATTTAGCATTCCTTCTTAAACTTTCCTCTTCTGCACGTCTCAACTCTACACTGCTTTCCAATAAATGTTTCAAAGCCTGCCGTGGCTACCTCAACTCTGTTCCCCAAAAGCACATTTTGGAAGTGAAGAATTTTCTTTGACTTTGGGGGGCCTTAAATGTCTTCCGTTTTCAATGCTGTGAGTTGTTGAGTGTGGGTTTGTTTATGAAAAAGCCAATATTTTTCTTTTCTTTTTTTAATTCTGTATGTGTGAATAGAATCTTTGGAGTGGTTTATCAGAGAGGAACAACTTTGAAAAAGAACAAATAAGGGATTTCAAGTTTGGGAACTGCCTAATATCTCAGTTCTAATTGCTGAGAAGATGAACCTGATGCTGTGTATTAGATACAGGGTCACTTAAAATGTAGCTAATCCAAACAAATGTATTTCCCAAAAAAGTCACTTGGGGAAAGTAAAAATAGCAAATTTGGAGCACACCAAGTATTTAAAATGACATCACTGTAGAAAAAAAAAATAAAGCCCAGTGCCACAAATATTTTTTCCCAAACCATCTGATATTTATAAATGGAGACTTTCCCCCCAAATTTCTATGTTAGTGGTGCATAGAGAAACTTCTCAAGGGACACAGAGTGAAGGTGAGTGGAAGGGCCAGTAGACGCGCCTGTGGGTCTCCAGAGTACAAGGAGACACTGGCCTTCTAAGTGTTCTCCACAACTCATGGAGTAGTGGTTTGAGAACAGTGGTAACAAGTTCTCAATAAATGGTAGAACCTCTACTCAGAGGATGGGTTACTTTATGGGGATGCTCAGAAAGACGTGGATGGTATTAGGAGACTGATATAGTTCACTAAGTGTCCCTTGGCCCTTTGGACTGGAACTCTCCGTGTTGCACTTGGTAAGGAGTTTCAAAAATGAGAAGCGTGGACGTTGCCAAGTGAGGGTCACTTGTGACTTCCTTGGATGCTGCTGGCTTTTAGGGGTCTGTGAAGTCATTTGGAGATTTTCTTAGGCTCTGGACTGTTGAAGCGAGATGAAAACTCGAGAGCTCAAGACTCAGCGCCCTGGAGCACTGGGGTGAGTCTGCTCACCCCAGGGTTCAGCAGTAGATGGTCTTTTTTTCCATGGTGAACTGAGGTAGTTGGTCTGTTAATCCCCTAGAAACATCACCACGGGTGTTTGTGATGTGGTCAAAACCGCAAGGCAACACTGCCACCTTTCTGAAGAAGAAGGATGTAAATTCGTTTGTAAGAAGCTACATTTACTTCAAATGTACCCATTCCAGTTTTTTTTTCTTTTTGGAGAGGGGGAACAGGTTTATCTCTATAAGGATTTGGTGAGGTTCTTGATAGTAGAATTGCAAAACAGACTTGTCAAACAAATCCTTCCTTTGGCGAAAGGGCAGGGGAGAGGGCTGGCAAAAGGCTAGCTGTTCCTCACTCTTGGTTTAGTGGGGTGGGGTGAGCTGTCCTGGTGTCCCTCAGGTAGGCTCTGAGAATTTTGTTTCCTGCTTCACTTTTTCTTTTTCCCCATTTTAAATTTGTACAGGCTTTTGTGTCACAGGAAGGGTGACTTTGGGAAAGACTGACATCAAGGCAGATACAGACATTGATAAAGAGCAAAACTGGAGTCAGGAAATAAACTAAATTGGTCATCTAAGTCGCAAGAAATCAATAATCTCTGCAAAGATAGGGAAGAAAAACACCCAAAATGTAAACTAAGCGAATGTAATGTTGATGGTGGTGGTGGCTTTTCCTGAGAGGGATCACTACTTCCGCTGCACTGGTGCAAACTGGCTGGCAATGTGCACAGGAGAGGCCACCTCTTCCTGGGAGAACCGGGCTTATTTTGTGGCTACCAGTGGATGAGGAAGATAGCTCCCCTCTCTTCTATTTTGCTCTCTTCTTTCATGAGTTACTCAAAATATAAACTCATAAAACATGTTGTAGCTTACTTTTAATGTTTGCGTAGAATAGTAGACCCTGGTGTTACATATTTTATTGAAACTAATTCAAAAAGTTTAATGAAACTCTAAATAGTTCTCTGATTATAACAAGACCTACTGTGCTGTAGGGTCTGTTTATCAGTGAGCAGAAAACTGCTTCAACTCTGAACTGACACGTATGCAACAGCATCAGACCACGCACCACCAGCTGCAAGACAGGGACCATCTTAGTAGCTGTAAAACTATGAAGGTTTACTTGTATGAACGTTGTTAACGCAATAAGCTCATCTTATCTGAGAAGCCACAGGGTTTCATGGCTAAGGTGGGAGTCTAGAGGCAAACTAGTTGAGTATTTAGCAGATACTCCCACTTACTACCTAAGTGACTATAAACCTGAGATAAATTCCATGCTTCTCTCTGCCTCAGTTTGCCTCACTTGAATAATGACAATGATTACAGGGTTGTTGTGAGCATTAAATGTTATCATGTAAGTAGAACACTTAGAAAATGTCCTCAAAAATGATTGTTCTAATTAATATTCATAAGCAGCGTAATCATGTGTTTGATTATCAGAGTGTGAGTTACTTTATCTGTAAATGTCAAGGTGATTTCTCGGGCCCTTTGGTAAGATTTTGTGGTTCTCTGAAAATGCATAAGTAATGAGAAATGGCAGAACTGTGATAGGGCTGTATAGCAGTTGGGTATCAATCGTTGGCAATTTATATATATGAAGCAATTTTCCTGCTTTTAGTCTTCTTGCTATTGTTTTGTCAA
Source organism: Condylura cristata (assembly GCF_000260355.1). Classification (NCBI taxonomy): domain Eukaryota; kingdom Metazoa; phylum Chordata; class Mammalia; order Eulipotyphla; family Talpidae; genus Condylura; species Condylura cristata. Next base: position 25,324,426 of record NW_004567118.1, on the reverse strand, counting down.
TATCTGTCATATTGTCATATGATCAATAATTTTCCTCAACATAATAATCCTGTGTTTTTTATAGTACGAGCATACACCCCCCACACCATGCACATAATATCAAAAGGAGGTGCATTAATGGGTATCACTTCTATAGAATTGTTTTCTTTCTTTTCCTGCTCTTCCCATTCAAACTATCCAGACTCTGGTACCTGTCATGACCTTGCCTCCATTCCCCCACAAATATAGAGTTGTCAGATTTTGCAAACAAAAACACAGGAAATCTAGTTAAATATGAATTTTAGATAAACAGTAACTTTTGGGTATTTTCCAACATTGAGAACATATGTCTAACTGAAGTCCAAATCAGTCTTGGCACTCTGTGCTATAGCAGGCATCCGACCTACAATCTGAGCTATCTTTGATCAACACTCTCTGTTAACCCATCCCATCAAATGTTTGACACATTGGATGCCAAAGAACTCCCAAAATGCAGAACATGCATTCTAGCCTTAAAAGTGGGGACTCAGAATGAGGAGGCAGTACCATGAGCATTATCTGATGGCTCTGGGTTCCCCATGTCACAGATAAGGTGGGGCTCCTGGACAGAGGTGCCTGGACTTGGAATGGCAGCTGATAGCATGCAAGGAAGCTGAAGAAGCAGTGACTGGACTCAGCTAAATGAGCAGTAGTGAAACACCCCAGTTCTGCTCCCCTGGCAACATCTATCCAAAGGCCTCCAGAATCTACATCTGAGTGTCCTTTCAGAGAAAGCAATGGGGTATCTCAGAAGGTCATCCTCTCTGTTCTTCTCTGTCCTCCACCATTCATATGTGACCTACAATATCTTTTTCCATTAAGCTAGGTGCACATCTCTGGGACAAAATTTTTTCTCATATGAATTGAGGAGATTGTATTTAGTGGTTGATCTCAAAAGTTGCATCATAATGGACACTGTTAAAGAAGTTTCTACCATGAGTGAAACCAAGGCTCTCTACCTTCATCATTATTTAACTCTATAGACTAGACTCGTAATAACTCAGGAGAGTGGTTTTCCCATGACATTATATTAAGTTACATAATAGTTTAAAGTAATTATCAACATATATATTGATATGCACAATTTAATGGCCTCTTTAGATGTTATTTTTTGTCATCTACAAAGTAGATCATTTTGATTGGTTCATCATTGAAATTACTTTTAATCCTAAGATTTGTTATTCTTCCTAGCAAGTAGCCCAGAGTATTTTTATAAAGTTATGAAGACTATATGCTTCATAATTGTTGCCATGATCTCTTTGACTGTTATATTCTCCTTTCAGTGATTTCAATATGCTCAGTCTCATTCCTAAAATTTCATTGGCAGCATGTAAACAATTGAAGATGTTGGGTGTGAAACTGGCTGGAGCACAAATGTCCTCATTATTCCCCAAATCTATTTTGCTACTGAAGTAACCAAAGGATAGTTTCTAAATTTACTAAATTTGTTCCATCAAAATCTTTCAGGAATTTTTACTATGAATTCGTTGAATGATTTTATTAGAATATTGTATGAATGATGAAAATGGTAGATGCGAATTCAGGCATCCATTCAAGGAGAACTTATTGACCATTGTATGTCCAGTCCCTGAGAATATAACAACTCAAAAATGTCACACAACACTTTCATGAAGCATGTAGTCTTCACAATCAAAATAGGAGGAAGGTACAGGCCAGTTCTTACTCTGGGCAATGATACAAACTGTTCAGGGCCGAACTTATTCTTCTTTCCTCTGCTGACAGCCACTAATTTCTTTCACAGTGGTGGCATTAGTCCTATTACATTTCTAGCAAATCACCACAAACTTAGTGTCTCAAAGCAATGCAAATTATGATTGTAGAGTCAGTGGTTAGAAGTCTTAAAGGGGACTCAGTAGACTAAAAACAAGATGTTAGCAGGGGTGTGTTCTTTCTAGAGAGAAGCCCAGAGACGGCCTGGTGTCTCTTCACATAAGAGAACCAAGATCATCTTGAGGACCCCACCTTCATGACCCCATCTAAACCTGTTCCCAAAGGCCACATCTCCAAATACTATCAACACATTAGGAGCTTCATCGTATGAATTGGGTGGCTGCTTAATGAAGCTAACCCCATATGTAGGTTAAGGTTGCCTTCCCTACCACACAGGGAAGAATTCTCTGGCTGTCCCTCCTGGGTGCCTGCTTACATGCCCGCCCCCCTATCCGCTTCACTCCTCAAACCTCAGTTATGTATTGGTATCAGGCAGCAACCCCACCCCCCATAGATAGCCCCTGTAGTATAATTATCCCTGTCAGGGAGCTCACTGGCAACCCGGAAAATGCTATGTGAGAGTTAAGTATCTATGAATTCATTATTCAAGAAGTATTTCTCTAAGTGTCCTTTACAGAGGAGGAACTGAGAATATAACCAGGAAGCAGAAAAGACATATTCCAGGTCCTCAAAGCTGACCTCTAATTTGTGCCTCCAGAGTTCTCCAGAGAACACAATTAGCTAGAACTTAAGAGATAACTATTTTAATTATTAAGTGAGAATTTTAAATCTTTTTTTTTTTTAAACCAAAGGAAGATTTGGGGTCTGGCTCAGGCCACCTGTGTGAGACTGTCTCTGGCCCTCAGGTCAGCCTTATCAGAGTCATACCTACCTCATTTGGCCTTTCCTCAGGGGCTCTGATCTCCCCTGCTCCCACACCTTCCCTGACTTGCTTTTACACAGAGCTCTTATCACTATTGTGCATATTGAAATTTTTACTTGGCTATTTGTTTGCTGTTTGTTCATGAGGGCCAGAAATTTTGTTTTCACTAGATGCCTTTTTCCACCAGCACCTAGAACAGCAATCGGCATATAGAAGTCACCATTAAATGTGTGCCGAATGAATACATTTATTCTTCCTCCAAGGATTATTCAGAAACAGCAAAAATGAAACTATATATGTTCTTTTTTAAGATTTAATTATTTATGCATACAGAACTGGGGTACAGGCCAGAGGTGCAGGAGTGGTGAGAGGATTCAGCAGAGACAGAGTGGGGCACAGAACAGGCTGACTGAAGAAGTGCACTGCTGAGGGGAGCAATGGGTGGGTCAGGAGAGGTCTGTAGTGCCATGTGGGTCACCTCTGGGGTCCGGGATCGAACTCATGCTGAAGTGGCTTTAGCTTCTTAGTGCTGTGCTTTAACCCACTGCACCACCAGGAAGGGCCAATATATATTTTTTATATATTTTTAGGCATGCAGGTTGAAACTAGAACAATAGATACATGAATCTAAATACAAAATTCATACATTCCCTCTTGTTCAAGATTTAGAATTCAAAAAAGTAGTTGCTTCTGGAGTGGTAGAAACAGAATGGAGACAGGGGAGTGGAGATAAGAAATAATATATATTGGTATTTTTACATTGGGCAGTGATTACTAGCCTGTGTATTAAACAAAATAAACAATATTTATTTGCATGTCAGTGTTGATAGTGGATAGTGTGACATGGACCAAGGATTACGATCAATCAGTTTGGATATCTGGTACCTCTTAAAAAGGATATTTATTTTAAGAGGCCAGAAAGAATAGTAGTGGTCTTTTATCTGCTCCAGCATATGATAGACACAGTCAGCAAGATTTTGTCAAAGGGGATTGAGCTGACTTGAATAGACTCTAATCTAATAGGAAGAATAACAGAAGTACAGGATAGAAGCAGAAGTTCTGAAAGCCGAGTTTCAATCATCCGTACTTCAAAAAAGTCAGACCTGAAGAGAAGACGAAGAGACATAAAGTGGTATTTCAACTCCTTTATTTTCATTTTCCTAGCAAGAACTCACTGGTCACCTAGCAGATGGTGACCAGCATTCTTGCATCTCCGTCAGATTGGGGAGAAGGAGCCAGCAGGAGCATTTCACAGGTGTCTGTATTCCCTCTCTCATTTCTGGTGCCCTGTGGTCAGAGTGACAGTGGGAGCGCATCAAACTCACTCTCTGCTTCCTCGACCTTGGGAAAATAAGTTCAGCTCACTGGACCTCTGTCTCCATATTGGTCAGATGATTCATGAGGGAAAAACCTTGGTAAGATACAGAGGGTTTCTTTTGCCAAAAGAAGCCCTTATGCTGCACATGGGAAGGGATTGCGTGACCTGGTGGCATGTGAATTACATAAGAGAGAAGCGTGGAGTAGTAAATCTGGACAGACATAAATAGGATTTTTTTTTAAAAAGTATAGTGATCATTAGCCAAACAATAGTTTTTCATTTACTTGTTTGTTTTTACATCCTTAAGATTTTAGCCTGAAATTTTCAACTTTTATCAGGTAGGATTTTTGTTTTGTTCTTTGAGTTCATTGGCCAACTTCCATTCTGTTAGCCAAGCTTTTCTAAACCCAATTTAGATGTATTCTTGGTACAGGGTCTCCAAACTCTTCTAAAATAAAATGTCACTTATCCCCAGAAATTTAGAAAAATAAGGCTCATTCCTGAGGTTTTATTTTTGCAAAGCTAAGTGCCCTTTGGAACCACTAAAGAAAGAATAATCTCTCTTTCTAAATTTTTTTTTTTAACAAGGTAACCTTAGTTTACAACATTATGTGCTGTAGGAGAACAGGTCCATGCCTCTTCAAATGTTTATTCCCACACCACACCCTCCACCAAGATTCCACTTTTTATTGCCCCATTCCTCCTCTGATTGCCTCAGTTCTGTAGTCAGAATTCACAGGTTATTCTGGCTTTGTTGTATCTGTTCCTTTTCTTTGTTACTTTATATTGCATACACAATATTACCTGGCAGTTGTCTCCCTCCTTTCTGACTATGCTATGTTTCTCTTAGCATAATCCCTCAAATTCCATCCTCAATGCAAATGCTGATTTCATCTGCTTTTCTAGTTGAGTAGCTTCCATTTTTACCCATACTTTGTTGTTTCCATATCTTGAATATTGCAAATAGTGCTGCCATGGAAATGTGTCTGTCTTTTCTAACTAATGCTTTTATTCTTTGGATAGTGGCAAGGGAAACAAAAACATAAATAAACCTATAGAACTATGACAGACAATAACTTCTGCACAGCAAAAAAGAAAAAAAAAAAGACTATGCTAAAATGAATCCTAATGAATAGAAGAAAATATTCGCAAATCATACATTCAAACAATTTGTTTCTTTTCTCCTATTGGTTGAGAGGAGTTGAATTCTTCCATTTCTCCATAGACAACATTATTATACTTCTCTTAACATTTCGTCACTTCAATTGATAAGTTGCTCTATTCAGTCACCTAAGATCACTAGAAAAATAGTGGAGTTAAAAGAAATTCAAAATGAATCAAGCTATTGTAATATTGTAAAAGATTTTTTCGATTCCCTCATGTACAAGAAATTAGCCACTACTTCATGATAGCAATGCTGAATGAACACATAGCTTCTCTTTTGCTAGTGCCTTGTGCCTGGCATCCCAATTTGAATTACCAGGTACATAAATAAACTTTCCAGCTCAATCTACATTCTTTCCCCCTTGGAAGAGGTACCTAATCATCAGAGGAGGCAAGTTGTCAGTTCTTTCTCATGAAATCAAGTCAAGTGAACTATCCCTTTTTTATGGATTAGGTGAAACATGACTGGAAAATACCTTATAAGTTGCTCTGCCTTTCCTATTTCTGGAAACAGTCTGCCTTCATGAAATCACTCAATCTTATTCTCATGATTGGTTGGGTTGTTTTCTCAGCCGGAGGCAAAGTTCTACATGGAACTTTTTGATACTTGAGCTCCAGACAGGGCTATGAAGCTCCAAAAAAGACTGAATCCAGAAAAGGACATTTAACATTGAATAATAATCTTCTCAATATTTTAAACATTTTTTGTTCTTTTGTGTTACCTTCCTGTCTTTGTCTAGCTGTTTGCAAAAATGTTTGCACAAAGCCAGAGTCAGGGTCGAAGCATAGGTTTCTATCAAGCAGCATAACATGCAAGTTGTTTTCAAGTTGCCAAATAGCAGCATAATTTTTGTTTTCAAGACTCTATCCTGTTCAACTAAGTGTGTATATGACAATTTACAAACTCCTTCCTACTTGTATTAGAAAATTAACACAATTATAATTTTTATATTATAAATAACACTATTAATGAACATCTTTATGCATATAGCCTTGTTCTTCCCCCAGGTTACTATTTTTTTAGTGTTATTTAATGAGGTTTATTATTTTACCTGTGTGAACTAAAGAGCAATACTTTTACCAAACTGATTACAAATGATACCAAAGTTAAATAACTTGATTCTCTCTCTCTCCCCCCTCCTTCTTTCAGAAGCCATCCAAGTTCAATTGTTATGTTTTTTTATAATATAATAGTTTATTTTTAAATTATTTTGTATCTTTTTTTTTCATCTCAATTGTAATCCCCATGTGTTTCCCATCACCAAGTCACCCATGTGCCATCACCATAGTCTAGTGCACTTCCCTCCCTCTACCATTTTTGATCCCATTCCCCATTCCACCCCCGCAAAATGTCTCTGGTATATGGCTGTTCATTATTCTTATTATTTTCTCGCCTGGTCCATTATACTCCTGCTATGAGTTAAACCATTTGGTATTTTCTTTTTCTTTCTGGCTAAGTATCTCACTAAGTATGATCTTTTCCAGCTCCATCCATGTTGTTGCAGTGTTTCTTTTTTTTGGTTGCTGTGTAATATTCCATTGTGTATATGTACAACATCTTTTTAAACCAGTCATCTATTTTTGGGCATTTGGGCTGCTTCCATGTTTTTCCAATTGTAAATAAAGCAGCAATAAATATGTCCCCAGGTTATTTCATAGGATACTCATTGCTTAGAGTAAATATCTGGGCATGGGAGTAGTAATTATGAATCTCTACGATCCATCATGATAGCTAGTTAATATTCCATGTACCCAGCTAGTTCTATTTCCAGATGGCTATGAACTCTTGCCTATACAATAGGACTAACTTAGAGACAGCTTGGGTATTTATCTAGTGTTAACTAGTGATTTACCTAGTGTTAACTAGTGTTCAATGAGCTTTTTCCACCTTTTCAGTTGAAGAATAAGAAGAAAAAGGAGTCATATTTACCTGACACCTTTGAAAACTTGTATGTAATATGCTACTTAGGGAATACCCATTATTAAATATGACTGATGCCTCATCAAAGAAGAGAAGTGGGCTGGAGTTATGAACCTATTGTCTGTGATATTTTCAATGTATTGTTTGTCTTAGCTTATGTGACAGATGTGATTATTACCACTCTGTGGATGAAGAAACCAAAGTACAAATGTGTTAAACAACTTAGAGTAAACAAATAATAACTGATGATCTCATTTATTCCACTGAGTCATGATGACCATCTCTATTCAGCCTAAAGCTCCTTCTTAGTAACCCTAACCCATACACACTACTGGTCTAGTGTATTTAATATACCTCTCAGGACTACAAACTCCAAGTATTTACCCAGTTGCCATCATTGCTTTTGACTTCTTGAAGAATGATTTGTCAAGAAACATTTCTGGTATCAAGTAACCTGTAATTTATACATGCCATCCACTTAAAATCCCAGGAGTTTTAATGAAAATTTCAGTTTACTTGAGAAAAAAGTCAACACGTTTGAAAACCAGCAACAACAGAAAAAAATAGGCTTACCAAAATACAGAGCTATGTAAAAAATATCTAGTAACTAACAGTCGAATGGTGGTTACCAGTGAGTAGGGTTGGAGGACTAGGAAGAAGATGGTAAAGTATACAGACTTTCAGTTCCAAGATGAATAAAATCTGAGGATCTAATGTATACCACAAACACTATAATTGAACACTGGATCGTATAGTTGCAATTTGATGCCAGACCTTGTGTTCTTAGCCAAAAAGATAAATATGTGAGGTGATGTGTGTGCTAGTTAACTCGGTGTTTGGGATCCACTCACAGTGTATGCAAACATCAGATCATCATGTTGCACACCTTAAATACAGACAAGTGCTCTTCTATTCCCTCCTAATATTCATATGTTCCCTTATTCTTTATGTTAAATTTGTGGACTGATTTTTTTTATAAATTAATGATTTTGTCAGTTATACCTTAATAGAACTGAAAAAAAAGTTTTATTGTTATTTTTTTTGGGGCTTAAACCGGCCAGTATTATCAGCAGATCAGAACTGTGTGTGTGCTCACACATATATTTATGTTAGTAAGATTTTTATCTCTAATTATGAATTACTAATCTCTGTTCAAATCAGCAATAAAATATGTGGTGAAAGTTTGTTGGGAAAATAGACTACTTTAACAAATAAGGAACTCAGTTATTTCATAATATATTCTAAAATAAATTTTATATGGAGTGAGTGAAGAAACCTATAAAATATTAGAAGAAACAAAGGAGACCAACTTTATAATTTTGGAGTGGGTCAGACCTACCCAGCATGTCGCCACGGTCAGAATAGAAACAAAAATGGGCCTCTTTGGTCACTCAAAACATAAAATATGACACAGAAAAAAATGACCAAAGAAATCTAAAAATTAATCAGCAGATTGAAAGAAAAATCATGAAATGTGTATGCCAACAAAGGTGTAAAAAGGATTTCAATGAAAATTAAAAGCACACAACCTAAAAGAAGGAACTCAAGGGGAAAAATAGTCAATAAATGTATAAAATATATTCAAATCACACACACACACACACACACATACACCATGTGGAAAAGGAAATATAAAAGCATAATACCATTTTTTTTCAGTATTAGAATAGCAAAGATATCGACAACATTCACTATTACACAATGTGGAGATAAGGCACACATATCCTGTTGCTGAGTGCATCTGTATTCTCAAAGGACATAATCTTGACAGTCTGTGTTGAATGTTCAATGAGCCTCACTATCAACAAAGATACTTCAAGGCACCAGGTCTGCAGAAGTATTTCTTTGTACAGGGATTTTAACTGCATCATAGTTAATAATCAAAAGATAGAGATAACAAACATCCATCAAGAGAGGCATAGTTAATTAAATCGTGATAGGTTCACACTGAAATGCAATAAAATGCAATGCAAAGTAAAGTTATATTATATAGAAATGACAATATTCTATATAATTTGGCAGCAAAAGATCTCCAATACATACAGTTAACTTTTTTAAAGGCAGGTTATAAAATAATCAGGCAACATATATACATTCACAATTCAATAAATTATTTATACCTAGTTACATGCAGACTAAAGCCTTGAAGAATATAAGCCAGGCCTTCCCAGGTGGCACAGGGGTTAAAGTCTCAGCACTATCAAATTATCGCCAGCCACTGCAACATAAGTTTGACCCTGGGCAAGTTGCTAACCCACATGGCGTGGCAGACTTCTCCTGTCTTGTCCACTGC
>NW_004567118.1:25310103-25314258 GCF_000260355.1 Condylura cristata | reverse complement strand
TAAATAAGTTAGGAGTCAAAATACACCACAACCATAGCAAAAGTGTTAAAGCACAGAAAAAAACCTAAAAGGGCCTGTTCCCAAAGTGGTTGTCTCTGAGTGGTGAGATTATGAGCAATTTTTCACTTTTCTAATATTCTTTATTAAATTCCTATATTCTTTACTTTGATTACCTATTCAATGTATACTATATTGTCTGTAACAATTAGGAGTAACCTTGGTAATGCATCAGTTAGCAGTGAGCATTGCTTATCTGTAAGCACAGAGGAGTAATGGAGAGTAAAAATATGTTATCTGAGGGATTCAATCAGAAGTTGGCCGAATCCCTGGGAAGTTCCAGTCACTATTAAATTTCTACCAACCCTAAAGTATATCCTTATTCAAACTACAACTGGGAAAACTTGCTTCTCAGTTAATATTAATTTTTGTTGGCACTTTGAATTTGTATATTGTGGCACAGCACTGCAATCTGGCTGACCAGAGTTGAGTTCCTGGCTCCACCATCCTGGTTGTATAAAACTGACTGTGAGCATTAAACTCTCAAATCTCAACTTGTCTTGTTTGGGATGCAGTAGGTTCTCCAAGGTTTAGCAAAGGCTCATGGTTGTTTTCAGACTGCACTGAGAGCCCCAATCCTGTACCCCTATAAATGAAAATACTGGCCTTTCTAAAACTGGGGGAAAGAACTCACACCAGAGGGAGCAAAGTTTTGAACTCAGACAACTAGTAGGGCATTGTAACATCTTGTATTTTTATGGGAAGCTTAATACTCTCCCCATCTCTCTACATATGTATGCATGCATGTATGTATATGCACACATGTATGTGTATGTGTACACACACACATTTCATAAAAGTTAATACACTTCTATTTTAATACCAACTCCGTGATTTTTCCAGAACTGACAGATGAGAAGAAATTTGCCCAAGGTCACCCAGTAGTTCAGAACTGGTAGGTTCAGAACCGGAACTGTGGTCTCTGGGCTTCCAAAACCAAGTACAATACATGATCCCAGGGTGTCCCCAGGAGAAGCAAAGGGTGTCGGGATAAACAGATGCCTGGGCTGAACTAAGAGGATCTCAACACAGTGGTCCCTCAGCTTCAGGTTGTCTTTGCACATAGTAATCATGCTCATTGGCTCGCAATGGAAGGAACCAGGAGAGGGGAGTTCAGCAACTTCAACACAGTATTGATTGAGAGAGGACAAAGTGAGGCACAGAGACTGCAGAGGGATCGTTAACTTAGTGGAACCCTGGCCTCTGGTTTTAACAGATTAGAAACTGACCCATAAGTATTATATTTGGGTGCTACAAAATTGTATAAAAACAGTAGAGCCAAGATTATTATTATTATTATTATATTTTAATTACAAAAGTTTATTTTTACATCATTTTGTACATTTTTTTTTCCATCTCAATTGTAATCCCCGCGGGTTTCCCATCACCAAGTCACCCATGAGCCATCACCATAATCCCGTGCATTTCCCTCCCCCCACCCCGTTTTTGATCCCATTCCCCACTCCACCCCCACAAAATGTCTCTGGTATATGGTTGTTCATTATTTTTGTTATTTTCCACCTGGTCCATTATACTCCTGCTATGAGTGAAACCATCCGGTATTTTTCTTTCTCTTTCTGGCTTATCTCATTAAGCACGATCTTTTCCAGCTCCATCCAAGTTGCTGCAAAAGACATGTGTTTCTCTTTTTTGGTTGCTGAGTAATATTCCATTGTATATATGTACCACATCTTTTTTATCCAGTCATCTACTTTTGGGCATTTGGGCTGCCCATGTTTTTTCAATTGTAAATAAAGCAGCAATAAACATGGGGGTACAGGTATCTTTTTCAATCAGTGTTTTTGTGTCTTTTGGGTAGATACCTAGGAGTGGGATTGCTGGGTTGTAGGGAAGCTCCATGTTTAGCAGTTTGAGGAACCTCCAAACAGTTTTTCATAGTGGTTGTACTAGTTTGCATTCCCACCAGCAGTGCAGGAGAGTTCCTTTTTCACCACATCCTCGCCAACATTTATTGTTGCTAGTTGTTTGAAGATGTGCCATTCTCACTGGGGTGAGGTGGTATCTCATTGTGGTTTTAATTTGCATCTCCCTTATTACGAGTGATGTTGAACATTTTTTCATATGCCTGTTGGCCATCTGCATTTCCTCTTTGGAGAAGTGTCTTTTTAGCTCTACTGCCCATTTTTTGATGGGGTTGTTTACTTTATTTTTGTTGAGTTTCTTCATCAGTTCTCCGTATCGCTACTTTTGTGTGAGAAAGTGTTTTCCCAATTAGTGATCTGTTTGTTTTTAGTAATGTCTCTTTTGCTGTATAGAAAGAGCCAAGATTATTTTTTAAAGATTTATTTATTTATGCATGCAGAACTGGGGTACATTCCAGAGGTGCAGAGGATTCACCAGAGACAGAGTGGGGAGCAGAACAGGCCGACTGACGAAGTGTACTGCTGAGGGGAGCAGTGGGCGGGTCAGGAGAGGTCTGCCACACCATGTGGGTCACCTCCAGGATGGGGATCAAACTCATGCAGAAGTGGTTTTAACTTCTCAGTGCTGTGCTTTAACCCGCTGTGCCACCAGGGAGGGCCTGCAAGATTATTTTTTAATGTTAAAAATTTTAATAGATTAGTGAAATATGCATATACATATTATATATATGCATACAAATATAATTTCATAAATTTACTCACATGTATTACATGTCACTATATAAGTGTGTAACAAAATAGACACATTTCTAGCATATATAATATGTATACTATATATCACAAAAGTATATACTATATATCATGCAAAGGGTCAAAAATTTATAAATTCTTTACAGTGTTATATATACTACAGAAAGTTGAAAGAGGACTTGAAATAGTCAACACATGGAAAATAAATACACTGTAAATGGAATATGACAAATATATCAGATGTGGTACTTTCAGAGTATATTTAGTAAGATGAAATAAGGTAGGTATCAAAACAACATATACAATACAATCCCAATTCTTGAGAAATATAGAATATATATATTTTATATACATATATGTGAATTAAAAGCAATAAGATGAAATATTAATAGGTTTTAATTATTCCTATAGACTTTTGAATTACTATTATTTTTGCTTTCCATCCTGACACCTTTGTAGAGCCTCCAAATTTTCTAAAATAAAAATGCATTTGTTTTATAATCTGAGATGGCAGTATATGCTCTAAATGGTAGCATAGAACCCCTCAAATTTAACTTAGGATCTTAAAAGATCTTTATAGTCAAGGACCCCAGTAATGGGAAAAGAAAATTTTCCTTTTATTTGGGAGAAATTCTTTTCCTTGCCCTTATTAAACAGCCTTTGTCCCAAGTTCTAACCCTTCTCATCCAGTTTTTCAGAGGTGTGAACGATAACCTCACTGTTATTTGTGCTATAATAGGTCACTGCTAAAGCAATCTTGGTTGATGATTGCAGGTACCCTCTAAAGTAGGTATAAGGATGTCTTTCCTACAAAAATGGGAAGCCAAGTTCAGAAAAGCTTTCTGACCTGCCCAAATTTACATGCACAAGAAAATGGCAGAGCAACCTGAATCTCCTGCTAGCAGATCGCAAACCTGTGACCTCGCAATGAACAGACAGATGGACATAGAGGCATAAATCAGAGCCCCCTTTCGCAAGATCTCCCCCAGAATAGCTTTCAAAGAAAGCAGGTCAAAAGGCAGATTCTTCCCCCACAGCCCCTCCTGCCACCCCAGGGCGTGCGCATGCTGTCTGCCTAATTCACTTGTGGCTCAGCGCCATGGAATACATAAACAATCAGGGAAAGCCTCTAAGAGGAATCTTGATGCCCAAATGGAACAATTTGTCTTCTGAAATTATTGTTTGAAATTGTTTATGTCAGTTGCTGAGTTTCTGTTCTGTACTTCAGGGACCTGTTTGTGATGGAAGTAAAAGTTCTCTGCTGCAGAACAGCCATGCTAGTCAGGCAATTCTGGTGACAGTGTGGCCTGCTGCTTGCCTGTGTGCCTGGCCAAGGGAAGCATTTGGGCAGATTCATTATAACCCCACTAGAGCACCCCAATAATTACCTGCTGCTCACCATTTGCTGGGCACTGCTCTAATCCTGTAACGTATGCACTGATTTCCTCCTCGCAATAATGATCCT
>NW_004567118.1:25308409-25309328 GCF_000260355.1 Condylura cristata | reverse complement strand
TGCCAGCTAGGTGGTCTGATCATTGCTGTCACTCTTTTCTAGATGTCTCCAGCAGTAGATGGGTAGACAGTCAAGCCTGCGTCATTCTTGGTGACTGTAGCTACTTGGCCATGCCTTAGCATGCAAGGAAATGTTTGGCCAGGGAACAGTTATTATTGGTACCTGGAATCAGAGCACAAGGAGCAGTGTGTGCCCAAGCAACAGAAAGACACACAAAAATAATTCCTGACTCTTAGTCTTGTTTGGGAAATATGGCCGTGGTGGGGGCAAGACCAGCACCGACAGCATGACTTTTGAGGCCACACTCTTCCCAGCTTTACACCGGCACTCCATCTCCTCTTTACCACGATATGTGTGTGCCACAGGGAAGGACATGTCAGGGCTACAAGTGACTCAAGCTGCTCATATGAAAGACAGAGCTGATCCAGATCAGATAACGTCAGCTAGAGGAGAGAAGTGAGTGGCTAAGCCACTCATTGGGCGAGAAGAGACTTAACTCTGTGGTAAATGTCGCAGATACTGTTCTTCAGCTTTGGAAGGGACCCAGCTAGGCCCAGAGTAAGATTCAACAAAAAGGAAAAGGGCAAATACTCAATTATGGACAGGTGCTACTGCTTTCTGAAGAAAGCTTCAGCTGGCCAATGTTCTGTTATGCCAAGGATTTGTGGCCTTTGTCTGGCACCATATAAAGATGCAACTTACCAGCCGTCCAAAATGCTTTCCATGACTTGCTTAGCCCAGTTTCTAGTCTGCCAGTGTCATGCGTTGGTGTGTATTTTGCTGCCACCTTTATAGGACCTTAATGTATTTAACAAGCAGAATAGGGTTTAAAAATAGGTCTCAGAGCTTCTCTTGCCTGTGGGGTAGCTTTCCACTATCACTGAGTTGTCTTTAACACTATCACTAGGGAATCTCTATT
>NW_004567118.1:25299168-25306909 GCF_000260355.1 Condylura cristata | reverse complement strand
TCAAGAATGCCCTTTATCAACCAGCTTACTCAGATGATTCTTGCTTGAGAACAGAAAGGTCCATTTCTTCTTCCCTTGGTTGCCTGCTATTTATGCATTCTTAAATCATGTGTTGCCTAACACTTGATTTATCAAACTCAAGTGTGTATGTCTTCTCTTCACCGCTAGATTATTTATGCCTTTGATTGCCTTGTATCACCCTCATGCCCCAGGAAAGAGCAAGGAACTGTTACTTTCTGCAAGGCTGAAGTGGCATATAAATGATTAAAATACACGATCACTGGATTGGCTTGGTGATTCTAAAGATTTCTGTGGCATCGAAGTATGATTCTAGGTCACATCTCCACCTGAGATCCTGACACATCACATCTGACTCTTTAGAACCCTTGATGGAGTTCTGCTTTGCAATCTCACACCCATTTTCTGCATTGTGGACATTATCCTAAAAACTGTTACAAGATAGTGAACTCAAGAGGGAAACTGCAGAAATTAAGAAAAATCTCAGTGATCTGAATTTGAAAACATGTAAATACTCTAATCAAAACTGAAGCCAAGTGTCATGAAATGTTAACACTCCGAGGAGTCTCTGACTTCTTTTTCTTTTTTTCTTGTTTCATGAAGGAGGAGACTGAAGCCTGGAGAGTTGAGGGGCCTGACCAAGGTCACAGGGATATTTAATGGAAGGAACAGGTCTGGTCGCTTGAACTTTGTGTGACTAGCAAAGGGCAGCCGCGGATATGCTGTGATAGACATAGATCTTCTCTTCACTACACATGGGTACTTTGCCTATGCACCAAGCAGAAATTAAATACAGATGCAGTTTTTTTTTAATACAGTTCACTTTGGTTTCCTACAAAAAATTCTGAACTTTGGTAACTTACATCCAAAATTCAAACTATAAAAAATGGTTTCCATTTAGACACAGCATTTCTATAGGCAGACTATGAAAAAGGCACGGAGCAATGACAGCATAAATAGCATTGTGGGTCTGAGGGAATGACTGCTTTTTCCTTGTTACTGTGGAGTGCTGGTTGCTAGGCAAAGTGTAGGGGATTCTAGTGGAAGCCAAGAGTTCATTCTGAGAAGTTGCTGCAGGGGTAGTGAAAGCCTGGCACCATCTGCTGAAGTGAAAGGATGCTTCCCTCTGCTGCTGTTGCTAAAGTACACGGGCTCAGTCCTCTGGTGGAGTCAGGAGTGTTCTTGTTCTGTCTTCTCGAGGATTCACCTTCCCCAAGGAAGTTTCAGTGGGCCAAAATGGAAGAACAGGGCCCTGTCGGTGTGGTATATCCACACCCACCCCACCCCTTGCTCCTGGATAAGATCACTCCATTCTCAAGCAATACTGTAAGTCAATATATAGCCACAAATCACAAAGATAATTTACTTTAATTTGGAAGGGGTTTGGGAACAATCTGGTCCAATCATTTTCACACTCTGTTCCACAGGGCTTTGACATTCAGGGAGCTTCTTTTGCTCCCTCCTGTGCTCTTGTCTTTTCCTTCCATGTAAAAACTCAACTTTAAAAATGTTTCATGTATTTTTTCAAAAGGATTGAAAACACCTAATCTGTTTCCTCCCTTCTTGGGTATGGAGACTGGATGCCAGAGAGATGAAATGATGGGATTATTACTTTGAAATATCATTGAGAGAAGGCATTTAGGTTCACTTGTTAAAATCTGGGCAGTTATTTTCACCATCCCACATAGCTATGGCACAGCCATCCCTTGAGGGAGTAGAACTTATGGAACATGAGATAAAAGGAGGGGGGATGGAAGCTGACTTTATGATGATGCTCTCTGGTTGGTACAGTGCGTACACAGCTCTTATTTTATTTTTCTATTTCTTTTCCCAAAGAGGGTTTATTATTGATGACTTCAAGTTTAAATACATAAATTATTGATTACTTCAAGTTTAAATACAAATTAACTTATAATCCAGAATCCATGCATTCTGATATTCCTGTAGAAATTATGATAATTTTTAGGGGTTAAGGCAAGTAGGCTGCTCAGAGACTACAAAAGCAGCATAACTATGGGACATTGCTAAAGAAAATGGAGGAATCCATCAAAAAAAGTTGAGTCAAGAGTAGAGCAGAAAATAAACCAGGTATGAATAATTGGATGACATTAAGGCCTATATCCATGGTAATGTGTGAGAACTAATGGCTGGGGATGAGGCTGTTAACAATGTTGATTTATTTGGATGGACCAAATAGCACACAAATTTTAGTAACTTTATTGTGATTCTTTGGATGATAAAAGTTCATGGCCTATGTAATTCCCCAGATGGTAAGCCAGAACTATCAGTTGTCAAGGAGTTCGGAAGCACTAAGATGCCTTGTGTTACTGTTTGGGGACAATAACATTGCTCGTACTATTGGCAAGTCTTCTGCACCCAATGTGGAGGAAAATGCACATGAAGTGGCAAGAAAGAGACTTCTGGGTTTCAGTTAGGCCTGTCAGCTTGGTCACTAAAATGTAAATGGATGGGGACTCTATTGATAAGAGCAGGATAGAGAGCTCACATGAATTATCCTGGTCCCCTGTTTGCATCTTCCAATTTATTTAGAAAGGGGAGCACAGAGTCAGATTTACTCTGAAATTCTTACAACTCTTTCATGTAAAATTAGGTTTTGTCGCTTTAATTTTCTTTTCTTTCCCCTTTCTTCCTCCGCCTCCTTTTCTCCTTTCTGCCCTCCTTCCCTTCTTGATTTCTTTTTCCTTCCCTTTTTTCTTTCTTTACTTCAGTCTATTTCTTTCTTTCCTTTTATCAAAATTAGAACTCCCTTCCTAAGGAAGAGTATATGATATAAGCAAATGTATAATTTTATAAATCCAGTGTTTTGCCAGAACAAGGTGGCCTATTTTTTGTTTTCTTTCTGGGGTGAGACCTGGTATACCTTTGGTTTAACAAAACTTTCATTTTCTATTAACTACTAGCCATCACAGGAATAGATATTCTCTCTCTTGCTCTCTTAGACAAGCACACAAAAACACACACACACAAAATTTTTTTGCTGTTCAACTCTAGTTCTGTTGCTTCATCTACCTACCTAATCCCCATCCTTGCTCTCTGTTCTTTTGTTTGTTTCCTTTTTCTTAAAATCCTCAATATTTTCAGAAGTTCATCATTTTAGATTTCATCAGACTAACTTCCCTCCCTGTTGTAGATAGACACTCACATAAATACATGGCATTCTATCTTAATTTGAAATATTGCTTCTGTTACTGATATGGGTATAATGATGAACCTAGCCTGGTACCATATAAAACAAAATATTAAGATCATAATAAAAAGAAAGTGTAAAGACAGTTATTAAAAGATTTATTTTATTTATGCATGCATGTAACAGTTGGGGTATAGGCCAGAGGTGTGGGGATGGGAGGTGAAAGGACTCACCAGAGACAAAGTGAGGAGCAAAATGGGTGGACTGACTAAAACACACTGCTGAAGGGAGCAGTGGGAGGGTCAGGAGAGGTCTGATGCACCATGTGAGCCACCACCTGGCTGGGGATTGAACTCGTGCTGCAGTGACTGCCAGTAGCTTCATAGTGCTGTGCTTTAACCCCTTGTGCCACCAAGACATGTGCTATCTTCTGGAAGATAATGTGCCTTTCTAAAACATCAGGACCAATGTTTTTAAACTCCATTATCTCCTACTACTTCAGTCAGACAGGTACCAGAACTTACTTCTCTTCAATTGTTTCACATTTGAAACAATCTCTCTTTGTTGATGGTACATGGAAAGTTTTCCATCTCCACCGTTCCCTAGCAATGTGACATTTTCAAACAGTAGCACAAAACTCTTTAAATAGCAAAGATCCATTTCCACTCTATCGTGACTCAGTACAGCCACAGGATTCTTCTCAAACTTTCCTAAAAATGTCATCTTTGGGCTGGACTCAAAAGGAACATTTCAGCCAAGGAGACGCATTTTCCACTCTGTCAGGAATGAGCAAGCATGGGGTTGGAACACAAAGTGTTTTGAAATCCTCAGAAAAGCAATACTTCTCACCAAAACCATGGCAACAGTTCTGTGTGATGTCGTCACAGCCTGGGATCATTCAGGGGCCTCCACCTAACTGGAGACTCAGTGGACCCATCATCTATCATTTGTGCAGTCGCCCTGCTGCCTGTTGGCTTCAATCAAGTCCCCTACTTGATTGTTGCTATAGGGATACTGTGAGCAGTGATGCTGAGCTGCTACTTTATGTAGTATTACGTTAGAGTCAGATCTCATGAATTATGCCTCATGTTCTAGTGGCTTTTGAGTCTTCACTTGAAAGAACCTCTCCAAGTGGAGGAAGCACATCAAAACATAAGGTAGACATGGAAAAGTTGCCATTTTGTCATTCAAATAATTACATCTGGAAGCTCTGTGGCCTTGGTTGAGCTGTTCCTTCCCTTTAGGTCTTAGGAGCTGTCACCCCGGGAAAATAATTCCTACTGGAATAGTAGGAGGTTTCAATGAGTTTATTTATATAAAAACTCCTGTCCCAGAAACTAGTACTTTTCAATTCTAGTGATGCCCAAGAGACAAAAGAAACAAAAGGATGAACAGGAAGATGAAAGAACTGATGTGTGATGAGTTGAGGACTCTGTTTCTCTTCACTCCTTTTTCTTCCCTCTATCTTTTTCACTTTACTCTGTGTACCTCATAACCCATGTCTTCAGTCACCTCTTCTTACAAGAGTTCTACAAAATTCCTTCTTCCCAGTTTGTGCCACAAAGGCCAGGAACACTTGGGATGTCCAGTGTCAAAGGCATTAGTCTCACAAGGCAACTTACAGCTCCTTTTTCTTCCTAAGATTCTGTGACCAGATGTAATTACACAGGTGCACTTCTCCTGAAGCAGCCACCATCAATATAACCAAAAAGATTTGTGACAGCCTTGTATAGTTTAAAAGATGGTGTACTTTATTAAGTCCATCCCAATAATCCAGAAATTAGTTATTATGATTTATTGTTAATGTCATTGCCATGTACACATGATAGGCTAGACTGACATAATGCCTTGCCTAAAGTTACATACTGGATGTAACTGGCTTGACTCAACTTGACTCAGAGTTGAGCTTATTGTTTCCATTCCCAGCCCCTTACTCTGTCATGCTGCCTCCCTTCTACTTGAGGAAATCTCTGCCCATCAGCTAAGGGAATAGAGCAGAGGTGACTGTCTGTGTGACAATAACAATGTCATAATGTTCCATTAGCCTTGCTATTTCTTCTTTCTTCAGCCAGAAACTCTCAAGAGACCAGCACATTGTACTTAACCTCTCTCTGCCAGGTGGTTCTGCTTCTCCTCCTGGATACAGGCAAGAGGAGTGTTCTGCTTGTGACCCAGTGTTGTGTAGAGGAACTCTAGTTCTCATTCTTGAATGCCCCCCCAACCCAGTAGCATGTAGGGGGCTTATTCCTAAGCCTGCACTGCTCTTGATCCCAAAGTTTCTGTATATCTTTTAATAATGATTAAACAGGGAAAGCTTCTCTGATTTGACTGGGTTTACACTTATGATTGTAAAATATCAAAGGAATGTATTCTTTCTTTTGGAGGAAGTAGGTGCTTATGGGTGGTTGTTGGTGGAAGTAGTGATGCTGGTTCTGAAGTTCATGGCTGGGGTCAGGAGTGTGCAAGAGTGGATGAAAACAAGCTAGAGTAGTTGAGAAGCATTTGTTTTAGAGTGATAGTAAGAAGACACTCCCTACCAGACAGGGAAATCTATCATACGTCTAGAATAATTTGAATAGTGTAATAGTAGGTCAAGAACAACCAGTTTGATGAGGAAGTCAAGAACCAGGGTCTTCTGAGTAAAGAAGCAACTTGTAAACATATGATTCCCAATTCTGACAGCAGTGACCAAGAGAATGCAAAAAATAGAGGGATAAGTGGCCTGGCTTTCAGAAGCTTGGAAAGATTGACATCCAGACGTCAGAGTTGGAAGGGAACATGTTGGGATACAGAGAAGAAAGCACCAAGAGCTCACCTCTCTTTCCTTCCCAAAGATAACCATATGGCCTTAAAGGAAAAAGAGAGAAAATGCCATGAAATCTATGGCAGTTAGAACTGGGAGGGGGCAGAATCTTGGGCCAAAAGGCAACCCGCTGCTCCAACTATTTTTAGCTCTAGTGGATCAGTGGGGGCCGCCAAGAGCTCTGGGGACGCAAATGGCCAAAGCAAGCTGAACCGAGGCGGGAGGCTCTGCTCAGCAAAACACAAACAGGCAAAGAGGATAGGAGGTCAGGAATGGTTGAGGGCAGATGTACGCAGAGGGAAGGACTGCTTCATGGAGCACAAGATTTTAGGGCTCTCTCCATGCCAGGCAGCAGCAACCACAGAAAAGGATGTGGACATTCACTGTGAACAAGAGCCACCCTAGGATGAAAATCCACTGCCAAGATTATCCTGCCCTTGGCTCCCAGCCTCTCCCTCTGGGCCTGGAGCCCTGAACTGCCAGCCAGGCCTCCAGCTTCAGTGGACAGAAGGATTATAGCAACTTCCAAGTGATAAGAGTAGCAAGGCCAAAGGCAGTGGGTAACCCAGGCACGCTGAGCTACTGAGGGGAAAATTAGAACCACCTTTTAGGAGAGCTAGTTCCCCTGTGTATCAAAAGTCTCTGGACTTGACACTTCCTATAACCAAACTGTTCCACTTCTAGGAGTATACCTCGGAGAGATACCGAGGACCTGGTTTTACATTAACTACAAAGAATGTCCACTGCTGTTTTTTATGGTAAAATAGTAGAAACAAATTAAATCGCCAACAATGGACATTTGTTTTACAACCTTATAGACCAACCCAAAAATGTAATATTAGTTGTGACTAAAATAGCATCTTTTAAAAAATATTAAATGGGGTCCTCCCTGGTGGTACAGCGGGTGAAAGCACAGCACTGAGAAGCTAAAGCCACTTCAGCATTAGTTCAATTCCCGCCCTCCCCAGGAGGTGATCCACATGGTGCGGCAGACCTCTCCTGACCCTCCCGCTGCTCCCCTCAGCAGTGTACTCCATCAGTCAGCCTATTCTGCTCCCCACTCTGTCTCTGGTGAGTCCTCTCACCACCCCTGCACCTCTGGCCTGTACCCCAGTTCTGTATGCATAAATAAGTCTATAGAAAAATTCAAATGATATTGGGCTATCCCTGTACTATATTAATAATAATAAAAAAGCAGCTAATGGGGGAAATTTTACAGTGTGATCCCACATACTCCTGTGGGAAAAAGGTCCTCAAGTACATGCTACAGCTATTAGTAAGTTATCTTAAGTTCAGAAATAAATACTTTTCCTGGAAATTTAATGTTTCTACATTGAGTTAATACTAGCTTGCTTACTACCTCTTTATCCCTCATGGTTGCATCAAAGAGGACACTTCAGCTAACCTTCTAGTATAAGTCATCTTTAATTATATTCATTCTGATATTCAGCATCCGCTCAAGTTTGCTTATTTTAGTGACCTAAAATGTATTTTGATCTTTGGTCTAATTTTTTTAATTTTAGTAAAATACCTGCAACTTAAAATTCACCATTTTTAAGTAGATGGTTCAGGTGCAGAAGCACATAAGCACATTCACACTGTGGTGCAAACGCTCCATTTTCAGATTTCCTTTTATCTTATCGAAATGAAAGCCATTACTCTTCAAACAACAACCCTCCTTTTCTTCGTCCCCCTGTAAGTCACCATCCTATTCACTCTAGACTGTTCTAAATGCCACATTAAGTGGAATCAATGATATTTGTCCTTTTGTG
>NW_004567118.1:25255914-25298458 GCF_000260355.1 Condylura cristata | reverse complement strand
GCCTCAGTGGCACTTATTTCTCTTTCTCGCAGCCATTCTAATGGATGTGAGATATTTTACTTTATTTTTAATTAATGAAAATTGGCTTGCCTGCTTGTAAGAAAGACCTGTTCCATTTGTTCATGGTGCTACCTCAATTATTACATTCTTTCCCTCTAAGTTTAGAGTCTGTCATTCATGGCGCTGACATTCCACCCATTCTAAGTGAGTATTGGTCATGCCCTTGCGTTATTCCTTTGTGGAGACCTGTAGCCTGTCCTGTGTGAAGGTGAGCACAGCCGGTGGGTAGAAGACATGCTGCTGATACGTGTGTTTTGATCTGACTTCAGGATTGGGAGGGAGGTGCAGGATTACCCACTAGTTTCAGATAGTGAAAGATTCAATACCCTCCTGGGTTGTTGGACTTTGCCAGCAACTTGGAAGCCTATTCCTATGTCTCCTGAGATACCTTATCTGCTGCTCTCACCTAGAGGCAGATGGTCTCATCCCTCAGAAGCAGTGTCTGGTCCAGTGTGGGGGAGGGTTGAGGACAGGTGGAGGTTGACTTCTTATTTCAACACCTCAACTAACAATCCTGACACCCTGAGCCTTGGAGCCTCTCCTGTTCCTTCAATCACTCACTGGCATCTATCTCGAGATGTAGTTTTTCCATTTCAACATCATATTCTTTTTATGTCTTACAGACCATTTGTAGTTTTGACCCACTCCTTCTTTCTAATGTCAATATAGTTTTTTAAAACTATCATTTGTAATTTATAGGAATCAGGTTTGGGCTCAATTTTTCATCTTGAAATACATTTACTACTTTTGCTGCTAAAAAAAGAGAAAGGGATAGGAAGTATAAATTAATAGAATTAACACCTAGAAACAGATTGTGCTTACTATAGAAGTTTAGTAAATAGCAATGGTCACATTACCAAGTAGTGAACAAAGGAAAACTCTTCAACAAATGGTGGTTGTGTGTAGTTATATACAGTTACCGACTAGCTGGAATAAAGGAGGATGATAGCTTAGCCTCAGACCATGCACCAAGTTCCACATGTGAAGCCGTCTTGGTAAAAGGCAAATGATATGAACATATATGTTGGTGTTGGACGTGGGTGAGTTGTAAAAGAGAGTTTATATGAAGAATAGAAAAGGAGCCACAACAGAACACTGAAAAAAGTAATCTTATGAAAAGATAAACTCATGCCTTTCACAGCAACTTGGATGGGGCCGGAGGGGTTTATGCTCAGTGAAGTAAGGCAGAAGGAAAAAGAAAAGTATCAAATGGTCTCACTTGTAGGAAGAATGTAGAGGAACCAAATAAGGAATCAGGAAAAACAAAAGTAACTATAATAAAGTAAAGATCAAAATCATCAGGCAACTATGGATCAGACATTCTGTAGGGGAGGAGGAGGGAGAAGGACCAGGGCAGGGCTGGGAAGAGCACAAGGGACTATGGTGATGGTGCACAGGGGAATGGGTGGTGGGAATTTCACGGAGAAACCATCCGTTGTACAAAAATGAAGGGTGATGTAATGAATATACTTTAAAACATTTTTTAAAAAGGAAAGTTTTAGGGAAATTAGTCTGCTGTGTATAGTGTATAGTACACCGCAAAGGGACAGCTATTGAAATCTTTACATGTTCTCAGGAAGCCCAGATTTTCATACTTCTGGATTGATAGTGCTCACTTTTTGGAGGCCTTGCCCTTCTTTGGGAATCTGACAAACACTTTGACCCCTCTCCTGAGAAAAGGTGGATGTTTGCAGATACAGGTATAGATGACACTGTGGAATCCTCAAATTTCCTACAGCATATTGAAAGATCCCAAACTAACCTCCTTTATAGGTAGTAGTATATAGTTTTCTCCTTCCTCATATTACCAAGTGCTTCAAATGCATTTTGTTGAAAATATTTTCATATTTTCTCTTTCATTTCCATTTCTATTATCATCATCATATATTATTACTAACATATATATATTATACATAGTTTAAAAACAGTAAAAAGCATATTACTATTGCTGTGTGTATGTGCTGTTGTATGTGTGCATAAGTGATATATACTAAACTGTGATATAGTAGCAACACATTTTCAAATATAGACTATAGTTAATTTTAATTTTTCTAAGTGAGACATGACTCCAAATACCCTTATTTGAATTTCCACATGGATCCCATCTCCTCATATACTACCATTATTTGATGAATCATGGTATGCCAGACACTCTGCTAAGCAGACTGTGTACATTGTTTGACCAAACTTTATAACAACACCACAAGGTACACACTGTTCTCAATTATAAATGAGGGCAGAAAATGTCAGAGGGTTTAAGCAGCTTGTCCAGAGTTACCCATGATGAAGGGACCAGAGATGAGATTTCAACCAGGTGATACTCCAAAGCATTTCTTCCTTCTCTCTCTCCTTTTGAAATCACAGACAAATCCCTACCAGAGATTTATGTTATTCATTTTCCAGGTAGTATAATAGAGAAACAGAGAAGATTCTACTGTGAAAATAACAGTTATTTCAAAGAGGAGACCAGGGTTCGAATACCAGCTCATCACCTCCTTGCTGCAAAACCCTGCCACTCTCTCAGCCTCTCTCATCCTTCTTTCTCTATGTCTACAATGGAAATGAAATGTACCTCACACTTTTGCATTGCAACTATTCTAGAAAGAAAAATCATGCAATATATGTATGATACAAAATTAGAGATTATCATCGTATTTAGCGCAACTCACAAACTAATGCTTCCTTTTCTAAGTTTTGCAGTTACGACTTCAACAGAGAAGGACCCAGGAACAGCTGGCTAACCAAGGCATAATACCACGTGAGTAGCTGTGTCTCTTCCTTACCGATCCATCACCACAGGACTATCCTGAGCGCTTGAAGTAGCTCAGAGTACCATGTTTTCACCTCCATAGATTTGTCTCAATAGAAATCCCAGACCTTGGCTACTCTGCCCAAATGCCAGTCACCTACAAGAGCCTCCCTATAATGATGTAGGTTTGTCTGGTTTTTTTTCTGAGTAAACACAATTCACTATGGGTATCACTCAATCTCTGTTACTTTTAGAATTGGTTATAATCACTACCCTTCAGAATCATCATCACATTATCTTTTCACTTCCTCGATTTCACTTCCATTTGGGGTACTGGAACTCACAATGATTTGAATATGCTCAAGTGTACCCAGTGTGGAAGATTGAGAAGCAGTTCCATTCTAGCAGTAATGTTGAATTACTGGTCATCCTTTGGGTCTAAAAAGAAATATTATTGGAAGATAGATTTGAAATTTCCTTCCAATTGGATGATTACATCTCTATGTAAATTGTGCAAATCAAATGCCCATTTCTGTAATGTGATCTATTACACAAATGTATTTGTGTGAAATATTTTGTTCTCTGGATTCCAGAATCAATGAGTGCCTATGTGAGTGAAATGGTACTTGGCTGAAATTTTGCCTTCATACTCCACTCGATCATTAATGTAATTACTGAAAAAGTCCTACGCATATTAACTATTTTTTTTTATTTTTAGTTAAGCCAAATGATAAAGGTTAATTAGTAGCTTTCCCTAATCTTCAGCCACCTTCTTTCAAGGGTGTAGATTCTGCTGTGGGAAAGAGTCTAAGTTACAGCAGTGCCTGCTGCAGGCCCAGCCAGGGCAGACCTTCCCTCCTTAGTTCTTCTCAGAAAAGTAGACCCTGGAGGGATGGCCATTCATTGAGATACTGGGGAAGAGATGACTGGTCTTTTCAGCCCATCAGAGATGGAACATGCATTCTAAATTTAGTGCATAATAAAGCATGTTTACTCAGTACTTTAAGGGTTCAAGTACTTTAAGTGTTCAAATTTTGGTAACCTAAGGGGAGGAGAAAGGGGAGCAGATGGTCTCATGTGTTTGCAGTTCCATCGAAGTCAACAAATTTTATGAGAAACCAGACTACATCCAGAGGGCTGTGCCTGGCACTGTAGGGACAGCAGTGAAGAAGACAATGTTTGGGAGAGACTCAAGATTTTAGGGGAAAAGTGATAAGAAACAGATAAGTCTAATTAAAGGTATAACTTGCTATCTTCCACAAGAGGGTTTTTTTATTCCATCATTCTATTATTTCTGCTTTTTTGAAACAGAAAGAAAGAGGAAAGAAGCAGGATAGAGTGAAGGGAAGAATATACACTGGCTACAACAGGGTTGAGAGCCTCTGCCCCATTGACTTGGTCTCCCCACGTAGATGTACCCTAATTACCCTCCCTGAAGTGCTGGTTCTCATCATGATAGAGTTTAACATCTGTGACCTATTCCAAGCCCCATTCTCTTCAATGTTAATGCAACTGCGGTTGAGGAGACCTAACATATTTTTCAGTGTCCCAAAGCCAGGTTCCAACCTTGGTCTTACTTTCTTC
Organism: Condylura cristata; assembly: GCF_000260355.1. Taxonomy (NCBI): domain Eukaryota; kingdom Metazoa; phylum Chordata; class Mammalia; order Eulipotyphla; family Talpidae; genus Condylura; species Condylura cristata. The sequence continues at coordinate 25,294,065 of NW_004567118.1, read as the reverse complement.
AAATTTGAATTGTGAGAATATAAATGCATGCCCAACAAAATTGTCAGTAAAATCTCATAAAATTTGGAAAAATTACAGTTCTAACCCCCATTTTAAAACATCATAATTGCCTAAGTTAAAATCTGATGGTTCATGTTATTGGTCTTTATAGCATTATCATGTAGCGCTACTATTTCTAGTTGATCAACAGTAAATCTACCTTCCACCCTTTGGCAGAATTAGTCTTGACTTTTATATTAAGTCAAATCTCAAAAAGTAGTCTATTGCAAAAAAAAACATTGTGACTAAACTGTGTCACAGAAGAACCTGTGTCTCCTGATCCCTGTAGAGGGTTCTTTTCTCACATATTCAGAAGGAGTCATTTGCAGTTAAAAAGCACTTAATTTTCTATCATAAAGCATTTTGCTGTCAAAGAAATGGACTTTGGAAATATATATATATATATATAAAAGCATATGCCAGGGTAAACCAATGGTTTTAATGAAATAACTTCAGGTTCTACATTATTATCTATACCAAGATTAAAAGAAAAATTCATATTAACTCACCTGTGTAGAAGATCTCATTTCAATTGCACATCAACTTGATGATTAAATGGCAAGGTTTTCCCCTCACTAAATACAAAGAAATGAATCATATGCAATTTTCAGTTGACTAGTGAAACAATTCAAATGAATGGAGTTGAATTGTTTTCTTCCTTCTTGGGCTTGCTTTGAGATTGCTGATGAGTAACAGTTGCTAGCAACCAGCAATAAATTCTCTTTTACAATTCCCCTTAACTATTTGTCTTAAACATTTACTTATTTCTTACTTATGTGTATTCTGAGCTTAAGTTTCACCTTTAGGAAAATGTTGAATGAATTTAAGGCCCTATTCCTTGAATTTAGTTAAAGGCAGTTCCATGCCTTTCCCTGGGGAAAGTGTTCTCAAGACTGGAGCACAGGCTCAGGTAGATTCTAAGATTCTTTTCACATTGATAATACCATTTGTAGAACTTGTGCTTTCAAAATTGTCATGAATTCTTAGTGCAGTGTTGTCCTGAAGTTGACTTAACTTAGAAATATTAGTTTAAGAATGCATTGTTCTGCAAATGTATAAATATTAAAGTCAGTATATACTTGAAACTGACATAATACTATATGTCAGTTATACCTTGATTTTTCAAGTGAATTTATTATTTGAACAGATGCCAAACACCTCATCTCTAATCTCAAAATAGAGATTCTCAATTGGACATCAAAGGGAACGGCTTCACTGCTGTCCCTTTCATATTCAAGGCCCAAGAAGACACCAAGTTTCCCTATTTTCTTCTGGCTAAAGGGCAGGAAAATCTCCTGCCCCCCTTGACCTGTGCAGGCTGGATCTGTTAATCATTTCTCCTACAGATTTTCTCCCCACAACTTTTTTCCTTGGCCATCAGTCTCCTGATGTCCACATGACACCATTTTATTCCAGTCACTTCAGAAACTTTGATTGAAGAATGATGACCAGCTATCTGGATTAGGTGCGATAAATAATCATGGCGTAATTTGGAGAATAGTTTTGACCATCTGCTGTGAGGAAGACCCATGGACTCCAGAGGAATCAGACATGACTTACCAAAACAACCCTGCTTAATTATTCCACGGCTGGGCAAGGTGACACCAATATGTGGAAGAGGGTACCTGGGTGGATTGAAGGAAAGAAACTGCTTTCTCTTTCCCTCTTCCTGTGCTCTTAGAGCAGGGTGATCTGTATGAACCCAAAGGAAGGTGGAGAAAATCTATAGTCTCCTGGAATGCAGAAACCATATGAGAGAGCTGAAATGGATCTAGCGGGGATTCAGAGACGCCGTGACTTCTCCACGGAGGCATGGAGAAAGCCACTGCTGGCCAGGAGGAAAAAAAAAAAAATATATGGGCAGCTTGGTTCCATGGTCTGATCAATGTAAATTATTTTAAAGATACGATGAGCTGTCTATGAATGGTGCTGCCTTTATTTGTTTTGCAGACTAATCCAAGCCACAGCAGCCACATACTTACCGCAAAGCCTTGGTAAAGCCCTGAATTCTGTGATACTTCTCCTGAATAGCAAGAAGAATGACTGGGCAATTCCTGTGCCCACACCACATGCAGCTTCATGTAGTTTTGAGCAGTTGACTGGGCAAAGTCTTTCTTCCTGTTCTCAGTGCATTCGTCTGACTTGGCTTCTCCCACAGCACCCTACACACCCTGTTGGCTGTCTGAGCAGAACACTGCACAGGGGCTTAATCTGGCCGCCTCTTCCCTTCCTTCTAACATCTAAAATTCAGAGACAGGAAAAGGTTCCCCACATTTTTCTGCCAAACCAATTTTGGTCAAAAATTCTAACGTCTTTCTTTCCCATCCCAACCCCCACTTTTCCTTCAATGTTCTGGTTCCTTGCTCCTTAGAAACTGGTAAAGCAATCATTACAGAATATTTTGAATTTATTTTGCACACCTTCTTTTGAGAAATTTCTTCAAATTGTCCTAATGTTCAAGGCAGTTCTTAAATATTACAGAGTTCCACTAGGAAAAAGCCACTATTTTTAGACTCCTATGATTATCCTTTGGGTACTGAATAAACAACTTATTTCCATCCTAAAGAGAATATGATTTCCAAGGGTTATCACTTACTCATAGCTTATACCCCCTTTGCTTGGAAGAAAAATATTCATGATTCAATTTGTCTTTAAAAGCAAGGCAAAGGGAGGACAAGCATTACTAAAACTGCTTTATAAGTGGGGAACTGAGAACACAGAAAATTATCAGACTTGTTCAAGGTTATACTGAAAATAGATGACACAGCAAGGACTGGGCCCAAATGGATACTTCTCAAAACTCTAGTCACCTGAGACTTTTTAATTATACTCACCATTGCCATAAATCTTCCACTAGAAATAATTTTGTCTTCTTCCCAAAGAACCCTACATCTATGAATTATAAGTCCATTTGTCTGTTTTGATTCACGAATAGCATATAAACTTGCAAACCAGCACTTTTGTGATGAGAACCATAACCGAACCACATTGTCATGATTCCAGGCAGCAGCAATGAAAAGTGACAGCTCTGTTGGGCAGACATCTCCTTCAGCTTTCTGAAATCCCGAAAATCAACCCCAAGCATCCACGTGCCCCATTTATCATCTCTTAGACTCCCAAGAACCCTAGATCAGGACCACTGGCCCTCTAAACTCCGGAGCAGTGGTTCTCAAACGTATGTATCCAGTCAGCTAGAGCTTGTTCAAACACAAATCCGTGGGCCCCACTGCCAGCATCTGGGAAGGTGTTGGTCTGAAGTGGGCCTGAGACCTGACAATTCTGACAAGTTTGCAGGTGGCGCTAAAGATGTTACTGTGGGGGCTGCACTTTGAGAACCCCTGCTCCAGTTGCTCCCCCAAGTATCTGCTTCTTTAATTCAGTCCTTACCCATAATCTTAAAGGTGCTGGTCGGTCTCCCAAGCCTGACTGTGAGGGACCCTGGGGGAGATGTGAGGCTGTTCGCAGGCACAGCTGCGTCTCTGCCCCCTAATACCAAACCGTGTCAAGCCCCTCTCCTGAACTGATTTTTCCTTTTTCTGGGCTCCCAGTGGAGGCGCAGAGTAAAGTGGAGTGCAAGAGGCCTGCAGGAGGCCTGCCCTTATCTTGACATCTCTTTCTGAGCTCTAAGTAAGCAAATGTTTATACACATAGCTGACCCAAATTAGCTGGCACTGCGGGGACAGAAATAGGAATCGCCTGTAACTAAACTCTGAGGCGAGAACATGAGTTCCCTGATGAGAAACGATTCATCTTCCTCCAGGGGGAATGAGTTAGATGTGTGGCCGACTGCATTTATAATCATATTTTAATTTGAAATCACATTTATTTATTTTCAACTTAGAAGTCCAAAATCGTTTTCCATCTTAAATGTCAGTGTCCCTTAAATACAGTCTTCTGCCATTTGATACTCCCTGGCTGGCAGCAAAAGAGGGCCTTTATGAATTTCCCAACAAGTCAACTTGAGGGGGCTGTGGAGGAAGGCTGTGCCTTATGGCTTTTGCTGACCCTCAGGGGAGGTTGCTAAAACCCACATTCTCTGGAGTCATGGAAAAGGCAAATGTCAACCACAGGGCCGTGGCAGAATAATTTTCCACAGTGTGACCTCGAGCCAAGGTCCCATATAACATTCCTAAGCCCAAGGAGGATCCTGTGTGGTAGAATACAGCTCATACCCCTCTTGGCTTTCTAAATGGACATAGCATCTCTGTGATAGAAGGTATATGTGTGCTCCTGGCATTGGAAGACTAGGCCACATGGATCATTTTATGGGGAAGTTATTCACACCAAGAAATGATAACTCAAAGTCCTACAAACTAAGGTACCGGAAATGCAGTGTTTCTTAGAATTGAAGCGCCTCAGGGACAAGAGCACCAGATAAATTCCTCCAAAGTCATAAGCCCAATTAAAACCAATTGCATGTGGAATGTAAGTGATATTTCAAGATAGGTCCAAACTGTTCCCTTAGGGCTGCTTCTTGAGGAAAACGATTTGTTCTTAACCACTCAGTTAGGTCTCACTAAGATCAATTCCTTCTCTGGATTATGGAAATGATTAAGCCACACCACTATATATCACCCAGTGAACACGAGACAGGAAGATAGAGGTGAAGACCTATCAGAACAGATTGTACAGATTCACCAGGGCTCACTAGAGACCAGGGAGACTCTGTGGGATCTGGTTAGCCAGGGAAACCAGAGTTGCTCTTCAGGACTCTGTCAGTATAAATTGTAACTGTGATCAAATGCAGCAAAAGCCAGGCCTCCTTACCAAGGATGGTGACCACACCCACCCAAGTCAGAGGAAATGCAAGGCAGGAGCAGGGCCTTAACCCACACATTTCTCTGATGATTTATCAGAGCTACTGAGTGTTGGAAATGGAGGGAGCAGGACGTTTGAAGTGGCAGGTTCTGCAGATAGCCTATGTTAGGGATGAAAAGTGGCAAAGAGAAGCTGCTATTAAGAGCAATGGAGAGGTGATATTCAAGCAACTACACCAGAGTCAGCTTGATCCCCAGCAAGCCCATCTGGAACCTGTGCTTAAATAGAACAAGGTTGTTAAGGCCAGATGAGGCATACATGTATACATATGTACACACATGTACACTTACACAATCCCAAGTACCATCTGGCCAGGGACCCAATTTTAATGCCAACCAACATATAGATATCTAGGTTACTGTCTGTTTCTTAAGAGTAACATTAGAATTCTGCATCCCCCAATTCATTGACCTATCCAGATTCACAGTTCAGAAAATTAGGCCATGCAACTCTGCAACCTCTAATCAACCTCACCACTTATAATGAAAAGTGATTATTTGTTTTGAGTACTGTTGTAATATGCCAATTTATTTCAGTCACCCACAGAGGCAGCAAGTACAACAGGTAGCAGATGCAATTTGTGAATCTTGATTGAGATTTTTCAGGGACCTGGAAAACTGAAAAGAAAATTTGAATTTTACTGAATGGATGGTTTATTCTTTGCTGAGTCCTAAATTGCCATGAAGAGGTGCTGTGAAGAGCAGAGGCTAGTGGGAAGAGTGGAGGCTGGCACTCCCGTCCAGGTTGTTCATTGCTGCTGTGTGCTCAGGCCAGTGCCTGGGTCTACTGGTTGTTAATGTTTTCAATGTCACATCTTGAAAGGAGTTAGGTTGTCAAAGGACCTAGTACCCCAGCCCTAACTGTGACCCTGGGCAAATGAACCCCATTTTGTTCAGGGTTGGAATCGTATTTCACTGTCTCCAAGGCCCCTTCCTGCTCTCAGGGTCTCATTCTGTGCTTCTCACTCAGCACCCTTGGTGCTGGCTGTCCCTGATGGGCCATGACAAAGCACAAGTCCCTTCCTGCAAATCAGACACTCCTTGCCCCGCAGACCACAGCTCCACCCAGACTTCTGCACTCAAGGTAGAGCAAAGTCACAGGGGATGACTTTGTACCCCAATCTACTGTCTCCTTCAAAGTAGAGCCTTGTGTGTGTCCCCACTTTCTGCGGGCCCCTGCATTTCTTCAGGAGTTGGAATGCCATCTCTGCTACTTCTCTTCCTGCCACGTATTCTGCGTCTACTGCTCTTGTTTTAGTCCTAAGTTCCTTCTCCCTCTGTTTCGTATGGCTTCAGGGAAGCTGGTGTCCTCTAGGCCTCTCCTCTTCAATTGCTTGTAGCCTAATTAAGGTGATCACATACATACTGTGCACAGCTCAGCAAGCACACCCGCAAATACTGTGATGCTGGCCGGGCCCCCCAAGCCCACTTCTGTTCATGTCTTCATCTTTCTGTTTCAGCACTGAAAAGTCCAACTGAATTCCATGAACAAAGAAGACATTTGGAGGGTGACAAGGTAATTTTTTTTTTTTTTTCAAACTGCCGTTCCTGATCTTACTCTCAATGCGAGACTTTGGTTTAAAGTAGTAGAATTATTTTTTAAGTTTTATTTTTGAAAGTTGTCAAGGAAGTAAAAAAATATTTTATTATTTTAATTTTTTATTATTGAAGATATCGGTTACTCATATTTATGACAAACTCAACCAATTTGCTTGTATCCTACCTCCATACTATGTAAAATCTTACCCTTATGAACCGAAACCATGGAGATGAGATCAAATATCTTAAATATCTTAACCTTAAAGCTGTTCTTTTTTTGTTTTAAAAAAATATGTTCCCAGTCTATCTAATGTTGGGTGGTGGTTTGGAAACTCAAGGATACAGTAGAGATCAAAGAGATGTAAAATGGGAGTAAGGCTGGTCTGCAAGTTGCCCCACTTTTCATAGCCTTTCCTTAGGAAAATAAAATAGTATTTTAAAAACTCAATTCAATGATCAGGCAGAGTATATGAATTTCAAATTTATTTGTTTTACTTGCAGTTAGTTATTTGAAGGCAACCGGAATTTACTCTATTTCCGCTCCTAGCTTATTCAGCATTGTGGAGGAGGGGACGTTAGTTTATGTCCTATACCATCATAGCAAATCTCTGCCACCTACATTCATCACTAATATAAATGCTAGTTAGGAAGCGCTGGCACTGCAGTCTGTAGGAAAGCCACAGGGGGTGTCTTTCTCTTGGGATTTCTTTGCCGGAGGACGCTACCCATGAGCCTAGTTTGTGGGTAGAGAAAAGAGCCCCTCCCTGCAACTCTTCAGAGTTGCTCTTGAGAGGCTGTGGTTCTTATTACCTGGAGAATTAACTGCCCTTTATCAAACTGAAGTGATATGCAGAACCCTCTCAAGCCCCAAACAGTAGATCCAAGGTAGTGAGTTTAAAGCTTAGGACCTGAGGTTTGGTTGTGGCCCTGCCACAGCCCATAACATCCCTACTGGTAGCACGATCATCAGTTCAGTCAAAAATCTCTCTAAGTGGAAAAATCTCTCTAAGTGTCTTCCAAGCTTGTAGTCGGTCTGGTCAGCAGACTTCACATTTCACATATCGTAAGATAAAAGTCAAGTGAAAAAAAAAGCGAGGTGGACATGTTATTGTGGCATACTAAGCAGACTGAGGTTACATTTCATTTCTGATCCCAGTTAATTTTGTGACTGTTTTAAGATGCAATAGAATGGGACTGACTGTCACTTATAGTATCATCAGTTTCATTTATATTTGACTTAATATACCTGTATATTTAATGTACCTGCCTGACCCTTGAAGGAAATTGAGCCTGTAGTTCTGAAGTGGACCTAAGTTCTTTACCTCTTTATCTTATTTTTCTATCCTGGGTTACCAGAGAGGTTTCTGGAAATGCTTCATCATCATAAAGAAGATGAGAAGGGATATTTGCATGTTCACTTTGTTGAAAAAAGAATATCCCTTTGAAAAAAACTGGGGTTTCTTTAAGATTAAACTAGGTGATTCACTGCATGACACTGATAGCAGGGTTTTTCCTATGGCCGTGTCTACAGGCTGAAGACAACCTGAAGCGTAAGGTCAGAAACAGATCCAACCGTGCTGACTCGGTTAATATGCACATACTTCAAGGTAAGGCTGCATGAAGTCATAAACCTGGGGGTGCCTGTCTGGAGTTCTTTGTCTCTGTACAGTTTGCAAGTTCTCTAAAATGTGTTCCCTGCTTTTAAAAAGATGGTAATTTCAGCTATCATTCAGACCTTCTGGGCCAGGTAGACAAAAATTAGGGAGCTGTGTAATAGGCTTAAGAAGGTATCAGACTTGGGTTCCAGTCTTAGCTGCACCACTTTCTTACTCTCTATGATCATGTAGGCAATGTCCAGCATATATCAGATCCCTTAAAATTATGTCCATCTTTTAATTCGTAGTAAATTTCTAGTATTTTATCCAAAGAAATTTAATATATAAGAATTTATGCACAATGATGTCTTGTGAAATTAATTTAAGTAATGAAACATTGAAAACAGTGAACTGTCCAACACTAAGGGGTTGGTTGAATAAATTACGAACCATCCATATGACTGAACAACTCACAGTAACTAGAAATAGGCTTTCAAAGAAAACTGATAGGTGAGTAGATTAAGAAGATGGTGTGACATACATCCACAGTAAAATGCAGCTCAGCTCTATTTTTAAAAAGAAGATGGAATACTGCTATTTACAGCAACATGGATGGAACTAGGATGGATTATGCTATGCTAAGTGAGATATATCAGTAGGAGAAACAAACACAAGATGATTTCACTCATATGAGATATGTAGAAATAAAACCAAGGAATAGATTAAACCAAAACAAACCCCAGAAATCTGACTATGTCTTGAGGGTACAAGAGGGCCAAAGAGAGGAGTGGGGAGCAAAGGGGGCAGAGGCCCAGTGGGCTGTGGTGGAGGATTATGGGAGCTTTGGTGGCGGGTGCGGTGCAGTTGCATAGAGAGGAGCTTCCTGCTGGGGAATGCAGAGGAAGTGTTTTCTGAAATGAACCCTGTGCTGGTGTGCAGAAATGATCAGAAGAGCCTGTGCAATGTTGATGTTTTCTGGCCTCATCAAATGCTCCACAGACCCAGCTTCAGAACAAGTATTACCTACTGTGGCAATTAGATATCCCTAAACCTGTCCTATGTGGAAATTTCTAGATCAGATATAAGATCTGGGTTGATAATAATGGAACAGTGGGACTGAGAGCCTTGTAACACTCTTAACATTTGCAAAGTTAAGAGTGAAGCTGTACACACATATAGAATCTAAAGGCATGACTCTGCTTTTTAGCAATGACTAGTTGACCAACTTCTCCTCCAAGTCAAGGCCTAAGGGAAAAAGGACCATTAGAGATGATTTAGAGCTCTGTAAGTGACCTTTCTCACCCTCTAAATGATAAGAAACTGCCTGAATTTTTAAAGCCCCATTCGTTTAAGTAACTCTTTTGATCTATTTTTATTCTTTTATACCTGACCTGGACATTTGAATCAGTATCACAATCTCAGCAAGTCTTATGAAGTCATAATATATAATTATAGAGATACTACCTACTGTAGGGTTAGCCGATGCCAGGCAATATGCAGGCAGGATCCACATCGCAAGCTGTAGCTTAGGGTAAGCAGGCCACATAGCCCACTGGACTGCTTTGCTTGCAGGATCACCAAATTGCACATTATTTCAAAAATCCTCACCGGGCAAATGTCCTTAGCTTTTCTGTGCGCCTGACTTTCTATTTGCCTTTATATGGAAGCGTCTAGTCTTTGCTGCTAATCCACATGAAATGATGATGAATGCCCAGAAAAATTATTAGGATGGTAGAGCACAATGTGACACAATGTTTTGGTTACAAAAGCAAAAATAAAAAAAATAAAAAATAAAAAACAGAATCACATCGAATTCTAGAACTGGTCCATTTCATTTCAACCTCTTAGCCTCCACTGCAGAGAGGTCCATTCCAACTGCTCAGATGAAGCTGAAAAGAGCTCGACTCGCAGATGACCTCAATGAAAAAATTGCTCTCCGGCCAGGACCACTGGAGCTGGTGGAGAAGAACATACTCCCTGTTGATTCTGCTGTAAAAGAAGCCATAAAAGGTAGAACAAATGGGTGTTTACTGTGTGCATTTTCATCTGAACTATGCTAGGGTACCTCAACATGTGGACCTTTTGCTAGACGAGAGTGGTGTGTGGATTGATGTCCCAGGAATGTCCCCATAACCAGAGGTCTTGAAAGCAAGGAAGGTACTCCACCCCACCCCGTAAGGTCAGCTTAAAATGGCCAATGTTGCTTTAGGAAAACATGTTGAGGCCCTGACTTGATCGAATCCTTCAAACATCTCCCCTGGAAGGTCTCATCATGTAGACTAATGGTCCTTTCTAGCCCTTCTCTTTTGGAAGAGAATGGACTGGAAGTATGAGAAGAGCACTGACCTAAGTGAAAAGACCTGAATTCTCAGCCCAGTGGCCACTCTACACTCGAGCTTTCCCCTGTCACAACCCCTCTCCAAAATAGAGATACCAAAAGCCACCAAACCCAACTCACAAACCCTTGGCAGTAAACCTTTTGACAACACTTGTGTGTTCTACATGTCTGAAATACAAATACTTAAAAAGAGACATAAGGATCAATTCTCACATAAACTTCATAAACTCAGTTTGTATGTTTTTTGAACAATTGATAGATCCAAATGGATCCAAATAGCTGAGTATATTGAGTTGACTGGGAAGACTATGGCAGAAGGAAGAGTGGAAAAGGTAATATGCCCGAAGGCTCACTTGCTTTCTGCCAATTCTGCCCTCAAGCAGAATTATAGATCAGTAATAAGTAATTTATATGTAAAGTGTGGCACATTGTCAAAAAGTATGTAAAAAGGCATTATGCACATTATTAAAATAATCAAACTTATTATCCATATTCTAAAATCTTGGTCTCACATGCTCTTTGTAGTTCCCATGAATTTTGTCTTTGGAACCTGAAAATATGAAAATAGCAACTGAGAAAGCGTCAATGTGCTCCCCATCAGCACTTCCTGAATGATCCTTCATGACCCTTCCTCTTTTTTGCTCTCTCCCTGCACACTCAGTGCCATGCCCTTGAACTTGGCCTAGGCCTCTCAGCAGGACACTAGCTCCGTCTTTACTCTGGTACCATCGAGGCCAGGGACACCTCCAGTGGGCATTGCTTTCGTGTCTTAGAACAGCTGCAAGATTCCGTAGACATTTCCATGCATGCAAGTTCATGGAATCATAATTGATTCTTATATGCTAGGCAAAAGATCTTGCTTCAATTTGCATTCTTGAACTTCTAGTGAGATTATATATTTTTTTCATGTGGTTATGTGTCCTTTAAAATTCATGACTGCTTCTCTTTTTTCCTGCTGGACATTTTCTCCCCTGCATCATTGTAAAAGCTATTTACTCGAGGTAAAGAATAACTCTGGGTCTGGCCTAGGGTTTGCACATCCTTTTACCAGCTTGCCTTTTGATTTGGTGTACAGTGTTTTAACATATTGTGGTTTTTCATTTCTGTATGGTTAAACCTATTAATCTTTTACTTTGTGGTTTCTCAATTTGTTATTTATTGAGAACACTTCCTACAGAGCAACTCACCTAAACTGTTTTCCAACATTATATTACACTATTATAATGATACTTTAACAAAAATACTATATTTTCATATTTCAATACTTAGTACATTAAGAATTATTGGAGTGCATGGTTTAAGAGACAGGCCTTATTTTGCTTTTTCCACAATTGTATTGATGTCTATTACAATTTATCTTAGTATCTGTGTATCTATCTAGTACCTATCTTAGTTCTTTCATTGGTCTGATTTTTCTAATGTTTCTTAGCTATTTTCACAAGTATATGGAGGGTAAAATTTAGAATCATTATATGTTAGTGTCAATACTGTTGGAGTTTTGTTTGTGTGGCAGTTAATTCATAATTTAATTTATGGTAAATTCACACATTCATAGCACATTAATTCTTCTGAGACAGAAGTATAGTATCTCTACCTATTCAAGTCTTCTTCTATTTTCAAGGTTTTTTTAAGGCCAGGTCACATCAATTATTGCTAACTTGTAGCTCTCTAGTAGGCCTTTTTTAAAGGTGGATTTAATTTTAAAAATTGTGTAAATAATTTAGACACTGACAATATGTAAATAGTCCCATTTCTAACCTCCCAAACATTACACTTTTGCCAGAAAAGAAACACGGAGGACATGCTTATTTTTCTTGAGCAATAATTCCTATGAGAGGAGTAGATAAAAGCAAGGTCAGATTAATAAAGGCATGTTCAATGGTGTCTTTAAAGCAGTAAAGAAATTTGAACTTCTCTCATCACTTAAGGAACTTAAGCACTTTTCTAATTCTCCAACAAGGAATAACAGACTTAATAACAGTGGTATAGTAATAATAGTAATAGCAGTGGAGCACCTTTGGGAGCCAGCGCTATGTTTGTGAGGGAGCGTGGTGAAGATTTTACTAGTGGAAAAATCCCTCTCGTTGCCATGTGAGGTGGACTCAAGGGAAACCGAAAGAAATCAAAGGACTCCATCAGGGGGCTGATAGACTTGTTGGATGAAAGTTTGACAAAGTGTCATGGCTGAGAGTATGAAAAAATGAGTCTATGAGAGGTAGTTGACTTGGTATGATTAGCTGATTAGCGAAATAGATGTCCATGGGAACAAAGGGAGGGGCCTAAGATGATAGCTAGGTCTTTCCTGAGCAACTAGGGAACAGGAAGCTGTTCATTAGACAATGACCGTGAGTGAAGAACAGAATTGAGTAGAGGTGATCATTTTTTGTTTCCAACTATTGCATGTAAAAGACCCACAGGAAATCCAAGGACAGGGATTGAGTAAGCAGTGAATGTTCTATTGAACTGGAATTCAGAAAAGAATGTTGCTCTAAAGTAACAGAGTTGAAACTTTAGTGTAGCTGCACACTAAACTATTGAACTAGATAAATTTCATACCTTATTCAATTCTGGAGTATCTCCTAGGCATCAGATACTATTCTAAATGCTTGTGATCGCTCAGTGAACAAAACTAAGTGTTTTGCTTTAATAGAGCTTATATTCTAGTTGGGAGACAGACAAAAGCACAATAAATAATTGCATATCATAATGAAAGGTTATAAAGGTTATAAGTACTGTAAAAATAGAAGTAGTATAGCATACAAGGAATCAGCAATGTCCAGTAAAGAGTAACTGGGGGAAGCAGAGGATATTAAAAAACAAAACAACAACAACGAAAAAACAACAGCAATGAAGAAGACTACCCTGAGGCTGTTTAGCCATAATATTTAAGGTAGAGGCAGGAAATCTGTGAAAAATAGAGATTTGGCAAAAGAAAGAGGCAGGGGGTATTAAATGATCTACTCAACGAAGTTGAGCAGCAGGTATCAGTCATAGGGTGGTGTTACCAACCACACATCAGACTCTAACCGTCATCTGTTAATGGGCTTGAGAGTGTTTATGGACAAGATAAAGGCCTCACGTGAAATGTCACAGATACACAGGGGGTTGCTCAGAGACCAGAAGCCGAGAGTGCTTTAAGCCTTCCAGTGTGATGTGGATCTAGCCAGCCCTTCTGTCACTTACTGAGATCGTCTTCCCTTGGGGAAGTGGTTGTGGTTTACTCAGGGCTGTGACTTACTGTGGCTCCTTTTCTTCATGTCTGTGCTTTCTCCATCTCTCCCCACGTGCCTTTCCAGATGTGTTTACATTTTGCAGTTTTCTCTGCAGCTGTGTTTCTGTTTGTGCTAAGCTCTGAGCAGAATACTCCATCATGGTTTTCCCTCTCCAAGTTTTATTAGAGACCAGTTCTTCTCCAACTCTGACAGAATAATCTAGAACCTCTCTCCCCACACAGGGTATTTTTGACAGAGAATTGCCCCCACCTTGGTATTTTTCTTCATTCCCAGATGTCAGTCTTCTTGCAGTCAGCAGAATGACCCCAGCAAGTCTTCCCTACCCCACATACTTTCATTTCCTTGGGGAATTAACAATCCACTTCCACCCTGCAAGGTTATATATTTTCTGAGTCAGGAAGGATTTTACAGATTCCAGCTGTATAAATTAGAAGTCATCAGATGACATCGTGTGAAGAAAGAACGTGATTTCTGACTTGGCTAACACAGAGCAGACTTGGGCCTCATGGTCACATCCCACAGGATCATACATCTGAATCCCTGCTTTTCCAGAAAACCACTAAAGGGTTCTGAACATCCAGTTCCAATGTGTGGGGTGGTGGGGGTGTTCCCATAAAAAAAGACACCAGCTATACTGAATTCTGATACTGTCTTCTTGAAGATAGAATCCGATCTTACAGGATAAGGGGTCAGCCCCACAAGACCACCTCTGCTTCAAATGCCCGTCACAAGCCCACATTGTTACCTCTTCTCTGACAGACTGGAGATTGCCATGGCCCCCTCTTGGCCTTCAAATACCACTTTCAAGTCCAGGTTGTTACTCATACTTCTAAACAACTGACTGGAAATCAGAGGTCTTAGGACAACCTCCACAGGTTCACTTTGCTAGAGCAGCTCACAAAACTCAGGAAATCATTTACTTAGTAGATTATTGATTTATTATAAAAGGGGATGATTTTGCCCCTTCTACAGTGACTGCACACATAATTGAGAGGTGAATGGGGTGTGCCCCAGTGAGGCCGCAGCTGGGGAGTGGTCCCCACGAGCCACAGGGCTTATGATAGAGTGAGGTCCCACGCAGGAGAAGTGGGAGGGTCCTTACACTTCAGATAGTCATGTCTGTCCCTACAGAATGAGCCTCCAAAGCTGACTATACTTTAACTGTTGCTGTAAAGACCAAGAGAAAATTTCCCCCTCCTAACACCTCTTGAGCTAGTCAAGGAATCCAATTCATCAGACAGATTGAGAAGAAAAGAACAAATTTAATCACATACATAGGGAAAAATCTGCTTGGATGTAGATTTGAAGGTCAGTGAGGCAAAATAAGGAGCTGTCTGTCTATAGATTATAGACATATGGACATAAAGCTACATAGATTTATATCTTCCAAGTTAGGCAGTGGGGCTAGGGCCTGAGGATTCAAGGAGAGAAAAGGGGCTCATATAATGAGAAGGTAACGCAGACAGTAAAGACCAGGTGCTCAGAGATAAAAGCAGGTGCACCTGCTACTGACAGAGGCATTAGGGTATTGAAATATCTTCAGTCGAGAGCAACATTTTAACACCAGCTCCTTTCCCATGGAACATCTTCTTCCTTAGGAAATGGGTTTTGCTTCGGTCTCTTCCAGGAGGATGACCATGAATTAAAATAGCTCTCCTGCAGTGTTCAAGCTCCGTAGATAAGCAAGGTCCATTTTCACATTCCTGTTAGTGGCTGCCAGCCCCTGGTGTGGCTCAGAGCAGAAAGGTAACTAGGACTCCAACTATCTAGCTTTAATCTTGGAATTTTAAATGTTTATTCAGAGGAAAGTACAACTGACTCATTCATCTAATCACTTCCAAGAGGGAGAGGGAAAGCTCAGGCCAAGATCCCCAAGGGCCAGTGCCCAGAGCCAGCCCTGTGGGCATAGCCGGAGGATGATGTCAGGACTTCCCAAAGCAGGTCCTTGTCATCACACGCCTGACGGGTCTACAGGGACAATAGCCAGCACACTGCACTCCAACAGCTCCCAGGGAGCCTCGCGCCGTGGGAGATTGGAACAGAGGCCCAGGGTCACCACACAGAGCCGATAGGCTGGGTTGTTCTAGAGGCAGACAGATAAGGTGACCTTTGTCTTTCTCCACATGAGCCAGGCTTGAACCAGGGAGTAACAGAGCCTTTCCAGTGACACTTCTGCTCTGGGGAAGATCTGTCTTTGCTTTCCTAGAATGAACCTCTCTTGACAAACCCATTTTCCTGGGTCTTGAGTTGTGCTGACTTGTACAAAACTAACCACAGGATAAAATTGTCCTCCTGGGTGGTCTTTTTTATTTTTGATAATGGCAAACTTGAGATAAGCAGTGACGCCTTAAACAAATAATATTAACAACAGCTAGAAATTATTGAACACGTGTGCATCAGGGACAGGCTACTCTACTTATGTTATTTTATCCTGTAAATCCTGGAGGGAGCTATTATGGTTATTCCCATTTTCTAGATGGGGAAACTGAGGTCAGGAAGCTGAAAAACTTGCCAACAGTCACACTGCCACTCAGAAGTAGAATCAAGAAACAGAACAAGCCCAATAGATTCCTGAACCCCAGTGCCTATTGATTTGGCTTTTTAAATTTATTTAAACAATTGATGTTTATTGATAGTGTAAAAACTCTTTGAAGGTGCATATCTTTGGGGATTGGCTCCAAAAATAATCCTCTCTCCTGACTGGGAGAATTTGTGTCTCCCCTCCTTCCCCCCCCCCCCATCTCTGCTAATCACCGAGGAGCTATTATTTCCCTTCTGCTCTTCCCATTACCATCAAAAAGCTCTCTATCTCCTTCAGTTGATCTTCAGGCTTCTTTCAACCCCTCCTCTTCCTCTTAGACAGCTCTCCCTTGTTGTCCCCTTTGTCTAACCACCAACAGCACTCACTAACCAGTCTAGTCCCTGGACAGGTACTGTGTGTCTCCTGGAGAAATATTGATCACTTCTTCTCTTGGCTCTCCGCACTGTCTCCATTTCCTCTCTGATATGCTCTCGCTAGTCTCTGTTGTGTGAAAGCAGTGAGAAAAATAGCTGACAAATGTGTCATCTGGTGCTGGGGAGAATGGGTTGATGACCTTCTCCTTTATTCCAGATATTCTGCTTCTAGACTTTCACATCTTTCTAGTACCTCAACCTGAGGTCCCCAAATGAGAAGTGCAAAGGGTATGTCAATTGTTTACAACATGGATACTGCAGTCCTTTCAAGTCTTCTCTGTGATGAGGTCCAATTAAGTCACCTTAATTACCCTCCCCCAAATCACCTGCTTCTGTGAGATGTCTTTAGTGTGTGGAGGAAAAAAAAGAGAGAGAGAGAGACCCAAGGCTGCTCTTTCCCCCATTCTCAGCCCAAAGCCTTAAATAACTGTGGACTGGACCTTGTAAAGTCCTCGCCCACAAAGCAGAGATGAGAAAATGTACCCCCTGAATAACCGGTTGGACCATTATAAATCTCAGCAAAAGTTGAATTTTCTTGTTACTGCTACTGCTATTACGTGAGCTACTTATACAGGTTACTGCTTTTGTCATTGGCTATCGCTCCCTTTAAACAATTAAAGTGAGGCTGTTGGGGGATGAGATTCCATTCTCTCTCCCCTCTTCTCATAACATTTTTGCCTGTGTCCAACTTTGCAATTTGGCAATTCCCTCTAAAAGGTACACATTTGGGATGTGATACTAAACCTATGGGTCTGGGAGGAGACGGAAGGAGAAGGGGTACCGGAAAGGAATACAGCACCTCTTAGATGGAGAGCATTGCCCCAAGAGGCAACCCTGCAAGGGTTCTCTGAGAAATGTAAAGAAATCCTAAGGAATGCTGAGATTTCTGGGGTAGAAAAAACTCAGCCCCTACCCACCCACCCCATTCTCATGTCCACTTGACCCTCATTAATACACGTAGTCCTTTCAAAAGACACAATGTCTTTCATTCCACAAATGGAGTTAGGTCTTGAAATTTCAAGGAAAACATGACTTCTAAAGTAAACAAATGTTGGATTCTAAATGGAAGCTTATTCATAGAGGCTACTGAATCTTCTACCTGGGGAGATCACAGGCCAATGATCTCCTTGAGAAAAAAAACAGTGATCTACAGATTATTTCACATTGCATAAAAATGACAAACAGAGGCTTGTTTTTAGGGCCTGGGATTGATGTAAGAGAGAGAAGGGAATGGTGTGGGCAAATTCTGGACTATTCAAATAGGAGATCAGAATATTGAATGGGGATAGCATGAGCCCTGGTCTCAAAGAAAAGTGGACATTTTTCAAATCTCCACTGAAATACCTTATTAAAAGGTGAATAGGTTTCTGACACAAACATCAGAAAACACTAGCTTTTATTTATTTGGGGTGACATGTGCACAGATGTTTTATATAATTCTCTGTACTTTACTACTTCAAATTTGTATAGTTTAAGAAGTATGTCTTAAAAAAATAAAAGTTGACAAATTAAAGTTCCTATAAACAATGGAATACTGTATAGTTGTTAACAAATTTTTTTAATTGAGAAAGATCTCTGTATTCCCAAGAAAAGATCTCCAAGAAATATTGTAGAAAAAAAAGTAAATGTATTTCACTCAGTCTGATCTGTATGAAATTCATTTCAAATGCGTTTATGTATGTCTTGCTCTGTGCCTAGAACTGAATCTGAAAGAGACAACAAACCATTAGCAGGAAGTAGGGTTAGTGTTGGACATTTTTGTAAGGTATAGGTTATTTAAGTATATATGAATTTTATAATTACAGAAAAGCAGTAACAACTTTTCATCAATGATCCTTGACGCCATGGAGCAGAAATGCTTGTCCCCAGGCCCTTCCAGGTTAGCAGGAAGCCCAATGGGTCAGCACCTGGAGTTTCTACTGCTCCGTCCTTGTCTGGCCTCTTTCCTGATTTGACACTGGATGTCTGAGTGAGGGTCCATGACAGATGCCAGCAGTGGCAGCGATGACAAGCCCAAAGCCACATTTGTTCCATTACTTCCAGCTCCTCACTGCTTTTCCAATCACCACGGTGAAAGCTCCTTTCCCTTATCTGCACAAAGCAGGAGGCAAAAGTTCTTGTCAAGTGTGATTGCAGAATAGTGGGCTGGAAAACTTCCTGATAATACCTAAATTCCTTTCGGAGAGCCGTGCCTGGAATCGGGTCAGAAGAGCTATGTGGCCTCAGCACATTTTGTACTGTGCAGTTGGATAATAAACCAGATGAAATTGGGCCATTAAAAAACAAGGGACATATAAGGATGTCATTACAGTTCCATCTGGTCTGATAACCCCTCTCCCCCAGCTAGTGTATCTGGTCCCCTCCAAAGACCATGCTGTCTGCTGAGGCAAAATATCTGTGTGAGGCATTGAGGATTTCCAAAATAGACACAAAGATATGAGGGATAAAAAGAAAATCCAAATAATATAAAATAAAAAGCATGCTGAAATCTCTTAGACACATTTATGACTTTTATAAACAGATATGCATTAGTTGAATGAGGCTTAGGGACACTCTGGTGACATTAGCTAATACTGACATTTAGGAATTCAAACTTAGTAGCTGCCGTAGCTTATTCCTATTAACAAAGTTTGCTAAACATTGTGTGTTATGTGTCCTGCTTTATATTTGGACACGATGCAAATGGAAAGCTGTCATCTCAATTATATCCCTCGTCGTAAAACCTGGGGAGATGAGGCCTTCCCCTGTTGTGTTTTGCTTGGGCCTCATTCTGGATCCAGCAGCCCTTTTATTTCCTTCATCTTCTCTGACCTCTTTTAAAAAAGATATGGGTTCACCTAGCAAAGTCAGAAGAATGGATAAGCCTGAAAATAAAGTTAAACCAGTGACAACAGACATTTAATCTGTCACTCCTTTCCTGCCCAGCGCACCACACAGAAACACACACACTTACACACAGAGTAAGTATGAGAAACCAGATCATTTAAAATTTATCTGCACTCTTACGTGAACTGGAAACTGACGTGGGGCAGCAGAAAGTGCTTCTGTTGGGGTGAAACATGGCCACACTGCCGAGAGCTCTTTGCTGTGCTCACACCACTGACCAGTGCCTGGACTTCACTCCCCAGGTAACCAGGTGAGCTTCTCCAAGTCAGCGGATGCATTTGCCTTTGAAGAGGACAGCAGCGATGGGCTTTCTCCAGATCAGACTAGAAACGAAGACCCACAGGGCTCAGCAGCATCCCCCCAAGACACTAAAGCTACAGAGACCCCTCTCACAGGTCCCTTGGGGACAATCCAGGTAACCGGACCACATCTCAGACTGTCATTGCTTCACAGTCAAAGCCAACACTACCCCCAGTGATTCTAGAGATCCCAGAGGTGTCTCCGGTAGCATATCTGAAGAGATCCTGTTGGTTCCAGGGATCTGTGTTTAGGATCAGGGGTGTCCAGAAAACATGGAATGACAGTGCCCAGGAATGTTCTCTTTGGCTTATTTTTAAGCATCTGCTCTGCCAAGGAGATACATTTTATCTCCATTTTTATAGACAAGGCAACGAGTGTCACTGAGAATAGCTGACTCACCAACAATCTCCCTGATAGAAAGGACCACAGTGGAACTGTGGAACTAATTTCAAAGCCCAGAGTCTCCCCCTACCCTGAGGAGGGGAGATGGGGCTGCCCACTGGCCAAACAGCAGGGACATCCACGTGGATTCTACCTCAGACTGGCTTCTACCTGTCCAGCCACTGCGAGGCCACCTCAGCCCCCACCCAAGCACAGCATTCACCTCTTTCTGTAATGTCCACAAACTCTCAAACGTGAGGGATGCATATTGAAAATACTGTAGTGATGATTAGCAACAGTTGCTGACACGTATTAAACACTCAGGCTGTGCCAGGGACAGCTAGGCTGTCACGAGCGTTTTCCCCCACCCCCGCCCCCGATCCCTCCTGGTAGGTATTGCTGATGTGTTTCTGACACAGAGGGAACACAGGCTTGTGAGGCTGAAGAGCTATGTGTCCCATGGAGGCTACAGAGATATCCCCCACCACTCCTTCAGATTCACTTCTAGAAGCCACACACAGGCAGGATGGGGGTGTCCTCTGCTTCACACAGTGGTGTACACAGAACTCCTGAGAGTAGTGTGGGTGTCGACACAGGACGGGGAAGGACATGCACCATGTGGCCTTGAGGTCTCTTCCCCCTACCCCTGCTCTGGAGGGGCCCTCAGGAAGTTTCCTCTTCTGGCTTCGCAGAAATTATTGGGTGGTCTGATATCAGATATTATATGTAAAAACATTTCTGATACCACGAAGCACCAGTCAGGTGTCAGGGACAGTTATAATAGTTATTACCCACAGCCCTGGCTCCCAAAATGGCCCTTGCAGTGGTTATTGCCTTACCTTTTACCTCCATCAGAGCAAAAAGCAGAATGGAAGGGAAGGGGGGGTGGACGGACAGAAAGCAGAGTGGGAATATTCATGCATGATCATTGTGCAAAATGTCTCTAACCAAAACAGTTCTCCTTCCCCTGCATGCCACAGCTGGTCTTTGCAGCCAAATTTCTTTGATAACATCAAAGAGTATATCAGGCCATTGGTCTTCATTATTTTGACAGAATCAGCTTCTGATTCAAGGATGGTTTAAGGGAAAGACCAGGTCTGTTCTGCTTACCTCTAGGAGCAGGGGGAAAAATATAAGCACTGAGTGCGCCTGGCAAATAGAACAGTTTCAGCCAGCAGGCCCATTTGAAAAATGAGGACTCTGAGGTTCTAAGAAAGAGTCTACAGACCTTTGACAGGTGCTAGGGGTCAAGAAAGGACTAGAAACTCCAGGGGGAGGTCATCAGTAGCTCCTGCTCTTCTGAGTCAAATCATAGCACTGGGATGTAGAAGAGGGTGAAAGATAACTCATCCTTTTTCAGAGTCCTCTACAAACAGAAATGAGCTTTTCTTGAAGGTTTTCCATCGCACACACACAAACACACACAGATCCACACACATACATGTATTACACGTGCATCTATACACATACCACACAGAAATGTATAGGCACGGGACACGTGCCTACAAATATACACATGTGTATTCCAACAAGAGACCAGTGCATACACACATACACGTATGCCAGGATCTACACATGTGCATATATGTTTATATACTCACATATACCCAGACCCACATGGACATATACAAATAGACACACCTCTACATAACCACATATACACATAAACTCACACATACCTGCATGTTCTGACACACACATAGAGACACTACAGGTACATATGCATGCATGTACACACACATGTGCCTCACACATGTTTGCATACCCAGTGATTTGCAGGCACAGATATTTATGCACAGACGCAGAGATTCCTATATATGTGTGTGCATGTGTTTGCACACATACTAATACACACATACACATCTAAATACACAGAAACATACACTTTACCTCCAAGGCAAACAACCTTTCGTATGACTTTGTTGTCCTTCATTCTCACATGTTCTACATCCGTTCCTCCCTCTTTCTTTCTTTTCAATCCCATTGTCAAGTCCAACAGGAGGACCTTGTCACAAATCGAACCCTTACACAGGTGACAGATGTCCCAGTTTGCCTACACCAGGCCAGTCTTTCACCTGTCCTCCGGAATAATTATTGCTAATGCCCCTTTCTCTCTCAGACGTGTCCTCAACTGCTTGACAAATTATGTTTGTCTCCTCTTGGGGGAAGTAGTTGACATACTGGGATACGAAACCAGAATTAAGAAAGGCACCACATGTGAGAGAGACTCTGTATCACACTGTTTTGACCCTGCATACTAATACTGTGAATCTTTGACTTTCAGGACCTTACTTCCAGCTCAGAAAATGAGAGGAATGACTCAAGCTCGCAGCTTGGCAACCAGTCAGACACGGGGAAGCAGAGCCTGGGCCCCCTCAGCACCCCTATCCCAGCGCATGCTGCTGTAAAGGTACTGAGATGCTGGTCTCCAAAAGCCTGCCCAGGGCTCTCAGCGAAGAGAGCCAGCTCTGCAGACCCTTCTGAATGAGGCCTGGCAACTTGTTTTAGTCCGCCAGGAGCATTGCAAGGCAGGAGTGGAGCGGGGCCACCCATGTACCTGGCCCAAGATTCTGAGCTAGAGGCCACATACTGTGGAGCTTTCTGAGGAGAAGCTTCTGTGTTGGCGTTTCTTTGGGCTCACAGCTTAGCCAGCATGTTCCTGTCATAAAAGACTTAATAAGCTCATCCTAGAGGTAGGCATAGGTAATCATTATATGTACAGGATTTATGAATGCCACCACACAAGTGCAGAACAGTTGGATTTTAGGCAAGGGACCTTGCATCATGTAAAACCTGTCTCACTCAAGCTATCTCCCTTTAGAAATGTAGATAAGGAGATAGGTCACATTCACAATAGATAAATAGCTATGGCATGTGGCACGCATTTTGTTTCACTTTCTCAGAGTTATGACTGACAATTCACAGAATACTCTCTCCTCAATGAACTTCTGGTAGGTGCCTGACCTTCTTTGTAATATTTCCTCTCAAATCACTTCTAATTGATCTGGGGCATGATTTCTGAGCTCCAGGGTCACTATTCAATCAGCACTGAGATATCTATCTTCTGAAATGTTTTTTTTCTGTTGTAAATTAAGAGTCCGTGTGAAAGTCACGGCATGCTTCCACAACATAGATACAAATGTGGTTTTCTTGTTCTAAGTGGATGGGAAAATTAACCCCCTGTAAAATTAACCCCCTCAGTAAACTGCCATAGTTTAAGCCTCGCTTGCGGTGTACTCAACACTCTGAAATGATGTGACTACGGGCGAATTTTAATCATTGTAGAAGGAAGGAGGAGGTGATAATTCACCTGATTTCCAATGCTGTGTACAAAGAGAAGGTATATTACTACTTCTTCCAACATATTCAAGTTTTGATTACTACAAATGAACAAAACCTTTAGCCTCATTGTACATGACAGGAGTCTAGAGGAAGGTCAGGGCCATTTCATTGAAGGGCAGGTTTGATACAAAGCTGGGCTGCTTCATGTAAGAAACAATATCCCTTCTGACTAGGCAATGCCTAAAAATTCCCAGTTAAATATCAGTCACCCCTAAATTAAAAGGAAAAATTAAAAATAGGTGTTCAAATAAAAACTTTTATAGTAACATTCATAATAGCACTATAGGCAAAGTTGGAACTAACCCAATTGTCCATTTATAATGAATGCATAAACATATGCCATAACCAATGGAATATTATTCCAGCCATAAAAAGGAATGAAGTACTGATGCATGCTACAAAGTGATTAAACCTGGGAAATATTTTGTTGAGTGAAGGAAGCCCACTCAAAAGGCTACGTGATACCAATTCCATTTATTTGAAATGTCTAGAATATGCAGATCCATAGAGACAGGAAACAGATTAATGGTTTCCAGGGACTGGATGAAGGAGAGAATGGGGAGTGACTGCTGAAGGGGAAAAAGATTTCCTTTTGGGGTGATGAGAAAGTTCCAGAACTAGATAGTTGTGACATCACATTATGAACGTACTAAATGCCACTGAGCTGTATACTTTAAAAGGTTGGTTTGGTAATTGTTATGTTACTTGTATTTTATCACAATACAAAAACAGGTTCCTCTTCCGCAGGCAAGTATGTCCTTCATTGAGGCCAATAGTCAGAGAAGTAGAACGGCGTTTGGATTTCAGTCTCCCTTACTCTTAGTGTAATTTACAATGGCATGACCGTTATCAGACAGCTGTAAGATAAATAAGTCACAGACTTGAGGCATCACTGTGAGTTAGAAGTGTCCTAGGTGAGCCACGATTTAGGCCAGTCTCGAAGGATGAGCCGGAGTTAGATAGCAAATGGAAGAGAAGTTGCTAATTAGCATAAAATTGCAAAGAGTCAGGAGGTATAAATTACTGGGCAGGGGAGGAGGTTTATAAAGTTTGAGAGAACTGTCTTCTTTGGCAGTCTGGAATTTGAACTCCAAGGCAAGACAGGCAAATTGATTGTGGCAGTTTAAAGCCAGAATTGCCCTTGGGAAGTCACATTCTGTAGCCACAGACCACTCCATTCCCTCTTGTATGACACTAAGCTATCATCACATCTATGACGAGGCCTCAAATCACTGGATTCTGAGTACCTCTCTGCTTTAGAAAGATCAATGTGCTCCTCTGTTGGCCATGCCATTCCGCATAGGAAACAAAACTTCAGTGCCTTCTGGAATGCTCTGAGTGCCTGGGGCTAAAGCAACATAGAAAATTCCTTGGCCCCTGACCCAACTGCTAGACTCAATGTAGCAGCTCTTGTCTTCCTCCAGAGACATCAAGTTTTAGGATAAGGGGGGAACAGAAGCTGAGTTGGAGCAAGGCAGAGCAGAGTTGATCTCCCAATGCTGAAGACTGATTAATTAAATGGAATATTAATCGATTAATTGCCAGGGAGAACTGGACCAACAAACACAAGGGAATACATGTGTTCATTACTCATTCTTTAAGAAATAGCCTCCTTGAGAAAATTTAATTACATGGTGGGATGCGCTGAGTCAGAGAAGAACAAATTTTAGGCCACTTTCAGATGTATATTTTGTGGTTAAAATGGGAATGCCGCCCAGTCAGAATGTGCCTGCCAGCTGTTCGGGAGCTCCCTCTTCCGGACATTGCTAGCACTACACAGTCCCTGGATTTTTTTTTTTTTTTCCCACTTGTATTCTTGTAGAAAATTAAGAATCTTCTAGTACAACATCCATGTTCTTCATTTCAACATTCTGTCATAGAGTCAAGGGATGAAAAATTATATTTTTTTAACTTAATACATTTTGGAATGATTGTTTACTACTATTTTGAGAGCATCTGAGTTCATACCAAGAATTATACTCTTGGAGACCTGTTATTCAGTATGATCTTTTATCCTCCTCATATTTCACTGGGACAGAAAGTAGAAAATTCTCCTCCCTAACTTGCAGGGGAGGTGGCTGGTATGTAGTAAAGTTTATTAATTATACCACATTCAGAAATTTGACCTAACGGCGAAGCCTGAAGCCTTCACTTATTTCAGTGTGTCCAAATCATACTCTGTGACTTGTGCTAAGGTTCCAGTGGGTGGCTAGACCTTTCCATAGTAAGAAAAGGATAATTATTTCAGAGGGTGTCACTTTCTGATCGCATATCAGCATTTGGGGTTGGTAGGAGGAAAGTGAGTGTCTTCCTTTTCAGCCCAAAGCAACAAAAATCCACATTTGGATTTTCAGATCCAGTTAATTTCATCTAAGTTTATGTCATTAATAAGTCAACTTAATTACTGCTTAATTTAACGTCTAGATTATAAAAGAACTTTCTTATGGGTCCATCCCAAGCTCTGAAAGTATCTGCTCCCTAGTGGGCTTGGGTTAGGGAAATGCCCTTACGAAACACAGGTCTACACCCCTTCAAATCTGGGCAGGCAGTCTGCCTGGATGCTCCTGTGGTGTGTTCTCTGATGCACTCACAGTAGACTTGTTCACTAGCTACTTTAATATCCCAGGGTCTCTTTGTGTACCATGCCTCTGCTGTATTGCCTTTCTGGGGCTTAAAAATATCCATCAGATAAAACTTCGTTACTTACCTGTGATGCCAAGTCATTCCCCTCCATCTCCTAAAGTTCGTGTCATTTCTTCATCCTTGTTGCAGTCTAAATCCTTGGGTGACAATAAGAACCGCCACAAAAAACCCAAGGACCCTAAGCCAAAGGTGAAGAAACTCAAATATCACCAGTACATTCCCCCGGATCAAAAGGCTGAGAAGTCTCCTCCGCCCATGGACTCAGCCTATGCCCGGCTGCTCCAGCAGCAGCAGCTGTTTCTGCAGCTCCAGATCCTCAGCCAGCAGCAGCAGCAGCAGCAGCAACAGCAACAACAACAACAGCAACAGCAACAACAACAACATCAGCAACACCGGTTCAACTACCCCGGGATTCACCAAACTCAGCTCAAGTAAGTCAGTCTGGTATGGGAGCTGCAGACAGGGTGGGATGGTTCTCTGCATGGGGCTCCGTGGGCCAGCACCTGGGGACCAGGCAAGCCCCATATTGCCCCAGATCCTCATCTGGCATGTTAAGAATATGACCCTATTTAGAAACCAGGCACCGTATTTCAGGAGCATAAGGCTAGGAAGAAACAAGTGAAGTAATACCCTGAAAAGTGGCCACAGGAGAAAGGAAACTCACATTTTCAGATGGGATTATGGAAAAGTGGAGCAACCCTCTAAGAATGCAATATTGGTATTTTTGAGGACTATGGGTTCTGTTTCACACATTGACTTTAGGAAACGACAAAGCTGAGTGACTAGAGTGACAGGCTCAAATTGGACTCCTGAGCCCGGGTATGTGAATCCATCACTAGGTCACCTTTTAAATGGCCAGTTTTCTCACCTATTAAATTGGGGTGTGGGTTTCCCCACCCATTTCTGTTCAGCCTCAGGTCATGCAAATAATTATCCTGCGTCCTGAACACCACCTAGCCTGGAGTGGCTCACTCCTGCCTCCCCAGAGAAACACAACACACATGCTGAAGCAGAGATGGACAAGCATAGCCCCACAAGCTGCTGTCTGCACCACTCCTTAATGTCTCCCCCAAACTCAGTTGTTCCTCTTGCCATGGAGCCTGCACTGTAGCTCTTCCTCTCCCTGCCTCTGCTGCTGATTGAGTGCATGCTTACTCCTTGGAGGCAAAGAATTTGTGAGGCCATCAAAGTGCAAATGGCCTTCATATACAGTTGATCCTTGAACAACCCAGGGGTTAGTGATACCAACCCCTCTCCTGCAGTCAAAAATCCGTGTATAACTGTTGACTTCCCCAAAGCTTAACCACTGACAGCCTGCTGTTTGCTAGAAGCCTTCCTGGTAACATAAAGTGATTAACACAAATTATAAATTTTATATATATATATATATATAGACTGTATGTATATTAGATAACTGTATCTCACAATAAAATAGCTGGAGGAAAGAAAATGTTATTAGGAAAATCATAAAGAAGAGAAAATACATAGCCATCTATGTATTTATACCCTAAGTTTACATTTTCTGTTTACAAGAAAATCCACATAACAGAACCTACACTGTTCAAATCTGTGCTGTTCAAGTGTCCACTGTATGAATGTGACTACATTTTAAGTTTTCCCTTTTTATTGCTTTTCAGGGAACCAAATGAACAGATGGCCAGAAATCCAAATCCAAACTCTTCATCAGCACCACTGGGCAATACCCCTTTGTCTCCTGTCAAAAACAGTTTTTCTGGACAAACTGGTATCTCTTCTCTCAAACCAGGCCCACTGCCATCAAATCTAGATGACCTGAAGGTACGGGCCATTGACATCATTCTCTCTCTCTCTCTCTCTCTCTCATACACACACACACACACACACACACACACACACACACACATGTACGCGCACACCAGTACATTTCTTGCTTTTTCCCCATAAGCTCCTGAATGTCTCCATGGCCTTCACTTGGCCACTCATTTGCCCTTCAGTCTTCAGTGCCCAATCCTCAGTCCTCTGTCATCATTTTCTATTAGAAAAAGGTAAGATTGGGATTAATTCCAGTCAAATGCAATTCAGTGGGAAAGTGTCAGCACCAGTGAGTAAAATGTGTCTCATGCCCTGATAGCAAAGATTCGTCTACTCCTTCCCCAATAAAATTGCTAAGGTTTCATTGACCCTATTTCAATTTGGCATCAATCAACCTAGAAGAGGATGCCAAGCTCCTGCTAGTTCTCTCTAGAACTGGGGTCACCCACCTCCAATTCTCATATAAACCTTGTATCTATAGAAATCGGTTCTCTTACCTGGTGACATGATGTTGGGAGAAATAAGTCAGACACTTTGGGACAAATACTCTGTGACTGCACTCACAAGTGATTTCTGCATTAGTCAGACTTATGGAAAGAATATAGGAGGGGGTAGCCACAGGCTGGGGGAGAGAGATGGAGAGTGAGTATTTGAAGGAGTGGAGTTTGAGATGATGGAAATATTTTAGAGATGGGGGTGGTGATTTATTTTTATTTTACTTATTTATATATGCAAAAACTGGGGTATAGGCCAGAGGTGTGGGGAGATGAGAGGATTCACCAGAGACAGAGTGGGGAGCAGAACAGACAAATGTGGATTGGCTGAAGCACACTGCTGAGGGGAGCAGCGGGTGAGAAGGGAGAGGTCTGCAGTGCCATGCACAGCACTGTGAATGTGTTTAATGTCACCAAACTGTCCACTTTGCAATAGTTAAATATCAAGTTTTATGTTCCATATCTTTTAGCATAACAAAAAGATTACCCTTTTAAATTTAAATTTTACTTTTTAAAAGAGTGGAAAATTAAAAAACTAGAGGGTATTTGATGCTTATTAAGAAATTAATGCTTGTAATTTTTAGGTACAATAATAATATATCTACAGTTTTCAAGAAAATAATCATCTAGACTATATAGAGAAGATGCCAAAATATTTACAGAGGAAAATTTATGAATGCTTCCAAATAATTCAGAAAATGTAGCTATAGGAAGAGCTAAGTTGGGTGTAAATGCAACAAGATGGGGTGTGAGATGATTAAAAAAGGTTGAAGGCTACATGGGGTTCATTATATTTTTTCTACCTATTTTTAAGTATGTTTGAAGTTTTCAATAATAAATGCTTTTTAAAAATTATCAGTGATGAATAAATCAGTGAAAATAATTTTTTAAAAATGTGAACACAAATCTTTGTCCCAAACAGGACCCACATAGCAAAGTTTCCTGGAATTTAAGAAAAACTGAACTCAACAAGTATTCATTTCATTTTAGAATGTGAGCTGCATTATTTAATAATGTACTTGAAATTATTCAGTGTCAGAACAGACTCTAAAAATAAGTGTAGAACTCATTAATTTTAAGTAATTCAAAATTAAAACAATAATGAGTTGCCATTTTGCACTTTTTCAAACCAGTGCATCTAAAAGAAAATTATAAAAAAGAGCTAGAAAGACTATGGGTTATGGGGGAGAAAACATATTTAGTGCTTATGGTATGTAAGTAGATCCATTCCACTTAAAATAGCTTTTAGCTAAGTATAAAGTTATACATATTCACCACTGAAATATGATAACTTATAGAAAAGTAAAGAATATTTTTAAAGACCATTAAGACTCAAGATAGAATTGCAAGTCATGTTTCCTTCAGTACCGAAAATGCCTAAGGACATGTTTTTTTTTAAATAATTATGAGTGCAAAAATTTCTGGTGTGCCTTATTATTTAACATATCATAAACATTCTTTCATAACTTAATTGTCAATAAAAATTTTAATAGCACCATATCATATTTCACCAACTATTTAACACCTGACCACTAAACATCTAGCTTGGTTCCATATTTTTGTGTTTAGCAGTATAATTTGTACATACATTTATCAATTTCTTGGATTACCTCTCCAGGCTGAAATACATGGGAGGAAAATTCCCCCCAAAAAGCATCTTACTATTTTTTAAGTTCTTGATACATATTAACATTTCTCCATTCCGAAAATTTGTGCCAGTTTATTCCTAGAAGCAGTGTGTGAAAGTTGCAGTTCTCAAACACTCAGAGAAACACTGAGTCACCTGGGGCTCTTGGTAAAATGCAGTTTCTTATTCATTGGATTTGGGGAAGGAATTGTAGGATTCTTCATTTCTAGCCAGTACCCAGATATTATTGGTGTTGCTGGTCTAAGAATCAGACTGGGGATAGCAAGACAGTAAAGAGCTTTCTTAATGCAATGTTACTGCAACAAAAGTAAACGGTAGCTTAATAAAATAAAATAAAATAAACTTCCTTTGTGTAACAGGGTCTGGCTGGGCTTTGCTAAGCAACATGCAGAAACATTTTATGTACACACAAGTGGATGCTTACAATGTCCTTAGACAAAGACAAGTACAAAATTAGGAGGGAAATGAGTCACTATTTACATGTGTCTAATATATTTTAAACTTATTTCCTATCAAAAGAATTTTTAAATAAAGACCTTTCTTTTTAACATTTTTACTTATTTTTGCTGCTCCTTCAATAATACAGTGTTATTCATTTCTTTGTCAATTAGATACATAGAAAATATGTACATATTTTATTTGTATTTCTTGGATGACTAAAATATTAAAGTGAAACATAGCATTTAAATATTATTGCCCTTTTAAAATAATGTTTCTTTTGTCTGTAACTGTGCACTACCCACTTTTTTATAAAGAGTGGCAATCTTTTTTAGTTTGGGTTCTTAAACATATTTAACACATTAAACTCCCAAACATTTTATTATCCTGCAGTTACTTTTTCCTGAAGCTATGATTTGCATTTGTATTTTATTTTTAACGTGTGTTTTCAAACTTTGTTGTCAATATTTTTGTGAATACTTTATTTGCTTCCCTATTCAAGAGACCTTTTCCTATCAGAGGACTATTTCCCTATGAACTCTTGTTATGTTATGGGTTTATTGATACTGGTGACTTAAATAAACTTGTACTAATTAGAAAAGTAATATGCTTATGAGGAATATTTAAGAAATTCAAATAAGAACCATTATTAACATTGCAGCATATCTTTATCCAGATATTTTTATCTGTAAACAAATTTTTTAATGTATACACACATGTATTTATATAATTTTTTAGAAAATAGAATCAAGCAATTTAAACTTTTTCACTTAATAATATACCCTAAATAATTATCCATTATTCTATATCAGCAAATATTTATAGCATCTCTTTTAATGGATCTACAGTTTTCATCACTTGCATGCACTATAATTTATTTCATTTCTGTATTTTTAGACATTGGTAGTTTATAATTTATGAACAGTATAAAAACTGCAGGCATGAGATAATTACATGTGAATCAACATAATAATAACAAGCTCTTACATTGCATTAACCATTTGCCAGGCACCATTCCAGTACTTGACAAATTTTAAGCCATTTTAATCCTCACCAAAAAATGTACATGGTAGGTATTGACATCTGTATTTTACAGAAGGAAAAACTAAGCAGAGTGATCACTGGGCTAGTGAGAGACCAGAATTTGAATTGATGATCTTATCTCTGCATATGTCATCTCTCAATAGGTGATTACCGTCCAGCCAGTTGTTCGATTTAGGACGTAAATATTGGTGAGAATCATGGTTCTCAAAAACTGCTCCAGGGAACAGGGGCATCACATCCATGGGTACTTGCTGGAAAGGAATAGATAGTCTCGGTTCCAATGTCAGACCCTCTGAATTAGCAGGAAGGGCTGGGACCCAGCTATCTGTGCTGTACCCCAATTCCAGAGGTTCTCGTGACTGCTTAGGATTAGAACCACAACAAAGAGCCAGGTGGGGAGAGCTCTCCCTCAGGAAGCAGAAAATGTGGGAGTCATTATACTTGGAGATGGTTAGTTGAAGGCTGAAGTCTAAATCCAGGCAGATATCAGTTTTCTCATGTATAGATGGAGCAAAAGCTGAAATGGTAGTTAGAGGGCAGTCAAGTAAGTAAGTACTCTCTGTACTTCACTTGAGTGCTACATTTCTATGATTCTGGATATGAAAACGTGGTAGAGGACCCATTAATATTTTATGAAAACTATCATGGGAAGGAAGTTGAAGAGAGGTTACAAAAAGAACAGTGACATTGTGCAATTCCACTTGTGGTGTGTTAAGGCTACATTTAAATTACAAAACAAATGTATTTTCTAAGACCATCACTACACAGCATACTAACAACATCCTGGTTTCTTAGGTCTCAGAATTAAGACAACAGCTTCGAATACGGGGCTTGCCCGTGTCAGGCACCAAGACAGCGCTCATGGACCGCCTGCGACCCTTCCAGGACTGTTCTGGAAACCCCATGCCAAACTTCGGTGAAATCACCACTGTCACTTTTCCTGTTACACCCACCAGCGCGCTGCCCAATTACCAGTCCTCGCCCTCCACCAGTGCCTTATCCAACGGATTCTACCACTTTGGAAGCACCAGCTCCAGTCCCCCCATCTCCCCCGCCTCATCTGACTTGTCAGTGGCAGGGTCCCTGCCGGACACTTTCCCCGACGGGTCCCCCTCCTTCGGCCTGCACCCGTCCCCCATTCACGTCTGCGCCGAGGAGAGCCTCATGAACAGCCTGAACGGGGGCTCCATTCCTTCGGAGCTGGATGCACTGGACTCCGAGAAGGACAAGATGCTGGTGGAGAAGCAGAAAGTGATAAACGAGCTGACCTGGAAACTGCAGCAAGAACAGAGGCAAGTGGAGGAGTTGAGGATGCAGCTGCAGAAGCAGAAAAGGAACAGTTGTGCTGACAAGAAGCCACTGCCTTTCCTGGCCGCCCCCATCAAGCAGGAGGATGCCGTCTCCAGCTGTCCTTTTGCATCCCAACAAATACCTGTGAAAAGACAAAGCCACAGCTCAGAGGGCCAGCCTCCTGCTTGTGAAGCTGCTCCACTCCTGTCCCTTGGGAACACTCACTGTGTGGACTCCTCAGGGCAAACCACCGTACTTTCTTCCACCTTTCTCAGCCCGCAGTGTTCCCCTCAGCATTCACCACTTGGGGCAGTGAAAAGCCCCCAGCATATCAGTTTGCCCCCTTCGCCAAACAACCATTATTACCTACCTTCATCTTCAGGCGCTCAAGGGGAAGGGCACAGGGTCTCCTCACCTGTCAGCAGCCAGGTGTGTACTGCACAGGTAAGAACTCCCTGCCCTACACCCTGTCTCTGTTTCTGGAAGTGAGAGGTAGACTGGCAACTTCTAAAAAACTGTTCTTGAGAATGTTGATGGTAAGTGTTTAACCCAAAAAAAGTCCAACAGCAGCTCCTGGACATCATGATCCTCAAAGTTACTCAGCAAATCAAACTTACTTCTCTGAGACAGGGCTTGACAAACTTGTTCTATAAAGGACTAGTTATGGATAATAAATATCTTTGGCTTTTCTGGTCATGCTGTCTCTATAACTACTCAGCTCTACCTTTACGAGTCACTCCTCAGGGACAACTTGTAAATGAAAACACATGGCTGTGTGCCAATGAAGTTTGACATAAACAGCTAGATTTGGCTCATGAAGAGTAGGTTGCTAATCTCTTTTCTCTGGACTCTTTGGTGTCAAGCCTTTCCAGAGGTCAAACCAACCTCTGGAACCAAAGAGAACCAAAGAGGAAGTTATGAAACTCTATCATCGCTCCCTGTAATAGTCTACACAGTGCAAATATTTACTGGGCACCTACTACATAGTGGGTTCTGTTCTGGCCTCTGAAGGTTAGTGCCAGACAAAAATGCTTATTCTATTGGGGAGACAGACAGAAAACAAAGTAAGTGTTCAATGCATCAGGAGCTGATACATCTTAGGAAGAAAGAACAGAGGGCGAGGTAGAGGGTGAAGTTTGCACCTTTACATTGGAGGGCCAGGGACATTTGAGCAAAGTTTTGAATGAGGTAAAGGAGAAGCCTAGAGAATATTTGGGGTGAAGGTGTTATAGACAGAGGAAGAACATCAAATAGAAGAGCCTTGGGGTAGGCACAGGCATAGTGCAGAATCAGAAAGAGTCAGTGGAGCTGGAACAGAGTAAGAAGATGGCTGTAAGAGGTGACTTACAAATTTAATTCATTGACTGAAGCAAGGTGATCATTCGAGACTCTCCTTTTATTTATGAAGTCAAAGAAGTATTAGAAATGTCTACCTAAAATAAAAGAATGAAAATTATATTATCAAAAGATTCTGAAATCTGTATTATTAGAAAGGAAGACAGTCCACATTAATTGGATACTTGCTGCATGCCAAGTGTAAGCACCACAAATGTGAACCATCTCATTGGCACAACTTTATCAGCTCCAATTTATTGTTTTTACTTGCCACTGAAGACAACAAGTTTCAGGGAGGTTAAAATAGTTGCTCAGCTACACAAAACTACACTATCTGATTCAAAAGTGCACCCTTTTTTACTTGGAATACTCTCTACCATGGAAATATGAAATGTTGCCATAAGTAATGAGAATGTATTTTAACAAACCTCTCAGAACAGCATAATAAAAGAAGTGGGGCCCGTGGCTGAGTGTGCATCCTGGGACGGGCTGGGACCTGCGTGGATTATTGTCATCATGATTTGGTGCACCGGATCCTAGGTTTCGTTGGTAAATAGCCCTCAAGGCAAAGATCTGGATCATTGGTATTCAATTCCAGTGATTTCAGTGCTGCTAAGATCTAACATTTGCACATTGATTTGTGGTTTTCCAAGCACTCTGAAGACATGAGTGATTACACAATAATAAGATAAAATATAAAGAACAATATAAGATAATATGATTTATTGTGCTTTTAACATTACACAAAATATTTATGGGGGCAGATTGATTAAGAAAGACTAGAAAAGAAGGGAAGTCTGTAAAAGGTCAAATGTAATGAGAATTCAGAGATTTTAAAGATCGAGAGTCAAAAAAAAAGGCTATTCCTTGTGAAAACAGATAAGGAGAGAGTATGTATAGGACATGCTGAAGGAAGTTCATGGAAGAAATAGTAGAATGGCAGCTTGCAGGAGAAAATGGTACCAGATTGTGGAGCATCTTACCCTGGTTACAGGTGAGGAGCATACACTGGGACTATTTGGGAGTTTTTGAGTGGTAGGTGACCAGAGCCCATTTTGTACAAAGCAGCATTTCTTGAGAGTTCAGTAATGAAATTAGGGTAGTTGGAAAAGATATGACACCAATAATCTTGAGAGGCAATGGCTGCTTTCATTCATGCTGCTGCTTAATTGTTCCTTCTTCCTTTCTACAGAATTCAGGGGCACATGAGGGCCACCCTCCAAGCTTCTCTCCCCAGCCCTCCAGCCTCCATCCCCCTTTCTCTGGAGCCCAGGCAGACAGCAGTCATGGTGCTGGGGGAACCCCTTGTCCCCAAAGCCCAGGTGTACAGCAAAAGGTAGGCACCTGCAAAAAAGGTTTGCTGTGGCCCCTGTCTTCCATGGTGGATGATGAAGTTCAATGACAGAGATAAGTGACAGTAGATAGAAATATGTCCTCCTGAAAAGGACTAAAGTTGATGTACTGTTATATGTCAGGCAGTATACCAAGGAATTATCTCCTGAGGTCATCTAGAAATCATAATAACTAAGTGGCCATAGCAGGCTCATTAAACATGGCAAATAGGACCCTCCCTGGTGGCGCAGCAGGTTAAAACACAACACTAAGAAGTTAAAGCCACTTCAGCATGAGTTCAATCCCTATCCCAGAGGTAATCCTCATGGCGTGGCAGACCTCTCCTGACCCGCCCACTGCCCCCCTCAGCAGTGTACTTCATCAGTCTGCCTGTTCTACCCCCACTCTGTCTCTGGTGAATCCTCTCATTGCCCCCGCACCTCTGGCCTGTACTCCAGTTCTGTATGCACAAGTAAATAAATCTTAAAAAAACAAAACATGTCAAACAGGCCAGTTTCAGTGCCATTTATGACTGGAATAGAGGTACATGGGGAAACAGTGCTGTAGAAAGAGGGAGGTCTGTGGACCCATGGAAAGGATGGAGAGGAACAGAAAGTTTGTGTTACAGTGCACTATCTCCATAGAAACAGGAAGAGCTGATACAAATCCACAGGAGGAAGAATCCAAAATGTGGGTACTTCCAAGGGACCATGCATCAGGGAAGGGCAGGAGGCAGACATCAAATGGCCATGATGCAAAAATACTGTGTGCAGGGCAGGGTATCCCCAGGGTCAGACACCCTGAAAGCACCCAGTGCTTCCCAGAACACATATGACTGGCTCATGGAAAGATAGTCCAGGGGGGTCTCTAACTGCAAATAATCAAAATGGCCTGAGAGATAAATTACCCTCAAAATTCCTGGGCTGAGAGATTTGACTTTGTATTGGATTGAACACTTTGGGGTTCTTTCCTTTTCTCATTGCTCATTCCCTTAACAGAAGGTATCTCCTAGAGGGATAATGAGGATGTAAAGTCCCAGCCCAGAGCCTCCAGCAATAAGTTTGCAGTGATACATGCTACTGTTTATATATCGGGGCTGTTTGTATAGAAAACAGCACTTTTATTTTTCTTAATTTGATGTTTCCAGAATTTAACCTGTAGTTTTGAAATGAGATGAAGTTCCACCTCTGATCGACCCATTAACTGATTGTGTTCCTCTGCACTATACTCGCAGGTGGCCGGTTTACACTCTTCTGATCAGGCAGGACCAAAGTTTTCGATTCCATCTCCCACTTTCTCTAAGTCAACTTCAGCAGTGGCAGAGATAACACAGCCACCATCCTACGAAGATGCAGTAAAACAGGTGACTGCTCAACTAACAAATGGACATTATTTTGTAGTATTTAACTTAATGCAGGTAATAGGGTGTGTGTCTAGTGGCCCTCAACTGAAATGGGCAGAGCATCACGATGCTTTGCAGGAAGTGCTGTGTGTGGAGAAGCCATAGGAAGCTTAGAGAAAAGAGGTTGAGACTGACCACCTAGATGCCAGTTGAGCCACCAGCCAGCTGCCATTGCATCTACTGTGGGACAGTGCTCCACTTCTCTAATACAAAATAAGGACATGGTCTACTTGGCGAGGGTTCTCAATAATGGAGCACTTCCCACACAGCCCAGGCAACAGGTGAGGTACTCAAGTATGTGAATGGCATTAGCAGGGTCATCTCTCTTTGTGCTCTTAGCTTCAGATTTCAGGACTCTTAGCAGTGTACTGATGGCTGTTGAAGCTGAATAAGAGGGAAGTTCGCTGTACCCTCCACTCTCATTTCCTCTGGAAATTTTCAATATAAAAAGGGAACAAAAAACAATGGTCTTATATTTCAAACGGCCCAAGCTTAGAGAGAGGATTAGCTCTTCCTTGGTAGGTGCTCAACCCAGAAGAGGGCATCTCCATCAGCTGCTGCACAATGATCCAAATCACCTGCTAAGAGAGTGTTTTGAATATCAGAAATTTTGTGCAAAAAGGAGGCTTTCTCACCTCTAAAAAACTAGAGGATCTGGCAACAGTTGAGCCACACTCCTGGCAGTGGCTGCCTGGAACAAAGGAGCCAAAACCTATTTTAACTGCAGCTGACGGGCTGCATTTCACCCACCTCTCCTTTTCTTTGCTTGGTCATTTACATCCAGGCAGTATGTCCATGCATTCACTACCAGACTCTGCAGGCATGTAATGTCTCTTATACCAGCAACTGACCCGTTTGTTGACCTGTGTCCCCAACCTACTGACCTTTGATACCTTTGTTTCTCGGGACTGGGCTCTCAGAGGAGTGAGATAGATATTTGCCTTTATTCTCCTCATCTCCTTCCTTGGGGATCTGTAACATGAACTGATCTTCCTTCACGATTCCAACAAACAAAGGCTCAACTGTGCTTCCATGAGTGAGCCAGAGCCAAAGGTTATATTCCTGACAAGAATCAACAGATTATCTATGGTGATGAAGTATCCAAGAAATATGAACCACTTTCTTGGATCACATCCACAATGTATTAAAATACTATCAATGTATCAATGTATTAAAATGCATCTGAGATGGAAACCTCTTGCACAACTGACCTCATTTCTTTTCTCGGTATTAGCATTCTGCCTCCTCACCTTCTCTTATATGAGACTGTTTCATTCCCATTGATTTCCAGCCCAAAATTAATTTTTTT
>NW_004567118.1:25205148-25255499 GCF_000260355.1 Condylura cristata | reverse complement strand
TGTTTCTCTTTTTTGGTTGCTGAGTAATATTCCATTGTATATATGTACCACATCTTTTTTATCCAGTCATTTATTTTTGGGCATTTGGTCCAGCCCAAAATTAATTTTAAGCCTGAATTCCATGTGGCTCAAAAAATTCTAGCCAGTCACCTCCATGCCTATAACATTATTCACAAAAGCCAAAATGGCTGAGGCAACCTGAGTGCCCATCAATGGAAGAATGGAGAAACAAAATGTGGTATGCCCATACAGTGAATATTAGTCAGCCTCGAAAGAGAAGAAATTTTATCACATGCGATAACATGGAAACTTGGAGGTCATTACACTAAGCAAAATAAACCAGTCACAAAAAGACAAATATGTATAATTCGATGGAAATATATATATAGTAGATTCATAGGAGCAAAAAGTAGAATGGTTGTTGTCACAGGCCAGAGCAGCCTGGGAGAGGAGGGATGGAGTGTTATTATTGATGGGGACAGTTGAGTTGCAATTTTGCAGAATGGAAAGAGTCCTGGAGATGGTTAGTTGTGATGGTTACACAACAGTGTGAATGTGCTTGATGCCACTGTGCACTGACACAGTTAAGTTGGTCAACTCTGTGCTATTTGTACTTTACCACACGGAAAGGAAAAAACCCTAACAAACCTAATTCAAAAACCTGCAGTCTGCCTTCTAACTTCTCTCTTCTCCTTTGGTCAAATTGCAATAGCAAATGACTCGGAGTCAGCAGATGGATGAACTCCTGGATGTCCTCATTGAAAGTGGAGGTAAGAGCACCTTGCGTGGGCCCTTCAGGGACTCTAGGTAGTGACTCAGGACCGAGGTCAGGAGCTCATTGTTAAATGGACCAAAAAGCCATCTACAGGTGGAACGCAACTTCATGGGAACTTCCTGTCCAAGTTGGAGCAAATGAAAGAAGCAGAGTTATGGTTCCTCACTGCATTTCTCCCAGGAACACTTTTCTTGAATCATTCAAACAATTTTCACCTTTCCAACTATCCCTTCCTGGATACGCTCTCTTGCTATGCCATTTTTCTCTGTTTTCCATCTCAATTTTCTATATTGCAGGAAACATAGAGCAGATAACAAAGGTCTGTGTTACTTACTCAAAACGAAATTCAGCTAGCAATCCTCCACTGGATGGCCGTTCATGCTTAAATGCCCCTGAAACTGTCAAAAACAAGTGATCAGCATGCCATCCTGCCTCCTTTTAAATAACTTATTCATATCTTAAAAATCACAGAGAATGTGCCTAGAATTTGAAATCACACAATGAATAGTCATGTAAAGAAAACATGTCAATAGAAAGCAAAGATCTGGGCCCTCCCTGGTGGAGCAATGAGTTAGAGCCCACTACTACAAAGCTAGCCTCAGCCACTGCAGCAGGAGTTCAATCCCTGGCCAGGGAGCTGACCCACATGGCGTGGCGGACCTCTCCTGACCCTCCCACTGCTCCCCTCAGCAGTGTACTACATCGATCTGCCTGTTCTGCTCCCCACTCTGTCTCTGGTAAATCGTCTTATCCCCCCGCACCTCTGGCCTGCACCACAGTTCTTGTGTAAATAAAATAAATCTTTAAAAACAAAAGAGAATAAATGAAGATCTGAGCCCTTAAGTAAAATTTAAAGTTGCAGAGGAGGAGCGGCCAGGTACTAAGTTCAGTGCCACAGCAAACACTGCTCCCACCTTTGTGGAAAGGGCAAAGGTCAACAAGCAAGTGAACAGGCTTTCCTGCCATTGCAACAAGAGGGAAGAAGGACGAGTTGGACACAGGTGGCTATATCAATATACATTTTCTGCATATAGACAAACAGAAAGATGAGGGGTTCATATCAGACACCCCTACATTTTTAATAAAGTATGTGACAGGGTCAACAAAGGGTGTGGGTAAGGGGGGTATGGGAGATTGAAGGAAATTTATTAATCAATCGTGAATGAATTGAATTTTCTGGAGAAGCACAGTTGGTTTACTAGGTAGTATTAAATACCAATTGTAGGCCTGATTCACGAATTTAAACTGGAGCAGGTCAACTTCCTTATGTTTTCTCTACAATATCCTACTGATCACTGCACACTCTGAGAAATCAGATAATGAGCTTCATCCAGATGTGGGGGATGAAATGGGGGATCAGACTGGGCAAGTGAAAGAAGTGGAAACTGGAAGGGGTTGATGATGGATGGTGATAAATTAGAGCCCAGAGTCTGCAGTGACCCCATGTGACTGAGGAGTGGTCGCTGTGAGATATTGGGTAAGTGAGCTGGCACCCGTGACCACTCCTGTGGTCGAAGTAAATGTGCCCACACTGAAGGTGTGAAGGAGCATGCAGTGTCTCCTGGGGCAGCAGGTGTCAGGGAAGGAGCAGGTTAGAGGAAACTTCTCTAGGAGTGTGATCCTCCTAAGAGGATTTTCTAGAGAGAAGGGGCTTGGGGAGAGAGCAGAGAGAAGACTGGGATAGATAGAGCAGTTTAGGCATGAAATGGGGTGGTTGGCAGTGAGGCATGTCCCTCCTGTAAGGTTATCTCCTGTGTATAAGTGTAACTCATTCATTCCCAAGATGCCATGTGGGGCACACTTGCTTTCAGTAATTTAACAATTCCCATTGTGTTTTACCAACAGAAATGCCTGCTGATGCCAGAGAGGACCATTCATGTCTTCAGAAAGTCCCAAAGATCCCCAGGTCTTCCCGAAGCCCCGCTGCTCCTCTCCCCAAGCCCTCCGCTTCCTTTGAACAAGTGTCTTCAGGCAGCCAGCTCTCTTTCGATCACTATGGCACCGACAGCGATGAGCATCTTGAAGTCTTATTAAATTCCCAGAGTCCCTTAGGAAAGGTGAGCGATGTTGCCCTTCTTAAAATTGGGAGTGAGGAGCCGCCTTTTGATGGGATAATGGATGGATTCTCTGGGAAGACCGCAGAAGACCTTTTCAGCGCACACGAGATCCTGCCAGGTCCTCTTTCCCCAATGCAGACTCAGTTTTCACCCTCATCTGTGGACAGCAATGGGCTGCCGTTGAGCTTCACTGAATCTCCTTGGGAAACCATGGAGTGGCTAGACCTCACTCCACCAAGTTCCACCCCAGGCTTCAGCTCCCTCCCCACCAGTGGCCCCAGCATCTTTAACATTGATTTCCTGGATGTCACAGATCTCAATTTGAATTCTCCCATGGACCTTCACTTGCAGCAGTGGTAGATTGCCTGATGCAAATGTGCTAAGGACAAACAGAGGAAACGCATGCTACCATGCTTATGTTATCCAAAGGGAGGTAGAGGAAGAGGGAATTAAGAAAAGACTTCTCTGACAATCAGCAAGAGCAAATAGGAGTCTTTATAAATATATATATATATATATATGGATGTGATATTTACCAACATTCATTAACTGTTAATGATTTCAGCCATGCATTCAAAAATGTGCTTTCTCAGATCAACAGTACCAAAAAAAAATCTTTTGATACCTTTCAAACACCGATATTTTTTCTCACTCATAAATTTTCTCAGGCATTGTTGGGCATAAAATCTCACATTGTAAACTTTTCTCATGAATTTATTAGACGTACTGTGGAAAGAAATGTAAGCTTTCTTAGGAGTACAGGGAAGCCATTCTGTCAAAGGTTGTGGAAGACATACCCAAGATGGCGGTTGCTTCTCATCTCTCCATGACTTGTCTTTCAAAACAGAAACCATGTCCAGCTTCAATTTGGGAGCTAAAAGGGCAGAACCAATTCATTCCCAGGGAAGTGAAATCAACTCAGTGTCCTTTGGTCACAAAGTTGCCCTAGTAGGTGGTTCCCTACGAACTCTGAGTTGTCACTATAACAACTGACCTATATTTGATCCAGAGAAATCCACCCAGAATTTCCTAACGTCTCAACTAGTAGCCAGATCACTCCCACTGTCTGTGGCAATAAGCACTGTGAAACAGAGGAGAGCACAAAGGAACCCTCTGTCATGGAAGGTTCTTCCAACACATTTCCCACCTAGTTCCAGAGACTAGAGATGACCATGTCAGCAAATTGGAAGGATACCTCTAGCCTCAGGAAACAGTATCAGGGATAATTCAGACAGGAAAAGTGAATATTTCCTATGTCATGGGGATAAAGACCATGGGTGTTAAACCGTGGACACAACAGGACAATTATTTATGGAGGCCCAACTTTTTATTGTTGTTTTCCTTTTGGGGGTGGACAGTCCACCTCAGTTTATCCTTTTCCCACTCTGCTTTGCTTTCAAGTTACCAATCCTTTCTTGCTCCTCTTTTGAGGATATCATTTTTTTTTTTTTTGTGCCAATATTGGGAGAAGAAGACTTCTCAGTCTAGCACACTCCTAATAAAGCCATATTTTAAAACCTAAAAATCCAGGTTCTCCTGGAAAATTTATTCTCTATGTGCATCATTTGCTGCAAAAGGAAGTTGAAAGAATTTCCTGAGGGGGAAAGTGCTAACTCAGTCCATCAGTCACAATGCTCATCCTACCCTCATTTGATTTACAGCAATCTTTGATTGAGGTTGCTCTGGGGAAATTGGAAATCATTATATTATAAAGATAAATATGAATTATATTTATAACAGAGTATTTTAGGCCTGATTTCTGAAAGAAAACAGTTGCACGTTGTAAATGATAAAAGGGAAAAAGATGATGGTCCTAATTGTGCATTCCTCATCACCTCTCATGCTTTTGCTGGGAGCTGACAAACTCAACACAGGAGAGTCTCTCTAAGGCTTCCTGTGACTCCGAGTCACCATTTGATAGTGTTGCATGCTGTAGAAAGTAGCTATTGCAGTTTTTTTTTTTTAATTTAAATCACTAAGGCACTGTTTTTTATTTTTTTTTCTCTTTTGTAAAAATAATGTTCACTGTGCACTTATGGAGAAAATAATCAAACATGTTGTGATTTTAGAAGTTCTCTTTTTGATAAACCAAAGATTTAGTCATTCCATTTGTTAACTTGTAAATGTGTGTGAACACAAAGTGTTTTTGGTGACTGCTACTCTGAAAACTGCCAGGTCTTATTCTGAGGGACAGATCTGCACATAGATCTGCATGCGTGTATGCATGTATATGCA
Organism: Condylura cristata; assembly: GCF_000260355.1. NCBI lineage: Eukaryota > Metazoa > Chordata > Mammalia > Eulipotyphla > Talpidae > Condylura > Condylura cristata. The sequence goes on along the minus strand of NW_004567118.1, from coordinate 25,250,432 downwards.
CACATACATGTATGTGTGGACATCTTGAAAAGCAGTGTGACAGAGTTCTATGCCAAAAACCTTTAAGCCTCAATCTGCTGTGAAATGATATTTGGCCTTTCTCACTATGAGTTCCTGATTAACCAACCAGACTACACGTTGCCTCTCTGTGTATAACTAACGGCTCCATCCTGATGACTCACAGCCACTTGCTTACCATGAACAAGCTCATCATGTCAATGACATGACAGTGATGATGGATGGAAAAGATAGAAATGCCTCATTATTTGTAGCTGGAAGTGGTAACATGATCTCTTACGGAAGAGCATAAAAGGAACATGAATGTTCTACATTCCTTAATCTGCACTGTACTTTAACAGATCTGCATGGTCATTTTTCCTTTTGTTTCTATGTCAGTCATCACAACCAAAAATATAGAGGGAAAAATGACCAAAGTTTTCTCTGAAGATGAAGCTATGGGGAAGAAAACTTCAACCATACATTCCTCACATGTGTTTATCCCTTAATGTTGAAGCTTTATTTGGTTCTTGACAAGCTTGCTGGACAGCATACTCTTCATATGCCATGTTGTGTGATTTGTATGTTCTTTCCCCTCCTTACTTCCTTTGGAAAACAAACTCAGTGTCCTTACTCTGAGACACTAACCTGAGTGCTAATTATTTGTTCCTTTGGGGATTTTTATCTGGACAACTAGACTTGGTTAGGCGTCCCAGTATTTTACAAGATTGTACATTTTCACTGGGGTCGTTTTAGGGTGTTACAATCAATGTTGACTGATTGACACACTTCACCAAAGACAAAATATCAGATGGCTCCTATTTGCTATTGCAAACCACTCTTAGCACAGAATAGCCCCTGGGTTATTGGCCTTGACCTCCTCCCACAGTCTCCTTGCACTAGATTCCCTCTCTCTCCAGAGCTCAGATGTGAGATCAAGAGGATGAAGGTGGGGATAATTGGGAGAAAACTGATGAGATGGTCTGTTCGCAGGGTTCTGGTGTTCATGTCAACTCATCTGTCTCCTCTAGGGATTTTTATTTTAAGTGCTTTTAAACTCTCAGATAGGTCTTCTTTTCTGATAAGAAGTTGGGTGTGACTAAAAGATGGACAGGAAATGAAGTCTCATAATGCTCTTAGAGCCTGAGAAGGACCAACCTGAAAAGTAGTCTTCTTAAGCCATTTAGAACCCCGGTTGTAAGAAAGCCTGCTGATGTTTGCAACCATTTCTGATGCTGCTGCTGCAGTCCCTTTGGTCCATACTTACCCAGCAAAGCCAGGAAGTTCATTTGTGTGAGTGTTTTCATTAAACCAGCACTCTTAATAGAAGCCCCACTTCTACCAACGTTATTGATCTGACGCCCCTTCTGTCATAGGGAGACAGAAGGAGAGGGAGGGAGGGACCTTTGATCTGTGAACTTTTCTGTTCATCTAAGACAATGCATTGTGAATAGTGCCTTGCAAATTTTAAATGAAAAGTCATTCTTAACCATGCCATCATTACACCAATCTAGGAGGAAACCAAGGGTCTTCTTCTGAAGAGTCCAGGGTCTGTGAACTGGTAGCCTATACTCTTCAACCATATTTCTTTCTAACCTGAAAAAAATAATAATCTTCAAAAATTATTTGAAATGCTATCAGTTCTTCTAGAAGTAAGTTGTGACCTGGCTGAAAGCTCCTGTTCAGATTAACTCCCCCAGTGGATAATTACTTGATGTCTAACCTGGACAAGTCACATATGTCCTCTGCTACCCAATACCAAATTGACTCAATAGTGTGGTTCAGATTTTGAGTGAGATGGGAGCTGTAGTTTTTATAAACAAGAACTCCCAGTTCTCAGGCCAGAAACCCTTTAGCTATGATTTAGAAAATGAAGTTTTCATTTTTCCAGAAAGGAGACTGGAGAGCCCTCTTTTAGTTAGAAATTATTTCCCATACCAACATTCTTGTCTTGTCTCTTGATGATCAAACAGCACTTATATCACTTAGAAATCTTGCAACATTTCCCACCACTTAAACCATCTGTGAGAGTTTTAGGGTTTGGTTTAATTGCTATATACAGAAGTCCCTTGAACATTAAGGACAGAGGAAGGAAACTTTTATCCCACCCCCATCTTCAATGTTTGTGATACACTTTCTAAACGAAAGGGACACTTATAGGGGGAGAGGGTGCCTATGGTGAGCCTCCATCACTTAGGAGAAAAACTGCAGGGCCTGAGATGCAGCCACAGATGATATCACGAGAGACAGTGTCCACAGGTCTGAGAGTTGCTAGGTCGTGATAAAAAGCAGGGTTTATTCTAGAATCCACACTTTCAGAGGAGCCCTGGCTAGCCTGAAAATATGCACAAGGAAATGATTTTAAGATAGGAAGCGATCTGGTAAGAATTTCTCTATCTGCCAGGGAGATTGTTAGAGAATCCACCAGATTCAGAAACATGCGAGCAAGTTCCTGCTGATTCTAGCCCTTGGGGCTTTCCTCTGTAGTTTAAGACAAACTCCCAAATGTATCCTCCTTATTTGAACCACCTGCCCTTTCGTGGACACTGGTGACACGGGTCTCCTATAGATGGTTGAACAGGTCCTGAGTTGTTATGGGAAAAAGCAATACAACAATGGGGATCCTGAATGCTATTCTAATGTTTTCCAAAGGAAGAGAACTCACACTGCTCCCCAGAGTTCCTTTCCAGTGGGCCCACAGTGAGAGAAAAGGGAAGTGTGTGGTTGGGGCACCATGAAATCCCCCTTGGTGAAACAGAGACACTGAGTACAGATGCCCAAGGAGCCAGAAGGGTAGGGGGTGTTGTTTTCAAGTTGATCTCCTTTGCTCAAACCAGAAAGAACTGTGGGTTACCAGGAAGAAAAAAAGAAGCAATGGCTAAAATACCAAAGTTGGCATGTGTTTTTTTTTTTAAATATATATATATATTTTTAAATAAAATGTTTATTTTAAAAAGAGATGCAAACTTTTTTTTTGACTATATGATGAACCAGACACTATGCTCTGCCCTTTCCACATATATATAGTTCATTTGATTTTCACCCTAGCACCCAAAGTGGTGCTATTATTATCCCTGGTTTACAGGCAGGGAAACTGAGGCTCCGAGAAGCCAAGTAAATTACTTGAGGTTACACAAATAGAGAAATGACAGAGCAGCAGCCAAACCGTACATACTCCCCAAAGTCCCAGGTCTTAAACACTGCACGTCTCGCCTGCACTTACCTAGGTCACACTAATAAAATAAGAGTTTCTGAGAAGAGACTCAAATTATATATACACCATCAAAGTATTTCACACACGTAATTTAGGCAACCATATTTTCATCCACTTAACCACTGAATAATAATGTGGAATAATTTCTCCCAGGTGAGACCCAGCTTGAGCTGCACTTCTCTCCTAAATATGCCTTTCATTTACCCATCAGTGAAAACAGAAACCAGGTGGAGGAACCATGACATTGTGAAAGAGCCAGAAATGAGGATCCTCGGCCTTGTTTAGCCTAGAATTGATTGTGCTCCACAGTGGGGCACAGCCTGCCGGCTCTGCCTCAGGGTGAGTTCTTCCCCATGGAAGCAAGAGGCCAAAGTCACCAGCGGCCCAGGTGCACATCCTTCCAGATAAGTAATTCCAGTAACAAGAGTTTCTCATTCCTAACAGTGCCAGCAAAATCTCACAGCAGGCCCTTGATGGTTTGTGTGGGCCAGACGTTCTCCGAATTTACCCCTGTGGCTCTGAGTGTGAGGGGCACATTCACCACGAGGCCTGGATCCCTTGTTCACCCCTGCTTGGAGGAGTGGGATCATTTGAAGCTCACTAACAGTAAAGAAGGTAAAATTCTCTAAGGGAGCACTGGGGTGCTGTTACCCAAAGGAAGAAAGGAGCTGTGGAGGATTTCTAGGGGATGTTGGAGTTTATAGTTGGGGTAATAACATAGGTAGGTAAATGGGGAAAGAAGGTGTCCCAGACATTTAAATGGAAAACACAGATGACCAGAGGCAGTCACACCTGAAGGCCCCGGGCAAAAGTTGTCAGAGGCAGCGGGAGTCTGGCTGCCTGAAACTATGAAGGTGTTTCTTTCTTTCTTTTTCTTTTTAGTATATATATATTTTACATCATTCTTCATTTTGTTCCTTTTTCATCTCAGTTGTAATCCCTGGGGACTTCCTACCACCACTTTACCCATGCGACATCACCATAGTTTTGACCCTATTCCCCTCTACACCTCCATAGAATGTCTCTGGTTTATAGTTGTTAGTTGATGTTTGTTTTACTTTATATATATATATATATATATATATATATATAATTATGGAGGTGTTTTGTTTCATCGACCTTTTTCCTTTGCAAAGAGCAGAGGCAGCTTGGCTCTTAAGATGGTGACCAGATAGGCATTCTTAGCAAAATTGTCCCTTTTATTTTTTTTAAGATTTATTTATTTATACATACAGAAGTGGGGTACAGCCAGAGGTGCAGAGTTGGTGAGAGGATTCACCAGAGACAGAGTGGGGAGCAGGACAAGCAGACTAACAAGGTACACTGCTGAGGGGAGCAGTGGGTGAGACATGAGAGGTCTGATCTGCATGTGTCTCCTAAACATGCCATTCATTTACCCATCACGTAGGTCACCTCCCTGGCTGGTGATTGAACTCAAGCTGAAGTGGCTGCAGCTAGATTCGGTAGTGCTGTGCTTTAACCCATTGCACCACCAGGGAGGGCCCCAAACCTGTCTCTTTTTTAGGGCAGCTCTTGTGTCTGTGCAAGTGTTCTTTACATCCCTTCTTTTTTTATAATAAGCCAGTTCATTTGGATCTTAAAAAAAAAAAAAGGGATAAGGTGCACTTCAAAGTACCAGGAGAGGCCCTCCCTGGTGGAGCAGCGGGTTAAAGCACTGAACTAAGAAGCTCAAGCCACTTCTGCATGAATTCAATCCCCGCCTGCCCCGGAGGAGAGCCACATGGCGTGGCAGACCTCTCCTGACCCGCCCGCTGCTCCCCTCAGCAGTGTACTTTGCCGATCTGCCTGTTCTGTTCCCCCCTCTGTATCTGGTGAATCCTCTCACCCTCCACATCTCTAGCCTGTACCCCAGTTCTGTATGAATAAATAAATAAATCTTAAAAAAAATAAGTACCAGGAGAATAGAAGATATAGAAGATGGTGGGTTGGGGGTGGTGAGGGATGCGGGGAGGCCAGGCCTGGGGAGAGCTGGTGCAATACTGGACAGAAGACTGCAATGCCCTGGTGAGGGGAGAGGAGCTGCTGGGATACTTGTAGGTATTAATAGAAACACAGGAATGTAGATATTGATAGAATGGGAGAATTGGGACGGGAATGAGAAGAGGGAAGAGGGGGAGGACTCCAGTGAGTCTTCCCTGTCTTCCATCTCTGTCTGCAGCACAGGACTGCCAAGCAACACACCCTCCAGACTTTGTTTTAACCAGAATACATAATAGTCTCTTAAAATTATCTTCCTGTTATGTGCATTGGTGTGTTGTCACATGAAATTTTGATGATCAACTGCCAGATGAATTTATTTGCTCCTCTACTTTCTAGATATTCTCACTCCTTGTCCTTGGCTGCTTGTAATCATCACATAAGTAAAGCAATAGAATGTTCCCTTTGCTGGATCCATAGAAGCCCTTGAATCCTCCCCCCCTCCTCCCACTGACAATACCACTTTTCTCCATTTCTCCCTCTGCCCCTTCACCCCACCACAGGTACCTGCTATCCTGACTTCTATTATCATTGACTTGTGTTTGCCTCTTTTGAACTTTGTGTAAGTAACATCATAGTGTGTATTCTTATGGGTCTGGCTTCCTGGTTCTGCCTTACTTGTGAGATTCATCTGTTTTCAGCCATAGTTGGCTGTGGCAGCTTTCCCTGCTTTGTGCATATGTGTCTATCCTGTGGCTATATTGCTGTTTCTGTATGCACTCTGCTGTTGATGGACAGGTCAGCATTTCCAGTTTTTCACTATTAAAAGTATTGCTGATACAATCAAAAAAGATAAACACATGCCTTTTGCAGCAACCTGGATGGAGCTGGAAGGGATCATGCTTAGTGAAATAAGCCAGAAAGAGAAGGAAAAATATCAGATGGTTTCACTAATAGCAGGAGTATAAAGGACCAGGGGAGAAAATAATAATAATAATAATGAACAACTATATATCAGAGACATTTTGGGGGGGTGGAGTGGGGAATGGGATAAAAAATGGGTAGCCGGGGGGGAGTGCATTGGACTATGGTGATGGCATACTGGTGATTGGGTGATGGGAAGCCCATGGGGATTACAAATGAGATGGAAAAAGGCACAAAATTATGTAAAAATAAAATATATTATTTTTAAAAAGTATTGCTGATGCAAACAGTCCATCATGTGACTTTGTTGCAAAAAATTACACATTTCCGTTGAATGTGTGAAATTGTTGAGTCATGGGGTATACATACTCAGCCTTAGCTGATAATGCATAAACAGTTTTCCAAGTGTTTGTTCGAGTTTCCTTTCTACCAAAATGTATAAGTCCTAGTGACTGTACATCGTCAACAACACTTGGCTCTCAAAACAAACCCTAGAGAGGAGTGTAGAATTAGACTGCTAGAGGGTGGGGGAGGAAATGAAGAAGAGAGGGGCCCAATGACTTGGGTTGAAGGACTTTGATGGTGAGTGTGGCCATGACATACATCTGAGGAGGTGTGAACTATTCCCTTAAGTCATGTACAGTGTTGCCAACAAAGGTTACTTTGATAAAGAAAAGTAAACACTTGATTTTGCAGTCTGAATTGTAGTCTTTCTGTGGGTGTGGTGATACTTCATTGTGGTATCTATTGGCACATATTGGATGAATTATGAGGTTAAGCAACTTTGCAAATATTCTCTAGTCATTTTTGTATTTGTCTCTGGGGTAAAGCGCCCATATTCAAATCTTTTTATGCACTTTCAGTTTTTCTGCCCTTTTCCCATGGAGCTCGAGAATTCTTTAAATAGCCTGCAGTTGAACCTTGGATTATCCTAGGTTTGCAAGTAACTTTTCCCAATCTGAAGATTGTTTTTTTATTCTCTCAATGGTATCAACTGCTAGACCAAAATCCTGAATTGTTGAGTAAACTAATTCATCTATATTTTTGTTGTTAATGTTAGAGTTTTTGTTGTCATGTTTAAAGATCATTGTCTTAAGTTCATGTAGAAATAAATCTCAGTTCTTATTTATTTGGTAAGGAATTGTTTTTAGTGACCTTTTAGAGGATGAGTGACTGATAAAACTTTCTGGTCATTACATGTTTAAAAATTGCTTTTTTTTTTTTGCTCTCGTTTGTGGATGGGAGACTAGATATAAATTTGACTTACAAGTTATATCCTTTGGAGCTCTGTGTAGTTGTCTAAATTTTAACTGGCTCTGGGGTAAGCAGGTAGAAAGCATGAAACAAATCAGTTTCTTTTTTTTTAGACTTCTCTGAAGAATTCTTATGTACATTTGTATCTTTGGTTTTCATTGTTATTGTGTTCTTGTTTTAATGGAAATATAATTAACATATAAGATTAGTTTCAGGTGTATGAAATAATTTTATATGTATAGATTCTGTAATGATCACCATAATAAATCTAGTTATTATCCATCACCACATGTAGTTATAATTTTTATCCTAGTGACAAGACCTTGTAAGATCTATTCTCTTAGCAACTTTCAAATACACAATACAGGATGTGTCTACCTTTGAAATTCAAAATTTAACCAAGATAACATCTCTTCCCTGAAGTAATATTTTTCTTGCATTTAGTGAATAATTTCAATTTTGTCTTGGACCTTTCTTCTGCTCTGAAAAATGTTCTCCTAGATTTTTTCATGCTTATTTCTTCTTCATCATCTGTTCTGGAAATGCTATTATATATTTTTGGGGATGTTCTGAAAAAGATAGCATGTCTTTTTTCCTTTCCTCTTCATCTCACTGAATTACCTACGTTTTTCCCCCTCTGAATCTTGAGAACATTCTTCCAGCACATCTTCTGATGCTCCAATTCCGTTTTGGGCAGAGCCAAATCTGCTATTTCCTGCCTCTATTGAGTTTCATTAGTTTAGGAGTCATGTGTTTCTTATCCAAGAGCTCTTTCTTGTTTAATATGGCTCTTTTTCATGGCAACCAGCTCCTGTCATATTAAAGCAATGTTCTCTCAGTTCTCACTAAGAATACAAATTAGAGTTTAAAAATATATTCCCCTTTCTTCCTGCTTAACTTTTTCACTGAAGGCCATTTCTCTGAATTCTTAGATTCACCTCCTTCTTTCATGGAGGTTATAGCCTGTGAAAAAGAAATATAAAGTGAACTAGAAAAACCTGGGTCTGAATCCCAGTTGTGAAACTGGAGTTCATCTAGACCCTCTGAGTTTTTGTTTAGCTCATTAGGATCCTCACCCCAGAGTTCTTTTAAGAATTAAGTAAGATAATGTATGATGAAAACTGTGTATGTTGAAAACACATATAGTATATTTAGCTTAAATGGTGTATTATTACATTAATCTCGTCTTACAATTTGCTCTTTATTGTTTCAGTTACTCATAGTTAATCATGAGTATCTGCAAAAATACTGTGTACAAAAGATATTTTGAGAGAAAAGAGACCACGTTCAATGAACTGTTATTATACTGCATAGTACTTATTATCATATTTTATTATTAGCTATCATATTAATCACTTACTGTATCTAATCTATAGATTAAGCTTTCTCATAGGTGTGTATATATAGGGAAAACATAGTACAAATAGGATTTAGCACTATCCATGATTTCAGGTATCACCTGGGGGGGATTGGAACATGTCCCCTGGAATAAGTGGGGAACAGTGTATTATCTTCATCGTCATCATTATTAGCATCAGCATTTTTATTATTGTATTGAATGACTGAGAGTTATTTCTGTTTGTTCATGTAGAGAGGTGTGGTTTATACAAATTTGGTGGCTGAGATGATGTGGAGGTAGTCTATCAGAAGAGGTAGAGTTTTTCATTTCATTTACCCCAAATGATTGCCACATATAGCAAATCCCACCTGCCTGGTAAACCCCTCGTTCAGAATTCACCTGTGTTATTTTCTGCCAAAACGGTGACATACATAGAACTTGTCTATTATATTAATGAGTTATTACAAAATGATGCTGAAGTAAGAAATAAGTCAAAACTAGTAGTTTCTTAGCATTTTGGTCCTACAAGTTTAATCTTAACTGCTAAAAATAGAGTAACATATAAAAGTTGGGTGAAAATACACTTGAATGGTTCTATCATTTAGGGATAGGGCAGGTTTCCTAAGCATTAAACCAAAATGTATAAAACACAAAGGCAAAGGTTGATGAATTTGAGCAGATTAAAAATGTTCTGGAAAACAAAATTTAACATTAGAGATTTTTTTAAAAGAGAAAGATCATATTAGAAAAACATTTTCTATACAATAGTATTAGTATAATTAATCTAACTAAAGAAGTTTTATAAATCAATAAGAAAATATGGAGTCCCATAAGAGAAAAATGACTTGAGGATGTGAAAAAAGAAATCAATTAGCTAAAGAAGAAATACTAATGGCCATAGAACATGTGGGGAAATATTTAATGTGATAAAAAATGCAAATTAAAATAGCATTACAATGCTATTTCTCATCTATCATCTGGCAAGATTTTTAAAATAGCTGATACTCAGTGTAGGTCAGGATAAGAAGAAAATGGGACTTTTAGTACAGGATAAATGGATGTGCAGAAAGTTTCCATTTTGCTTCTAGAAGATAATTTGATAGCATGTATAAGAAACTTGAAAGCATGGTACACTTTGATATGAAAATTCTAATTCCTTCAATTGATTAAGCAGTAGCAATATGTGCAAAATTTTACTACCAACATGCTAATTACAGAGATAATTACAATAGAAGATAGGAAAGAACAGATCTACTGAAAGTGTGATCCCTAATTTGAAACATATTATGAACTCATCTTGCTTAGTAAGATGCATGATTTTCATTTTTTAATTTAGCTGAATTATTGACCTTTCAACATACTATTAAATATATATGTATATATTAATAAGCACACACAGATTGTGTTCACTAACTGTTACTGGTGAATTAATTTTATTAATATTTTGATGTTTATTCTCCCAAGTGATGTTGGTTTCCCATTCATATTTGTGCTGTCATCATCAGGTTTGGTAACAGAGGGAGGCCAATTTCATTGAATAAATTGGTTTTCTTTAATTTTTATTTCTGTGCTCTGGCACACTTTAAATAGCAGTGGAATTTTCTGTTCCTTGAAGTTTTGAAAGAGCTCCCCATAAAACCATCTGGGCCCGACTACTTTTGGGAGTGATGTTCTGTGACAACTTTTCCAGTTTCTTCTGTGCATTAGGTCTATGCAAGTTTGCTACCTGAGACACCTGTAGCAATTTATGTTTTCCTAGTAGGGAAAAAAGGGGTTTATTTTATGATAAGTAAACATAAATTTGCAGAAAGTATATTAAGTGACATTTATTTTTGCATCTGTGATTAAATCCGTTTCTCACTGTTTCAAAACAACTAGTCCTAAGATAAATTCATCAATCACTTCATCAATCACTGCTATGACCCATTTCAGGTCTCCCCACAAATGTTGGTTCTGCAGTTCAAAGGGAGACAATAGCAGTCACAGGATGGAAGGTCTACTTTTGGTGGTGGCAGAAAGGATGAGATGACAAGAGAAAAGTGAGCAATGCTGCTTAATGCATTCCTGGAGGCATGCACCATCTCCACCCATGAACCACAGGCCAAAGCAGTCACATAGTGAAGTCCAAGGTAGGGAAATATGCTCTCCCCACAAGGAGACTGTGGAAAAGTTATAGATCCAAGAAGCATTCAAAAATTGTAGTTGACAATGCAATGATGTCCAAAAATTGGAATATCTACCCTTTGGCATAAAAAATAGAGGGTAGACTGGACTCTCCCTGGTGGCTCAACAGGTTAAAGGGAAGCACTGTGAAGCTATCCACAGCCACTGCAGCATGAGTTCATTCTCTGGCTAGGGAGATGACCCATATGGCACAGCAGACCTCTCCTGTCCTGCCCACTGCTCCCCTCAAGCAGTGCATTTCAGTCAACCACCTGTTTTGCTCCCCACTCTCTGGTGAATCCTCACACCTCCTACACATCTGGCCTGTACCTCAGTTCTTGTATGTATAAATAAATACATCTTAAAAAATATCAGACTAACAGATGCACTTTATTGGTATAAATTTGATATCTGTAGGTATAAAGAAAATTGGAATCTGAACAGGATAAGTAATAGCCTTCAGTTACAATATAGCACTGGATCGTATTTTGGGCATATTAAATGATGGAATATATATGTAAAACATGCTGGCTTTTTATAAAGATTTCAAAGTGGAAAGAACTTCAGTTTGTATAAGCTTTATATTGACATTATAGGCATTACATTGTTTGTTTAGAACAAATAATGCCTTCACTTATAAATTGACTAGAGCAGCTGACCTAATAAACAGAGTCTTAAGTTCACAGTTAATTACAGATTTCATGATCATTCAGCCAAGACATGCCTCAAACCATCTTTTGTTCAGCTGGCCAGAAAAATACTTAGAACTGTATTTAGGACATCGTGCAACTATAATCAACATATGAAAAATATTCCATTTCAAAGAAATGATCCTGTTTATCCATTTAGTAATTCATTGGTGGAATGGTATTTTTCTCTATTACCTAACTATTCTCATTTGTAGTAAGTAAATAAAAACAATTACAAAAAATTTATGTTATTCGAATATTAGTCATTTAATAGACAGATCTCTATCTCTGCTATCTTAGGGCAGTATTGTTTCTTTATTAGAACTGAAGCAATTGAGACTTTGAGATATTATACAATTTTTCTAAGGTCATATAATTGGTACTTGTAATTCTAATACATGAGTACATATCTGTTTGATCTAAAGTCCCTAACACCCAACAATATTGGTCTTACTTCATAGAAAATTATAATTATCTCATGGTAATAACCTATCTTTTTAAACCTCTTTCCCTAAGGAGAGAGCCTTCAGAAAGTCATAACACCTGTTCAAGCATCAAAGGAGGTTGATGGGATGCAGCTGCATAGTAATGTTCCAGGCCTTCCACAGCTTGTGCCCATTGGTGTCTTGACCTGCACGGGGAGTGGGAATAGCTATGAGAACTGAATCTTAAGCTGTATGAGAAAGTTATCCATGTCAAATATCCTATAGACGATATCACTACCATTATATTGCTCCTCTATACTGATTTCTGATTACTACTGGGTTTAAGGATCAAACTTTTGGGATGCATGCCAATGCCAGGTTGAAAACTCTTCCATCGAAGTCTGTGTTCCAAGTTTAAGATTGCCCCTCACAGTAAATTTTATGAACCAGTACCACTAGCATAAATCTTTTGTGCGCGAATTCAGAACAGCAATGCCTAATGTTCGCTTAAAAACAGTAAGACAGACGCTCTTTCTATATTTGCTGCTGTATTCTTGGTTCCACTTGGCCTTTTTTTTTTTTTTTCCACTTGGTCATTTTTAAAACGGAAAAAAGGTTTCCTTCCTAGACTGCTAAAGTGCAAAAGGCCCCAGAAGACACTGCTCTCTTTCACCTCTGTACTCCTCTATGCTTGCAAACTTTGGACAGAGGAAAGGTGGGCACCGGGACGCGAAACTACAAATCCCAGAATGCACGGCGCCCTCCGCACAGGCGCAGCGGGGACCACCCGGCCAGCGGGCCAGCCAGCCTGCGGAGACTCCCTGGTCCCCGCACCTGACTGGGGCTGGGGGCTGGCACCCCGGGCGGACCTAGTCGGTGCCGAGGGCAGCCCGGGGCGTTACTATGAAGGCGTCGCGGCGCGCGTGAGGAGGATGCAGCAGCAGGCACCGCGGCAGGAGGTGGAGTAGGCGGTGGTGCCCTCGGGAGGGAGCCGCGCGCGGGCCAGACGGCTCCCGGAGGCTCCGCAGTGCCGCCGTCGCCCGGGAGGCTCCGCACGGGAGCCATGTAACCCTGCGGCGGACACCGGGCTGCTCCGTCCTTCCTCGGCTCCCGGGCTAGCGCGGCAGCGGAGCCACGATGAAGAAACAGTTCAATCGCATGCGCCAGCTGGCCAACCAGACGGTGGGCAGGTAGGTCACCCGCTGGCAGCCGCGGGCCGGTGCGCGCCTGCGAGGCAGCATCCGCTGGGGCGCGCAGGTGATGGAGCCCGCCCGGCCTCCTGTTCTTTTTTTTCCCGGCCCGCGGTCTCTTTCCCTGTACTGGCCTCTCGGGGCTCTGCTCGCAGGTGTGACCCCTCCTTTCTGAACTTCGCAGACCCCGAAGCCTTTCTCACGCTCTGCCTGCTGCTCCCGGGCTCCGGTTGCCAAGCGCAAAGTGTGACGCATCCTTTACCTGCGTCCCCAGCTGCCCCTTCACCTCGTCCTCCCTGCCTTTCCCCGAGACTCCCTTCTCTCTCTGGCCGCATAGCGTCCTAGAAACAGGTGTTTGCTCTAATTGTGCTGGAGGTAGCCAAACCGCAGTCACTCTCCGAAGATCGGAGATGCCCTGCGTCGAGTTCGGGGCTCTTGGGGGGGTCCAGAAAAAGTGTCGGGCCTGGTCGGCTTGGCAGAGCTGAGCCTGCCCCTCCTGCCGTGTTTGTTTTCTGGGCGTATGACTGTACGAGATTCTGGATCTCTTTCCTGGCTGGTATCTTAAGGCGTGAGGTGGTGGCGAGAGGCGGGAGGTGGGGAGGGGGGTGGGGGGCAGGGAAGGTGCTGGTGGAATGGCGTTGGTTGGTCCGAAGACTGAATTCAGTGGAGGGAGGGAGGCTGCAGAAAGGGCCGCCCAACTCCCCTGGAAGATGAGATAAGCAGAGGATCATAGCCAGGTAGGGGAGGGGGACATAGGCCCTACAATCTGGGTGAGCCAGGCCCCAGGAAGCTGCAAGACCCAGCCTGTCATCACAGTGAAAATGGGCTACTTCTGGGCTCATGCCTCCAGGAGTGGCTCTGGCGGGTGCTGACATCTATTAATGTTACATAAGTCTTCTGGTGGGTCTCTTCCAAAGCTGGGCATGCTTTGAACATAGGGTTTGTTCGGTAGAGAGGATTTTTCATCGGACTTCTGACCCTGGGGAGGAACCTCCTGTTGTTGCTGTGGCAAAGGAATTCAGGTGTGCAGTTTGACAGCAAGTGGAAAGCAAAGAACCCAGCTTTGGGTGCAATTCAAGTGCAAGCTCAACATATCAAGGGCTCTCCAGTTGGTTTACCAAGAAGCCAAATGCCTTTCTTGGGTGGGAAGCAGAGCTTGAACTGGCACCTGGTAGGGTGGGGGTAGGGACATCCCTGAGGGAACATGGGACATTAAACTGGGATGTGAGCATACTGCCCTAATTAACAATGGGCATTTGAGGGCAGGGGATGTGATGGCTTCTTAGGCTTCCAGGGACTCCAGATGGTTTCCAAGTAACAATGTCTAAAATTGACTTGGATTCATTTTTCTTTCCCAAACACATGTGCTTTAACAGAGGGAGAATTTATGAATAGCAGAGTTGGATTAGCCCAGATTTCTGGCATGGTCTTGCCACAGATATAGCCTCACGTGGGATGCCTTTTGATATATTAGACATTAAATAATGTTTCCCTGGTATTGATTATTTAGCAGGTGACAGTCAAGGACCTGTCTTAAGATCTTGATTTCTGCTTTGCTCTGCATCAGCCATCACATCAGACCAACAAGGATGCCCCTGTCGGTTAACTGGGGTTGATCACCTGATTGAGTCTCAGTTCAGTGCTTGAATCTCAGTGTTAGGAAGGTTGCCCCTCTGATACCAACCCTCCTGTTCCTTCTCAGTGTTTGTTACAAAGTGGTAAGATTTGGGAATGAAACCTTACATTTTCATAAGGAGGGACAGGAAAAGTTGGATTTCCAAATAAATGCTCTTACTTATTTAAGAGTACTTAGAAGTCCCAGCAGCTGGTCATCAAGAGGCACTTTCCACTTGTCTGTAGGGAGTCTTGGGGCTGCTGCGCTTGACCAGGTGGCATCTGTTGTGTCATGTACCAGGCATAGTAAGGACCAGCTCACATTTGTGTGTCCCTGATGTGTCCATTTGATGACTTTCAGAGTGAACCCTATAAAGAAAAAAATCAGTCCATGGCATCTCATTGCACTTAAGAGTCCTGAATCTTTCCAGTGGCCTCTAAGACCACACCTGACTTGACCCCTCTTTGTCCTTTCATACTTGTTCTGTTCCATTCTCTCCCCATTTGGTGTGCTTTAGCCTTCCTTGCCTCAAACACACCAAACTCATTTCCCTCCCAGGGCTTTAGTTCTGTTGTTTTCCTGCCACTGAAGATGTGCTTTTCCCATTTGAGTTACTGAGGTCTCAGCTGAAAGGCCTTGGAGAGACACCCCCTTGGCTCTCTAGCTCATCATGCCATTCGTTTTTGTCAAAGCAGTGCTTACTCTTGAAATGCTTTTTTCAGTTTTTGCTTTCTTGTCTGTCTGCCCCCAATAAAACATACTGACCATCGTGTGCCCTGTGCTTACTCTGCAATGACTTGTAGTCAGTTGCTGTTCAAGTCATGTCTTGACAAGATCATAGTGTCTGTGCCAGGGTCCATGTGAATAAATGAAAGGAGCAGCATTTATTTTTAACTTACTGGGAATGTATTTAGGTGTGATCTTAAAACTGCTTCTTAAATTGTTGAATTAGTAGAAGCCTTAGGGTTGGAAGTTTGGAATTTACAGAGTTGCATTACACAGCAAACCACTGGATTATTTGTTACCCTTGCCTATCTTTGAAGAGATGGTTTCCTCTCTTCGAGGAAAGACTAAGATATGGGGTTGAGGGAGCTGCTATTTGCACACCCCGCTCTCCTTCTGTAAGTTGTAGGTTCTAGAGTTCTTCAGAATGTAAAACGACTAGGGATTGAATCTAGTCACTTTAACAATGTAGGACATTCTGTGCTTAAATATAGTCTGCAGAGTTACCAGTATTTTCTCTTTAAATGCTTACATCTGAGTAGAGGAGGAGTCAGCAATCATGATGAGTTTATAAAACCCATTGCATTTAATGGGAAAAGTTTCATCCCCTTGGTTGCCTTCTCTAGTCTGCACACTTTCCTTCTGTTTTGCGCTTTCCCCTCCCCCTCCCTTCCTTTCATTTATTCTTTGGGGTATCTTACCTGGGTCTTTCAGGCTGAGTTACTGGATGCCTAATGTTTGGAACAAGACAGGCTTCTGAGTGGGACAGAGCTGGTTCTTTGCTTACTGGCTAGGCAGTTTTGAGCTTAATTCTGTACTTATTTTCCTCATCTGCAAAATGGAAACAAGTATGGGTTACACTGGGGTAATGTAGTATTTGTGGTCATAATGACTTGTGATTAACCCCTGGAAACTACCTACACAGTACTCAGCACTGGGGTAGCTTTGATAAATAGTAGCTACAAATAGCTCCAGGCAAATCTTACAAATGATTGTTGGGTTGTATGCACTATGGCACACACTCATTCATTCATTCATTCATTCCACAAGTATTTGCCTGCATTGTGCCAGCCACTGCCCTGATTCAGGGACTTATTGGAGTACAGAGTAAACAAAGTTCCTGTTCTCTTAGAATCTGCATTCTAAAGGCATGCTTTATTTTTTTATCATTTATAATTCCCACCAGACTTTAAGCTCTTGTGGGCAGGGGCACTGCTCTAATTCCCAGTATAACAGTAGATTCTCTGAAATTCTTTAACAACTAAGTGTGTAAGACAGCAGAAGAGTCATGTATTATAGATAGGGGAGTCGTATGGAGTAACTCGAAGATGCAAGAAGTTCTGGACTCTGTGTCTGTGTTCTGAGGTGGGAGTGGTGTTGAGAGGCGTGAGACCCAGCCACACTGGGAATTTTGGAAGAATGGAGCAAGATTTAAGGGAGGACTAGGTCATGCCTGAGTTATGGTGCCATTTTGGTTTTTCTTTGAACTTTCAAGAGACTCTTGGTAGCTGGGATAAAAATCACCCTAAACATAGAATATTTTTTCTTGAAATAACATTTGGTTTCAGCTGGGTAGAATAAAGCCCTACATTGAATTTTTTTTTTTTAAGATTTATTTATTTGTTCATACAGAACTGGGGTATAGGCCAGAGGCTCAGGGGCAGCGAAAGGCTTCACCAGAGACAGAGTGGGGAGCAGAACAGGCAGATCTACAAAGTACACTGCTGAGGGGAGCAGCGGGCAGGTCAGGAGAGGTCTGCCACGCCATGTGGTCACCTCCGGGGCAGGTGGGAATCGAACTCATGCGGAAGTGGCTTTAGCTTCTCAGTGCTGTGCTTTAATTCGCTGCGCCACCAGGGAGGGCCGCCCTACATTGAAATTTAAGGTTAAAGGGAGCCTGCCTTACATGAACGACCCAACAGATGGATGATGAGGCTCATTGTCATTTCCCTTTCTAGCTTGCCTATTCAGCTCCCAAAAGACATTGTCCTCCTAAGTGTAAAGCATGTCTTAGAAACTGATTCCAGTGGTCTTTGTCCAGTGGTGATTATAAAATGCTCCTGTGCAAAAACAGATGGTGTTCAAGGTGTTTGAGAATAGGGAAGAAGCTATGGCAATGTGGGAGGGAGTAGATTGGTTGAGTTGCATTGGATTGTCTGGTTTCAAAGAGTATGAATTGGGGAACGGAAGACAAAGTTTTGTCTGCAGAGCCCTGTTTTCCATTCCTAGACTTCTCAGCACACAACCATGAGCAGGTCTCTGGTGCAAGCTTGGCTGAGTATCCTTGCTGCTGTGCAGCTCTCAGGATGCAACTGCAGCAGCCAGTGGTACCAAGATAGATGCTGAGGACGCAGCCACCTTGAGGAACACTGGTGGGCCTTTGTGCCAAAGACAGTGAAGATCTTCTCCACAAAGGTTTCTCTGAGATACTCCCCTGCCCATCAGCAGCTCTTCTGAAAGCCATGACCTAGTCAGGACACTAGGGTGAAGTCAGGACCAATTCCAAATTAATCACCGGATTGCTTTCTTCCCACTTCTTGACTATGAGCTGGACCTGCCAGATCAGCACCGAACTGCTGAATTTTTTGTTAGCCCAGCAGGGCCAGGCAGACCCAAACCTGTTCCCCAGTGAGTGCTGTGCATGTTTATCAGTTTTCGGAGTGGAGTTTTTCATTAGTTTTTGTGGAAGCCTATGTCTTGCCAACTGCTGTGCTGTATATATGTGAAATAACAGAACATGCTCATCGATTGATGAACAGGATGGCAAATCTGGAGTGAATTTTCTTTGCCCTTGTCTTCTAAGCTCGGGATGGTACAGATCTGTCAGTTTCAGCCTTCTACTGGTCAGCTCTCAGCAGTCAGTTTGAGGCTGCTGAATTTCCTGCAGAACTGTTACCCTGGACCTGCAAGACATTGTAAGAGAGCCATTCTCTTCGATAACAATGAATGACTTCCCTTCCCATTTTACCCCATCATAGAAATTGATGGTATTGAGTGCTATTTTTGATGGACCTTCTTTTGTTTCTTTAGTAAGAGTAAATCAGTAACAATGTGAGTTGAGTAAAACAAGTATTTAATTTACAGTTGTTCTTTTAGGTGGAATCAGTAATCAAGAGCAGATTATTTCAACTGCTATGATGACAATGACAGCAAATAATAAAATTATGCTTTAGCTTTGCTTTGGGTTAGTTGTGGGTCAGAGAAAAGATTATGGGGAGAAAGCGGGAAATAGGGCTCTCCCATTGGGTGCAGAGCACCTGAGTAAGCTGGCACCTGGAACCCCACTGACTGGGAGCACATAACTGTCTGGCAATTTAAAACTATTCTCTCTGTCCAGGAAGCAGATGTTTTGCTTTCATTTTCCAACTTTGGAGTTTATTTTTAGGATAAATGTTTACTTTCCCACAGAATTCAATTTACTTTTTTTAAAAAAACTTTCTTCTTGGTTGCATCAATGATATTTGTTTATTATAGAAAAGTTACAAATTTATGATGGTCAAAAGAAAAAAAAACTACCAACAATATCATTACCTGGAGACTACAATTAATTTTTGATGAGCTTATATATATTTTTTAAAAGAGAGGGAGTGCTGTGTATACTATTTTATAACCTGCTTCCCCCCTTCATATTGTATCTTAAAAATCATTGCACATCAAAAATTGTATCTATAGTATAATTGCTCAAGATGAGTAATATTCCATTCTAGTTAGCCAATCTCTTTTTACTTTTAAGATTATTAAGTGTATATTTTATATGAATGAATATGCTTTCTTGATAGAAATATCAATTTCTTTTTTCTATTCCAATCAATGATTAATATTGCAAGTTTGTTAATTGGATGAATGAAAACAAAACTCCTTTCTCCTCTTAATTTCTAGTGACATTGAGCATATTTTTTAAATTTATATACTTTTTACATCGTTGTTCCTTCTCTCCCATGAATGAAATAAAATTCCCATCACCAAGTCACCCATAAACCATCACCATAGTCTTTTGTGTGCTTTCCTCCCCTATTTTGATCCCTCTCACACCCAGCTGAATGTCACCATTTGCCTACTAGTTTTGTCTTAAAAAAAAAAAAATTTATTTATTTACACATACAAGAACAGGGGTATAGGCCAGAGGTAGTGGTGGGGGTGTGTGAGAGATTTACCATAGACAGGGTGGGGAGCAGAACAGACAGACTGATAGAAATACACTGCTGAGGGGAGCAGTGGATGGGCGAAGAGAGGTCTTCCCGTGCCCTGTG
This sequence comes from Condylura cristata, assembly GCF_000260355.1. Lineage (NCBI taxonomy): Eukaryota > Metazoa > Chordata > Mammalia > Eulipotyphla > Talpidae > Condylura > Condylura cristata. The sequence goes on along the minus strand of NW_004567118.1, from coordinate 25,230,711 downwards.
GGTCACCCCTTGGCCAGGGATCGAACTGTGCAACAGTGGCTGTGGAGAGCCTCAAAGTGCTGTGCCTGAACCTTTTGTGCCACTAGGGAGGGCCCTAGTTTTGTCTTATTTTCCCCTGACCCCTTATTTGGTTTCCCTGTGTTCCTTCTATAAGTGAAACCATCTGATATTTTTCTCTTTCCTTTTGATTTATTTCACTGAGCATAATCCTTTCCAACTCCATCCAGGTTGCTGTGAATGGCATGAAAATATCTTTTTGTGTGTTTCCATTGTATGTGTATATGTGTATATATAGCTAATATGTGGGTGTGTGGGTACACACACACACAAATATATACCACTTTTTTTTTTTTATCCAGTTTTCTGTTTTGGGGCATGTAGGTTGTTTTCACATCTTAGCTAGTGTAAATATTGCTGCAATAAGATGTTGAGCATTTTTATGTTTACTGGACATTGTTGCCTTTTATGAATTGCTTGCATGTGTCTTTGCCTTATTTTTCTAAAGCCATCTTCATAACTATTTTGTTATGATTGTATATAATTTTTATTTTGTTATGATTGTAAGGTAATTTTTAACACAAAGCAGAAATGCTTTGTCATCTGCGACATATTTCTCCCTTTAGGTTTTTTTTTTCTCTTTTCTTTTTTGACCTTTTGTGTTTTGCCTTTTTGCCATATAGAAATCTAATGTTTGTGATCTGAAATCTATCAATTTGTGGCTGATATTTGAATGTTATGCGTAGGAAACTTTTCTGAGCCCAGATTACATTAATATTTATACATTTTCATTACTATTTATATTATTTTATTTTACCACGAAATCTTTAGTAGTTTTTAATTTTGATATATGACATGAATTAGGCATCATATTTAGTTTTTCTTTTTTAAAAAAGTTACCCTTGGGGAAAGGCAAAAAATAGAAAAACAGTTACCTCTGTATGGATAGATTTAGTCATCGACTGGATGGTAATAATTTTTTACAATGTTTGTGGATATCAAATCATCATGTTGTATACTTCATAATTTTAATTTTTTAATTACACCTCAATAAAAAGAATCAAAATAATAAAAAAGTTACTCTATAATTGAATAATGTAATTCCTACCTACTAAATTGAATATCATCAATTACAGTGTGCTTGTATCTATTTCTAGAATTTTAGTTTGTTCTGTCTGTGAGTTGTGGCAAGAATTTTGAAATGGGCTTCGCCTTCCCATTGAGCAGTGATGGTGTGTCCTTTAGTTTGGTCAGAAGGAGCAATAAAGTCAGCATGGGCCCTTCCTCCCAGCTTTGTCCAGGCTAATTTCTCAGCTTGGCAGTAAGAACTCAACAGCTTTGTCTGTAGTCTCTTAGTGTAACTTAACCACAACCAGTCTACACATTGAAAGACAGTTGAATATATTTTCATGATTGTATTCATTTGTCCTCCTTTAATATTTCTTTAATGTATGTATTAAGATAACAAACACTGACATTTTTATAATATTAAGTACTGAGAATTCCTCTCATCTAGAAAAGGAGTATGTGTGTTCATGTCTGATTGTGATCAGACATTTTTGTCCATTTATGTCCTGCATAATTTTCTTTTTAGATAATTTGTCATGGTCATTTTGTAGCCTTACTGGAATCTTTTGTTCAGTTATATTTTCTGATTCTTTGTTGTGGGAACGTAAGTTACGGATTTTTGTATCTTAAGCAGTTCATTAACTATAGTCAAGTGCCATGGAATGATAATATGGTCAAAAATACACCTCCTCTATGACACTGGTCCTTATAGAGGGCCTACGTATATGGGAGGGTATGCCATCTAAAGTCATGTCAGTACAGTACACAACATTTGCAGCAAGGATAAAATCCCTTACTGATACCTCTCTTTTAACTTGTTGCTAAGTATCTTGATTGTCTTAAGGATTTAGAAAGAATTGAGTCTAGTGGATAATAATAATTTACAATAACCATTATTACAAAATAATAATTTGCTTTTTCCTCTTCAGTATTTATAGTTTATTTTCTTGTGTAATTGCGTTGTTTAGGTCTTGTAGAATAGTGTCAACATACTATGGTGCTAATATGGGCCTCTGGGTCTTTTTAACTGTCCTCATGGAAATGCATGATAATTGATTTAAAAGATTTTGTTTCTAAACTGTTACCTATTGCATAGTTTCATTATTTTACTTTGAGCTTTTCTTTGTCACCAAAGTTAATTTTGACTAACTTTATTTTCATTGTCTGTAATGAAAATCTTATATATATGTATGTGTGTGTGTATATATATATATATATATATATATTTCTTGTCAATATTTCATTCAGTAATTTTTGCAATACATATTTATTGAGAACTTACAATGTTCCAGGTAACATTTCTGTGCAACAGATGTGTAAGAGAGGAGCTTGTATTTTATAAGCTTAAACTATAGATTCTTTTTATTTTGAACTCTTCTTGGCTTCCTACAGTTTTGAGTATGATTGATTAATTTCTTTATGTACTAAAGGATTTACTGTTTTATTTAGGATTTTATTACTCAATATTCATAAATGGGAGTACTTTTTTTTTTTTTTGCTATACCTGTCATATGTTGACAACAGTACAAAATGAATTTGTTCACTTCTTTCATTTTTGTACAGTGGTGAAGGCAGGACTGTTTTGAAGGCTGGAAACAGCTTTTCTAGGACAATTTTTGGGCCAGCGTTCTTTGATATCAATTCTTTAGTGGTTTAAGAACTATTTATGTTTTCTCTTTTCTTGTATCATTTTTAGTAGCGTAGTTTATAGAGAGGTATTCTTTTTATTATAATTTTAATGTTCAATAGCATCTTTTTCAAATGTGTGACTGACCTTCTTTGCCATCCTGTCTGCTTTTCTTTCTTGTTTTCTTGAGTTTGCTAGAGGATTTCCTTTCCTTCAAACCGTGTAGCTCTTAGGTTTAATCTATGCATGTTAAAAAAAAAAATCTTCACTAGCTCATGATCTGTGGATTCTTTCTCTATTTGTGATAAATTCTGCTTTCCAGTTTTTTTCACATTTCTTCTCACTTTCTTGGGCTTTTTCTCCTTTCCTGATATTTTCTGAGTCTTTGTTTTTCCTTTTCCATGTTGTATTAGTCAGCATAGGTTTTGTTCTGCTGTGATAACATGTGAGCTCTGGAATCTCAGTGTCTTAACAAACTTTAAATACCTGTAAAATGTGATGAGAACACTCATAGCAGGAGTATAATGGACCAGGCGAGAAAATAACAAGAATAATGAACAACCATATACCAGAGACATTTTGTGGGGGTGGAGTGGGGAATGGGATCAAAAAACGGGGGTAGGGGCTGGGGAGGGAAGTGCACAGGATTATGGTGATGGCACACGGGAGACTTGGTGATGGGAAACCTGCGGGGATTACAATTGAGATGGGGAAAAAAAATGTACAAAATGATGTAAAAATAAACTTATAAAATAAAAAAAAAAAAAGAAGGAAGCAGTTGGAACTTTGATAGCCTCCTATGAGAGGTGAGAGGATGAACTGTGCCCTCAGGTCACAGGGAGCCACATTAAAAAAAAAAATGTGATGTGAACAAAAGGACTGCAAGGACAGGATCACTCCTACAGGAGTGATTCAGGGATCCAGGCAGCATCCGTCCCTGCCCCCTGTTCTACTGCCATCACATGTGGCTTTTAGGCACTGCTGAACGTGAGGAGAGAATTCAGAGTTGGCATATATATAGTGCTTACATTCCTGGGTGGGTCTGGAACTTATAAATATCACCTGTTTGTTTCATTGATTAGAACTAGTCACAGCACTTCCTGGATATAAGTAAGGATGGGAACCTCTACTGAGTATTTTCTCTCTCCTGTCTTGTTTTCTTTGACTCCTGCTTACCACAGTGCCCTCTGCCGTGCCCTTTCCTCCAAAGTGCCAGTGTGAGAAGGTCGTTATTTTTCTGTTACCACTCTCTATAGGAATCTGCTAGGCTCTTTTGAGGGAACTTTTTTAGGAAAATGAACTTTTATTTTGCTGATATTCTTTCTTATCAAAATTCATTATTGATTTTTTTTTCCTTCTTACAATGCCCTTCGTACTGTGGGGAGAGCAATAATGAGCCATTCTTATCCTACTACACTGGAATGACACCACCTACTTTATGGGGTTATTGTCAGAGCTAAATAATATAATGCATATAATATCCTTAGCATAACCCCCGGGAAGTAATAAGCACTCAACAAATTATAGTTATTGCCATTCTCCCTTGCTGTGCTGAAAATCTCTGACATGAGGCATTCTTTTTGACCTTTTTTGTGTTCCTAAGTATTTGAAAACTACAGCTTGAAATTGATAACTGTCTTGTTTTCCCAAATCAAATATAGTTTTCTGTGTTTAGTATAAGCATGACATGTCTTGAGGTAACCATGGTGCTTATAACTTCACTCATTTACTTCCCTTGTGACTAATGGTTATTGTATTAGGATGGTCTAGGTGATGCTAATATGACAGAAACCCCCAAATTTCAGTGTTTTATGGGGCTGGGCATGTGGCTGGCACTGCTGTGTTGCACACATGCCTGTGTGATGACAGTAAGTGAGGGTGTGGTGACTCACACACTGGCTCCTGGTGTCTCTTCTGCAAGTGATACACATCACTTCTACTCATTATTCTACTCAACTAGCCTGGCCATACCCACCTCACATGGGGCAGGGAAACACAGTCCTTGAAGAATCCAGAAAGAGGACAGCCAAGAAAGCCTCAGCTCTGTTAGCTGGAGCCAAGAACTGTGCTGTGTACTTGCTAGGTGTGAGTTTCATTGATTCACTGCATCTCTGTAGGAATGGGGAATTACTGCTCCATTTTACACATGGCGAACCAAGGCTGGAAGAGTTGACCAAGAAAGAGGCGGAGCTATGGTTCCTAGTAAGCCAAGCAGGGGAAGGCCCGCCCCCTCACCCCCCTTCCGCTGTCATTGAGGGTGGTCTCTCCAGCCTCTGGTCCCTCTAGTAACTTCAGTTGAGGTATTTGGGAAATGCTAATTAACTGCTCGACTTGAATAAAATAACCTCACATTTATTTAAGGTCACAGTGTATCTTATCACAGTGTCCCTTTAACTGCACAAAGCAGACAGTGAAATTTTCATCATCAGAAAATTCTTCACTTTGTTTCCTTATTGCTGTTTCACCAGGAAGGGTAAGGGAATACCCTTGGAAATAATAATTGTTATTTGTTTGCTTTATGTGGTCTGTTGAAAGAAAGCAGTTTCTATGATCTGCAAAGCCCTGCAGCCTTGTGTATAACATATTAACCCAACAGGAACCTTAGAAAACGAACACGCCTGTAGCTCTCTCCTGAGGGCTTGGTTGTGTTTGCCGACATGCAAACTCGCTTCCTTTTCATTGCTGCTCTTTATTGACAGTGTCCTGGGATGGACATTGCAGAGTAGTTTGTGGACATTCTTCTTTATCCCTCACAGCAACTCTGCCGGTATGTTCAGGTGTTTCCCCACTTTCTGCAGGAGTCTTAGAGCAGGTGAGAGTGGTGTTGTTACTGTGGGTCACACAGCTGGTAAATGAGGAAGTTGAGATTCACTCCCAGGTCTCTGTCTCTAGTGCTGATGCTCCTCATTGCTATGCTTTAATGATTGTAAATAGGGTGAAAGTGAACACTTTAAATGTCTGATGTTAGTGCAGCGCTTAAATTCTGGCACATTTGTAATGATCATGGTGTTTATGTAACACTCAAAAAATTTAAAGTTTGTGGAGATATTTCAGATAAGGAAACAATATATAGAAATGTCTACAGTGTTGAGATTGTCAGTTTTTTAGAAACAGCATAGAAAAGTCTAGAAGGCAGTCGACTGGAAGATTCAGCCTGTGTTGTTTATTTCTGGATAGGATTATGAGTGATTTGATTACTGCTGCTTGTGCTTAAAAAATTCTAAGCTCTTTAATATAAACATATACTTTATAAAAGAAAACAAAAATCCCTCCCATGACGCAAGACCATTGGGCAGATGTAAAATATAAGTGGAATTTCTTTTAGTGATATTTTAAGGTTGGGGCTCTGAAGGTCTGAAAAGAAATGTTTGAAGTTCTCTCGAACCTTCATTTCAAATATGGGAAGCTTCTTATTATGGACGTGATATCAGATCTCATTTTGGAGAATAAAATAGTCTGCTATTAGGAAGTGATATGCAACTAGCTTTTTTAGGGTTGCTAATTTTAAAAATATATAACATTTTGAAGTTTGCTGCAGCACTTGGAACTGGGGACAACTGGGGTTTTTTGGTGAAGCAGCAGCAGCACACTGTCTAATGTAAGCAAATAAAGACGATTTGGGAAGGGTGAGGGTGGTTCACAAAATCAAAGGAAAGCTGGGTGGTGCCTCTGCTGCATGGGACAGTGCAGCCTTTCAGAAGGTAGCTCCACACTTATTTTCTGTTTCCATCTCCCCATGCCTCGGACAATCTAATTGGTTCAGTTTGACCTGACCTTTCCTCCAAGAGTTTGGAAGGGTGGGTGGCTCCAGACTGCCCATCCACAGTGACTGCAGAGGGGTAAGGACAGTTTCCTAAAGGAAAATCAGAGACTTTTACCCAAATGACCAAAAAAAGGATGATGACCATTCAGTGTATCTGATGTTGATCAAGCAAATGAATGACAGTGAAGACCCTCCCCAATCAGTTTGCCGAGGACCTGTGAACTCACCGGTGATCTCATGAATGTGTTTCTTGGTGTTCAGAGAAGTCATTTTTCACCTCTACATATTTAGCCAGTTACTGCAAATCTATTTTCGAGATAGTTATAATTTGTCTTTGTCTTTTTTCACTTTTGATTCTTTAATCATACCTAGACTTGAGTATATGTTTCCCTTGACTATCCCAGTGCTCTCCTTACTTATATTCTTTCCTTAAATCTCTTCTCTGACTAACTGCAGCACAGACCATGCCAAAGTTTTTTATGGACAGAAGAATGTCATTTGCCTTCTCTGTGAAATTTTGTTCTGTAGGGAAAAACCCCTGGGAAATGCAGGACCCTGTGGATCCTTCTTAGAAATTTAGAATCTCCGTCTGTATTTAAGGCTCAGAGAAGTTCTGAAACAAAGAAAACTGATTTGTATTATATAGAATGAGGTTAACTTTAGTTAATTCAGCGTGGTTTAAACAAGTAAACTATTTCAGGTGTCAGGGCATCCAAAGGAAGGGAGAATCCTGGTGCCTTGTGATTACATACCTGCTGTCTCTCATTTTTCTTGGCTTTACTTTCCTCTTTGTCTTGGCCTTTTCCTCTGATGGGTTTCTTGCATGGCTGCCATACAGCTGCCAGCAGCAATTGCAGTAAATTGTTCTCATGTTCATACACCAGAGAGAGAACAAGGGAAAGGGGTGGTGTGGTTTACTCCCAAAGTCATATGTTCAAATCCCAGCTCCCAAGATGAGGGCATCAGGAGACAGGGTCTTCGGGAAGCAATCAAGATCATCAGGACAGAGCTCTCATCAATGAATTCCAAGCTCCCTTCCCCTTGCACCAGGTGAGAACTCAGAGCGCAGTCACCATCATGAACCAGAAAGTGAACCTTCAGAGCAACTGGTACCTTGATTTTGGATTTCTCAGCTTCTACAATTGTGACAAATAAGGTATTGTTTTTGTAAAGCCACACAGTTTATTGTATTCTGTTACAACAGCCCCAAAGACTAGAGGAACAGTCCTTGGGACAAGAGGCTCCTCCTCTTGTCTAAGCCAGTCTCTTCCATCTGTTTGCCATTGACCCTTACTGTGTGCTGGAAGGAGGTACCATGCAGGCTGGCTGGGCTCAAGCCTATGTCATTGGAACAGTCACTGCTGGGCAGTTTGTAGGGCGTCACCGGCTTCACTGACAGTTGGTGAAGTTCACCTCTTAACTTGGGCAGTGTTTTTACCTTTGATCAAGTTGTTGCCTCTCCTTTCTGTTTCTCGGAACTGTATTCTGGACCACTGGTTCATACAGATGTGTACAACGTGGCGTGTTGTATTATCATCTCAGTTCCGCATCCATCTGCTTTTCCTAGTTTTTAGACTCTAGACACCCAGCACTGTGTCAGGTATGTAGAGGGGTTGGGGAACTGATAGTCAAATTCACTCTCCGAGTTCAATTCAGATGTTGCTCCTTTCTGTTCCACTGATACTTTGTTGCGCACCCATAGCACTCTGCTTAGGAACAGCTTTACATCATTTATTTCATGCTTTGGTTTCTGTTGATGGTTCTGTTTTCTTAATGGATTGGGAAATGTGTGTGTTTGCAGGTGTCAGCTCTTACTCCTCTATGTCATCCACAGTGAATTGCAATTAGAGGAGCAGATCCTTTGAGGGTATGGAGATGAAACTGTATGTGCTGCTTTAACAAGTGTCAGAATAGATTTTTTTTTTTAATTCACACGTAAAGTGAGGTTCCCATGTTGAATATCTAGCTGTAGGCTTGTAATCATTCTTTCATTATTGCCAATGTTTTATTATGCTATTCAAATAGATGACTTTAACTTTTGACTTTGAATTAGGAGTTCTCGTTAATTAAAAATTATGATCCTCTATTCACAAGCCATATACTTGCCATTGCATAGTCATGGATGCTTTGTAAGGCATGACCACTTCAGTTAAAAAATCATTCATTAAACCTGTTGACACCTACTATTACATATTGGATCCCTGAAGAGCAGGCACTAAGAATAACTTGCAGAGTTCTTACCAGGTACCTGTGGAAGAGACTGAAAGGAAGCAAGCCTAGGCAGCAGGAGGGGTTAGGTGTGTTTCTGGAGCTTGGTGTCGCAGAAGGTCCATGTTGGCTTCTGGAGCTTGGGTGTCTTTTCAGAATTGCTCTACGTTACAGAGAAGGGCCTCAGCTCATATGCCTCTGTGTTGATTAGTCATTAGACGAGAGTTGCCATGGAAGACTCCTTGATGTTTAGTCAAAACCAGAGTGGACACTAAGGATGGTCATCTGGCTGCATTTCTAGCTAGAATGTAGGATGGGGACTCATCACCTGAGGACCAACAGATCAATAAACTGTTGGAACTTCAAGCCAGCCAGCCTCCAGGGAGGGGAAAGAAGTAGAGGTGGAGATCCAGTGTTATGGGCAATGACTTAAGCCACTAGGCCTTTGTACTGAAACCCCATGTGAAAGCTCTGGACATCGAAGCTCAGCAGAGCTTCCTGGTTGGGGAACAAGTCGATGTACTTCAAGGGAACCTGAATTCTGGATGGGAGCTTATCATTTCCCCTCAAATATCCCAAGCCTTGCCTTTTGCATCTCTTTCTCTGGCTTTTTTCTGATTTACATCATATATATATACATAAAATTATAATCATAAATGTAGTGCTTTCAGTGAGTTCTTCTAATGAATTGTTGAACTTGGGGGGGGCAGTGAGAAACCCTGGATTTATAGCCAGTTGAACAGAATTATAGATGACTTGGGGACACCCAGAACTCTTGGCTGCTATCTCAAGTAGGGGCAGTATGATGATGCGCGTTGTCTTTAACTTATGGGGTCTGCACTGACTCTGACTACTTAGTGTCAGAACTGAATTGAATTATAGGACTTCTGGTTGGTATCAGAATAATGTTAGAACTTTCTCTTGTAGTGTTGCCAGAAGTCCCTGGTGTGACTTGACTTTAGACACATCCCTCCAGTCTCTGACTCCTTCACGTGATCTGCTCTCTGTGTGTCTCTGTCTTTGTCTCGTCTCAATTTCTTGTAAGGACAGCAGTCAATTGCCTTAGGGAGCCACATACTGTAGTTCTACCTCCTCTTAACTAATTATATTTGCAACATTTTGAGGTTTCTGTGGTTAGGACTTCATCATGTCTTTTAGGGAGATACAATTTAACCCATAATACCCACAAAGCACACATTTGTCATTCAACAAACACTATCTTTTTTGCCTGCTTCATGGGAAACTCAGTGTTGGGACCCAAAAGGCAAGCAAAAATGAATGTCAGATAATTTTTCTCTCAAGCCACTTTTATTCTAGTAGGGAAAATAAGACATGGATACTTTGTAGATAGTAATAAAAGCCAGAGACTTGAAGAAGCCAGAGCCATTCTGGGTACTGTAACAGTCCCTACTTACCTGAGTGATCCATGCGCTACACAATGGTAGATCCATACCCACATGCCAGTGCTCTTGGTTAATTGGACCCTTAGCCTATTTTCTCAAAGGATGGCTTTATTGGCCTAGTGGGTGTATAGTGTAAGGTGAGGGATGCAAGGAGGTAGCAACTAGACTGCTCACCCTGTCCCCCCACCAGAAATCACATTTCCCTTCCCACCTTCAAAGACAGAGGACAAATTAAGGACTTTTAAAATTTTAAACATAGTTCACATCAGCACTGTTCATTTCACCTCCTTTACTGCCAAGCCTGCTTCAGTTTCTCTGCCTTATCCTTGTCTGTGATGACCAAAATATGTACAGGAATCAGATGCATCAGACTTTAAACTTCACGTTATCCTTGTTAACTTGGTCTTGTTAGGTTTGGCATTGTTTCACTGGGCTGTGAAAGTCCTTGATTGCCTTTGCACACAGAGCAGGGAGCAGAAAGGCAGATAGATGAAGTACACTGCTGAGGAGAGCAGCGGACGGGTCAGAAGAGGTCTGTTGCACCATGTGGGTCAGCTCCGGGTACTCCAGGGATTGAACTCTCGTGCTGCAGTGGCTTCAAAGAGCTTCATAATGTGATGCTTTAACCTGCTGCACCACCAGGGAGAGCCTGCCTTAAACTTTTTTACCTCTCAGTGTTAGGCAGGCTGCAATTAAGCCAGTCCCTCTCTCTGTTCTCTTCTTTCCTTCCTGCTCCATTTCTTAAGATAATGAATTTGCTCTGCATGCCCTAAGGATCTACAGATGCCATCCTGCCAGTTTGGGTGCACAAATGCAAGACCACAGGAAGGCGGGCTGCCTGACTAAGGCCCTACCTGCTATCGGAGGCTGATGCTTCTTCTGGTCCATGGCGAGCCAGTGTCAGTATGGCCTGGGGTGCCCTCTCACAGGCTCACTCAGACCCCCTCTCACTAGCCCCTTGACCTCACTTCTTTGGTGTCTCATTTTGGGATTTCTGTCCAATGTGCAAATAATAGCTTCCTTCTCTGTCAGGATGACTGATTATCTTTTGTCTTTTTGTGGCTGACTCAAAGTTGAAGTATTTGTGAAACTCTTAATATCTCCTTTTGATAAACCTAATATTTGGTTACGTGCCTCATTGGGGTCTTTCAGAGTCTGCTATGTCCCCCTTTGGATGGTGGGAAGTGCCAGATCACATACCCAGTCCTGTCCTGGGGCATAAACCTACCAAATTGGTTTTGAGCAGATAGAGTCACTCCTTACTTGATGTGAAGGGCTAGGAAATTCATTATAAAATAATGTAAGTATACATTAAATTCAAATAGAAAATGGCATACAGATATACGCATGTGTGTGCATGTGCATGTGCTATTAATGAATTCTTCTACACACCACCTAGGAACTGCCCTTGTTTCTTTCTTCCTTTTTCTCTCCTGTTCTTTATTTTTGCTTTGATTTGTTTTTCCTCTCTACCTTTTTTTTTTTTTTTTTTTTTAAAGATTTATTTATTTGTACATACAGAACCGGGGTACAGGCTAGAGGCTCAGGGGCGGTGAGAGGCTTCACCAGAGACAGAGTGGGGAGCAGAACAGGCAGATCGACGAAGCACACTGCTGAGGGGAGCAGCGGGTGGGTCAGGAGAGGTCTGCCACACCATGTGGTCACCTCCGGGGCAGGCGGGAATCGAACTCATGCGGAAGTGGCTTTAGCTTCTCAGTGCAGTGCTTTAACCCGCTGCGCCACCAGGGAGGGCTCCTCTCTACCTTTTTAAAAAGAAGACCTTATCTCTTCTCACAAATCTTAAAGTGACAGAAATACTTTGTCCTTGGGCTTCCTTGATGGCACAGAGTTAAATACAGCACTGTGAAGTTATTGCAGCCACTGCAGCACAAGTTCAATCCCTGGCTGAGCAGGGAGCTGACCCACATGGTGCGGCAGACCTCTCCTGCCTCGCCCGCAGCTACCCTCAGCACTGTGTTTCAGAACATCTGCCTGTTCTGCTTCCTGCTCTCTGTGGTAAATCCTCTCACCCCCATGCCTCTGACTTATACCACAGTTCTGGTAGCATAAATAGGTAAAGCTTTTTAAAAAAAAAAAAAAAAAAGGACAAATATTGAATCCTGGATATTTGTTGGGTCAGATTATTATGAAAGAAAAAAAAAATCTCCTACTTTTGGAATCCTGGTTCCATTTCCTGTAAAACCTCTCCCACCAGGTCCTCCCTGGTGGCGCAGCGGGTTAAAGCACAACACTGAGAATCTAAAGCCGCTTCCTCATGAGTTCGATTCCCGCCTGCCCCGGAGGTGACCACATGGCGAGGCAGACGTCTCCTGACCCGCCCGCTGCTCCCCTCAGCAGTGTACTTCGTCGATCTGCCTGTTCTGCTCCCCACTCTGTCTCTGGTGAAGCCTCTCACCACCCCTGAGCCTCTGGCCTGTACCCCAGTTCTGTATGCACAAATAAATAAATCTTAAAAAAAAAAAAAAAAAAAACCCTCTCCCACCAGCACTCACCTCACATCTCTCCTGTGCTTATTCTCCTGAGTCTCCTGGAATGGAGACCTCTGTGGAATATAATAGAGAGGGGAGGAGAAGTTCCCTCTAGTAGTTATCCTTTAGAATGTGCACTCTTAATGCACTAGCGCCTGTTGTATTTCCTTGCGAACATACCCCCTCCCAATACCTATTCTGTGAGGGAAATAAGCAGCTTCCCCACATAGTCTGTGCATGTTTATTATGTTTAACTTTGGGGAAAATAGTCTGGGTATTATAGAAAAGGCTGCAATAGAGGATGTAGCATGGCAATGATTATGAGATGAGCAGGACTGTGAATTAGAGAATTGAATGATCACTGAGGTCTATTACTGATGTATAAATCACAATGCTGCTAGAAAACTCCCAGTACTCTTCTTTTACTGGGAGTGAGCTAGAGGAGTGAGCTAGTCAAAAGAAGATCAGAAAATTTCCCAAATATGGCAGACTAGAACCCAGGTGAATCCAGACACTGTCCTGACCCAGATTGGCCATTTGGCAACACATACATGAGCTAGATACAAATCATACCACATAAACTTTGAAATGTCTCTTTTGTCTCCTTTTTGCTTGAGAAGTTTCATGGCAGAGGTGTAACTTGAAAATGGCCTTTCAGAATAGTTGAGAGTCAAATAAAGAGTAGAACAGACAATCGAGAGAAGAGAAGCAAGGAAGGGAATGGATGTTGAATTTTTATAGTCCGTGGAACTGAATTGATGGAACTGTTTAGAAGGATGCGGATGATGTGGAGGTTGATGGGAGATCAGTAGAGGTGAGGGGATTTGGACTTTAGAGAGCTGTGGAAATGAAGCAGAGTGGGTGAGGTGTGTTCTCTTAGGCTATGAGGAGTTTCTGAAGGCAGTTGAAAAGGGAGAGTGATATTAACAGTATTGTTTTTTGTTTTACTTAGATCCATACTTTAACTGTTGGGTAGACTGAAAAAGGGGAGCGGAGAATGAATGGAAACCAACAAAGAAAATGTCAAACAGAAGGCTGAGCAGTTGAGCCTGTGAATGTTTAGTCATGTTTGGGTAGCGAGGTGATGCTTTTCTTTTTTTCCTTACTGCTATTTTTTTTTTAATTTATCTTAAAGGTTGTGAGTCTGATCAATTCAGTCTTCCCTTCCCATTTGTAAAGATATAAAAGTAACCACACACCCCTTCGCTAAAACTGCTTCATAAGCTTTTAGGCTAAAATGGGAAGATATCGTAAATTGAGTACAATGTGGTAAGGGACCATATTCAGTTGCACTGGCCCATATCCTTCCCTGCTAGTCTAAGAAGAATAAATAAGTCGCAATAAGTGTTTGAATGTACATATAAGTCTGAAAATTGGAAAGATGCTCTAAACTGTCTTTAGATATGTCAGTCTGTATAGAAAATTCAAAATCCACAAATAGGTAATTAGAATTGTTAAGTTTATTAAGGTTATTCATTCAACCTTAAAGGTTGAAGTGAATATATTAATAAAAGATACAGTAGACTTCAGATCAAGGAAAATTACAAGGATAAAGGAAGATTTACATAATGATAAAGGATTTTCTTCACCAAAGGTAAACCCCCAGCCCAAAATTAATAATAATAAACTCCAGCATATCACATGAGAACAGAGGTTTGTAATAAACACAACAAAAAGTGATAGAGCTGAGAAGAGAAATAGAAAAATTTATAATTCTAGATAGGGACTTCAACAGTCCTCTCTCTGTTACTTATAGAATTAGTAGGTAGAAAAGTAACAAGGGCATAGAGCTGAATACTACTACAAATTAACTGAATTTGATTGACACGTATGGAAAACATCATCCAACAAAAAGAAGATACATACTCTTTCCATGTACCTGGAAATATGCACCAAGTCTGACTTTATACTGGGTCATAAAGTAAATCTTAAATTTAAAATTATGAAATTGCACAAATTATATTCTTTGACATAGTGGAACTTGACTAGAAATCTATGATAATAGATTTCTATATCTAGAAATAATAAATAGAATTAAACTAGAAAAATCGCAATGTTAATAGGCTACCTCCTTATAAATAGTCTATGGATTTAAGAGGAAATTTTATGGGAAATTAAAAATTATTTGAGAAACAATGAAAATATAAAATATCACAATTTGGGGGATAAGCTTTAGAGAGATATTAAAAGATTAAATACTTACATTAGAACAAAGTAGTGTAAAATCAATAATCTAAGCTTTCATCTTAAGAAAACAGAAAAAGAAGAGAATGAGTCCAAATTAAATTCAAAGAAAGTGATATAGGAGGTGTAGCAGTGAATAAAATAGAAAACAACAAATAGTAGGAAGGACAAATGAAACCCAAAGCTGATGTTTTAAAAAAAAATAAAATTGCCCCAGCCAAACTGACTCAGGTAAATAGAACACACAGACGACTAGCATTAGGGGTAAAAGAATATATCATTATATTTAAGAAATGATTGAAAGCACAGCAAACAACTTTGCACATAAATTGGACAGTTTAGATAAAATATACCATTTCCTTGAAAGCTGCAACTTACCAAAACTCACTAAAGAAGATGTAAGTGTCTTTAATAGTCTTTTATCTATATGGAAATTGAGTTCATTTGAGAAACAAAATTGCAAGTCTGGGCTGTTTTACTGGCAAATTCTATAAAACATTTAAAGAAATATCAGTTTTTCAGTTTCTCACAGAAAATAGGACACGTTCTACCTACATGAGGCCATCATTACCCTGATAACAAAATGAGACATTTTTTTCATTACAAGAAAACAATAGATGAATAGCACTCGTGACCAGAGATACAAAACTCAAAATATCAACAAATTAAATGCTATGTTTAAAAACATCAAGAAGTCATGACCAAGTGGGGTTTATCCCAGAAATGTATGATTAGTTAACAGTCATAAATTATTGTAACCTCCCATATTAAATGATTGAAGTAGAAAAACCCAAACACATGTCAGTTGTTAAAAGTAAAAGCATATGACCGAATTTACAATCCATTTATGTAAAGTACCTTTCCAAGTTAGAAATATGAGGAATTTTAATCTGATAAAGGTTTTCGAAGAAAACCCTCCACTTAACAATTTGATGGTGAAAGACTGAGTGATTTTCCTTGAAGGTTGGAGCCAAGGCAAAGATGTTCTTTTATTTCTATCTAGCTTGTTCAAGAGAGCTTAGTGTAATAGGGAATGAAAAATAAATTTTACAGATTGGAAAGAACTAAATAAAGTGTAGTAGATGTAGATGACATATTTGCCTATGGATGAAATACTATGAAAAGTTCCTAAAGCTAACAAGTGTAGTAATTAAAGTATTAAATGCTACTGAACATATAAAAATCAATTGTATTTTTTTTTTTAAGACTTATTTGTACATACAGAACTGGGGCACAGGCCAGAGGCCCAGGGGTGGTGAGAGGCTTCACCAGAGACAGAGTGGGGAGCAGAACAGGCAGATCTACAAAGTACACTGCTGAGGGGAGCAGCGGCCGGGTCCGGAGAGGTCTGCCACGCCATGTGGTCACCTCCGTGGCAGGCGGGGATCGAACTCATGTGGAAGTGCCTTAGCTTCTCAGTGCAGTGCTTTAACCTGCTGTGCCACCAGGGAGGGCCCATCAGTTGTATTTTTTAATACTCATAATTGGAAATGAAATTTAGAAAAGTTAAGGATAAATCTAGCAAAACATATGCAGGATCTGTCTGCTGAAAACTGTAAAACGATCATGCAAGAAATTTAAAAAGACCCATAATAAATGAGATGTCATATTCAAGATTCCAAGACTCAGTCTAGTTAAAATGTCAGTTTCCCCTATGTTGATCTATAGATTTCATGTAATTACAATAAAAATTTCAACAGGATATTTTTGTTGATATGGTCTGACTCTAAACTATGCATAAAAAGATGAGGGAGCTAGAGTATCAAATTGTTTTTAAAAAGAATAATTTGGAAGAATCACAATTCCCAATTTTAATAAGTACTGTAAAGCCACTGTAATCAAGACAGAGTGGTATTGAAAAAGACATATGCTCTTAGATCAATTGAACAGAATAGAGAGGCCAGAAAAAGATTAACCCAAATAGGGGCAATTGATTTTAGGCAAAGTTGCAAGGATGATTCAATGGAGAAAGAATTGTCTGTTCAACAAATGGCGCTGTGGCAATTAATTGAACTTCACATAAACCACATATAATGTGCTCTTTTGTGTCTGGCTGCTTCTCTGTGTATTGTTTTTAAGATCCACATTGTGTTAGTAGCTTGTTTATTTCTCTTCTTCTGTAGGATTCCACTAACTAAATATACTCGTAATTTGTTTATCCATCTCCTGGTAGACAATTGGATAGTTTCCAGTTTTTGGCTTTTCTGAAATAATAATAATAATCATAAGTATGCTGAGAACATTCTTGTGTAAGCCTTTCTGTGGATGTGTGCGTGTTTCTTTGGATCCATATTCAACTTTACAAGAAATGGTGAAACATTTTTTTTTAAAAAGTGCATCATCTTACACACTCAAGAGTTTTGCAGGAGAACCCAGCTACCCCATATTTGTGGCAGTACTTGGTACGTTCATCCTTTTAATTTTTGACACTGATCTTTATATATGGTACCTCACTCAAGCTTCAGTTTGCATTTCCCTAACAACTAAAATTGTCTAAGACCTTTTCATGAGTTTATTGAACATACAGGTATCTTCTTTTATGGAATGCCTATTCACTTTTACCCTTACTTTAATTGGTTTCTGTGTCTCTTCCTGGTTTATATGTAGGAGTTCTTTATAAATTTTTTGAATGGGGATCTTTTGTTACATTTACCATACACTCTGTCAGGTGTTGCTTGCATTTCACTTTCTTAATGTCTCCTGATGATAAGAAGTTTTAAATGTTGCAAAGTCCAAGTTACCTTTTTTTTTTTTTGTAGTTAATACTTTCTGTATCTCATTAGAGAAATCATTCTTGAAGTAGTATTTTTTTAGGAGCTTATACTTATCTTTCACATTGATCTATAATTCACTTCAAGTATTTATTTGAGTATGTTATAACATAGAGGTCAGTTTTGTCTTTTATTTTTCTAGATGAATCCCCAGTTTCTTCATACCATTTCTTGAACAAACATCTATACCTTACTGTCTCTGTCACAAACCAGTAAACATTTTGTGGGCCTATTTTTGGACTGTATTTTCTGTTGCATGTTACCAGTCTTTTAAAGCCATTCACATTTGGTAACTACTCAATATTTGATAATATTTTTTCAAACACCAAAAAGAAAAAGAACAAAAAGTTCCTAATAATAATAGGCGGAGACTATTGCATTAAGACTTACTTCCAATTATGACCGATGAAATGGATTTGATAAACTTTTGTTAAGTCTGTACTGTATTGCTGGAATAATCAAAAGTTAGTAAGATAGAGCAAAATTGTAAAACTCCTAGAAGATAGCATAGGAAAAATCCTATATGCCTTGGGTGTGGTCATGACAGTCTTTTTTGAATAATAATCAAAGGCATGATTCATGAAAGAACTAACTTATAAGTGAGACTTCATTCAAATTCAAATCTTGTGCTCTGCAAAAGACAATGTCGGCCCTCCCTGGTGGTGCAATGGGTTAGGCCACAGCACTGCAAGCTAGAGGCAGTGGCTTTCCTGAGAGTGATCCACCGCCCCAAAGGTGATCCAAATGGCATGGCAGACCTCTCCTGACCCATCCACTGCTCCCCTCAGCAGTGTAATTCGTTGATCTGCCTCTTCTGCTCCCCATTCTGACTCTGGTGAATCTTCTTACCACCCCTGCACCTCTGGCCTGTACCCTATTTCTGTATGCATGCATGCATGCCTGCATAAATAAACCTTAAAAAAAAAAAAAAAGACAATGTTAAGAGAATGAATAGATAAGCCATAAAATGAGAAGAAGTGTTTGGAAAGGTAGACCTGATTAATGATTATACAGAATATACAAAGAACTCTTAAACCTCAACAATAAGAAAACAACTCACTTCAATAAATGGGCCAAAACTCTTAATAGCTATCTCACCAGAGAAGATATACTTGGCAGGTAAACATAGGAAAAGATGCTCTGCTGCATGTCATTGGAGAAATGCAAATTAAGACAACAATGAAATGTCAATGCATATCTATTAAATGACCAAAATCTGGGACACTGACAATACCAAATGCTAGGAGAATGTGGACTAACAGGAACTAATTTATTGTTAGGGGCAATGCAAAAATTATATGGTCACTTGGGAATATTGTTTGGCAGTTTCTTATAAAGCTACACACATTCTTACCTTATGATCCAGAAGTAGGCTTCTTGATCTTTGTCCAAGGTAGTTGACAAAGGTAGTTGACTGTATTCACACACAAACCTGCACACAGACGTTAATAACAGCTGTGTCATATTTGCCAAAACTTGCAAGCAACCAAGATGAAGGAAGCGTCAATCACTTCCTTCTATCACTAAGTGGAAGAAGCCAATATGAAGAAGCTACATCAATGAGAGTATTATAACAACTATATGACAATCTGGAAAAGGCAAAGCTATGGTGAGACAATAAAAAAATCAGTGGTTGCCAGTGATTTGGGGGAGGAACTTAGGCAAAACACCAAGAAACTTTAGGCAGTGAAAGTACTTTGTGTTCCTATGATAGAAACAGGTCATTAATGTAAACTGTGAACTCTGTCATGATGTTGCAGTGTTTATCGGTCATACTAATGCATCATTCTCATGGTGGATTTTGACATAGGGGGAAGCTGTGTATGAAGAGGACAGGGCTGCACAACAGCCTGTCTACCATCTTCTTAATTTTGCTGTGAACGTAAAACTTGACACACACACACACACACACATGTAAAGTGTATACATGTGAAGTGTGTGTGTGTATCGTCTTGAAATAAGTGTAGGCTGGATATCGTTTTTGAGGAATATTTAAAGTAGTATGAGAGAAAGATTATGTAGTAAGCCTCTTCTTTTTCTCAGTGCCACCTGTAATTCTGTGGTCCTGTGCAGTGTTGGAACTTAGTTTGATACATGATTTCCAAGTAGATATGCCTATCCACAGTTTGAACTAAAAGATACAACTTGAGAAGGAGGACTAGATGATAGAAAATTTCTATTATATCTGTGTGAACGTTAGAGGACATGAAGATGTGTGAATAGGGGGAGGAATATTTGCTTCCTTCACTGTTGTGACAGGTGGGGGCCCTGTAAGCCCTATCTAGAGTCCCTGAGGACTCATGTCTTGACTGTGTGGATGAGGAGGGAGTCTTAAACATTTTAATCTTTATTAGCTGCCTAATCTTCATGCACTTTTCCACTGTGCCCTTTAGATTTGGGTTTGGAAGTTGGGGAACGTTTGGCATTGATGACAATTCGCCTATTCAGGTGATTTGGTGTGTATTTGAACAAAGACAACTGGGTTAGAAGCAGGAGCATTATGCGTGAACAGAAGGCAGTGGTGAAATCTGAACCAGATCACAATAAGCAAGTCATGCAACTCGACAAGGATTAAAAGAAAAAAACAAAAAAGTAGGCATGGTGATGAATGTGACGCCCTTAGGTGTTTCCATTTACCTGGCTGTGTGATAGATGCAGCATTCACAGCTCCACTGACACGTTGAGACCACTTCTTTTGTTTGGTTGGTATTTGTTCACAAACAAGGTTGGAAGTTGGTACACAGAGAGTTACTAACGTACCTTTGCCCTCAGGTTGTTCTTGACTACGAATGTGCAGCCATTAAAACCTTCACAGCCTAAGACAAAACAATATTCATGTCATTGTGTATTCTGCATAGTTAGATAATTGATTTCTATCATACGATGAGATACAGATGGCACCAGACACAGGGCTTCCCCTGACCTGCCATGAATTAGAACACCGTTGAGGTAGGTATCTGACAGATAATCAAGAACTGATCTCAAAGCACCGACCATAGAAAAAAGAAAAACAAAAGTTAGGGAGCATAACATTCTCTGTCTTTCCATGGCATATTTCCTGAGCAATTTGAATCACAGTCTTATCTTGTTTCATTTTCAGTGCTGCTTATTAAAATAAGAAACAAATGACAGGACTTGTGTTATAGACTGACTTGCTGAAGGGAAAGTAAATGTAGCACAGTTTTAGCTTCGCCTTTGTGATTTCCATGATCACTTACAAATTACTTGTAAAGGCCGGAGGTCTTGGTGCTAAAATGGCTCTGGGATCTGATTATCTCTAGCTGCCATTTCTAATCAATTGCTAGCAGTGTCCTTTAAAAGGCCTGAAAGGTTGAACTTACATTTGGGCCAGGAAGGTTATAAAAACCTTTTCCAACCTTTTTGTGTAGGACAAATACTAAATAGGTGAGGCACGTAAGAAGCTACTCCACTTTATAGTGGGAAAGCAGTCATGGACAATATGGAAATGAATGGGTATGGCCATGTTCTAATATAAATAGGAACCTGGATGATTTTTGAGTTTCATGTAATTTTTATGTTTCATGAAATATTCTTTTGATTAAAAAAATGTCAAATGTAAAAACCATTCTTCATTTGTGGGATGTACAAAAATAGGTGATGGGCTGGATTTGGCCTGCTGGCCATAGTTTGCTGACCCCTGCAATAAATTATCGTTGACTTCCCTTGGCTTGAGAGGGAGAATGATGACATTCCTTGGGGAACCTGGGTTAAAACTTGCATGCCTAAGGGAATTCAGTGCCAAGAGGTCTAGGGAGCATAAGTGAGGCCATGCTCTATTTAATAAACCATTATTGTTAATTATTCACAGAAAGAAAACAAAGTGTAGAATACAAGCCAGGATAGATTTGTCTCACAACCTGAGGCCTTGAGTGGATGTGATCAGAGCTGACCAAAGTCTATTGTATACAGCAACAGAGTCAGAAAGAGATATATTGAATAATGCAATGTTGATCCTTCCTGCTGTCCTCCTGCCTGGCAGTTCCACTATCCTTCCCTCCCCCAGGTTCATATCTAACTCTGAGGCTAGACTTAGGTAATTAAATACTGCCTGAAAGAGGCAGTTGTCTGTGGACACAGTTGATACAAAGCTGCACTTTGGCTTTGATCATGCTTTGTTAAAGTATCATCTGGTGGCAGACCTTTTCTCCTAATTTGCTGCAATGCATAAATACCTTTTTTTAGTTTTTCCTTTTTAATCTGCAGAATCTCTTACTTTAGAAATCTGCCTTGGTCAAGTGTAGTGTAAACTGTATAATAGAAAATAATGTTCTGGTTGGCAATGTCTCTTGATGGTGGATATCACCATCAGCTTGTTTCTTGGTAGGACATGATTGTCTTTATGTTAAAAAGAATCATTGAAGCCCCAGCAATTCTAATACACTTGCTAACTCCCTTAGCAATTCTAATACACTTGCTAACCATCAAACCCTCTTGAAGAACTTCCCATGATCTGTTTGCCTTTCATATGAAGAGAGAAACCCTGCTGGATGGAGAAACTCAACAAGCAGGTTGATACCACATGAATTGTTTACCACCCAGCCTGAATGAGCCTCATCACTGTCTCTGGAGTCCCACTATTTGTTGCATCAGCTTATTCTTTCACGTTTTGAAGCAAGAGTATTTCTTCCTTTCCTACTTTTTCACATTCTTGCTTCCCATCCCATTTTCTCCTCACCAAACTTGCCTTCTACTGCCCTGAGAAAACTAGAGTTTTATCTAAGGATTGAGTGACTTTAACTTTCTGCTGTGAACTCAAAATACCATTTAAATCTATAACCAACCCTTTCTTCCCATCTGTTCTAATAGAGGAGGAATCTCCTTTCTCCCTTTTCTTTCTTTCCATGTGTGCTCTGGGTCTTATCTCCTCCATACCTTATAGGGCATTTCTCTTTTGTGTGTTCAACTTTTTAATCATTTAAAGCCCCCAAAAGCTCCCATTTCCAGACACAGAACTTACCAACACCTTGATATTAAACCCCCATACCCCTCTATTGTAAGACATGAATTTATGTTGTTTGTAAGCCCGGAATTTTGTCACAAGAGCCCAAATGAACTTTGACTGAGGGGAATCTGCTTCAGATCTACTGATTTAAGTATTAGTAGCATCAAAAAAAAAAAAAAAACCTTCACAGGAACAACTAAACTGATATTTGACTAAAAACTGGATTCCATAAAAAAACAAAAATGGGGCCCATGGGTTAAAGCAGAGCACTAAGAAGCTTAAGTTCAATTCCCGCCTGCCCAGGAGGAGATCCACATGGCAAGGCAGACCTCTCCTGACCCACTGGCTGCTCCCCTCAGCAGTGTACTTAGTCGATCTGCCTGTTCTGCACCCCACTTTGTCTCTGGTGAATCCTCTCACCCTCCGCATCTCTGACCTGTACCCCGGTTCTGTACGAATAAATAAATAAATCTTTATAAAAAAAAAACACCCAAAAAAAGCAAGTTGACACACAAAATCACAGGGAGCGTGTCTGTATTAACCTATCATTTTCTCCTCATTGCTTACTGCAGTAAAGACATGTGAAACACATTACTGAGATGACACTCAATAAATATTGACTATGGATTTGGGAGTGTTACGATTTCTACATTTTTCTATCATTAGTCACTGACAGTGGGGCTAGTGATTTCAAGGCTATGTGCAATGTTCTTTGAAGTAGTTCTTTATGTTCATTCTAAAATATTCTCTTGAAGAGCCTATTTTAAATTCAAGTAATATTTCTAATTTTTGACAAATAACTTCCTTTATAATTTATTGCTCCTCTTAACTTGTCTTTTTCAGACTTCTGTAAGGAATCTAAAGAAAAAAGCTTATCAGCCATTTGACTTAATCATTTGGTTTGCTGTTCTCTCACCCTCTTCTTCGTCTTTTTCTTATTTTCTTGGGGGTAGTAACCAGAACCAACTTTGTTTCCAGTGTAATTAGACCATGGCTGTATTTAAGAAGATAATTGCATTTTTATTTCCCAGTGCTCTTAAATTTTATTGTCTACTTGGCTACAGCAGCACATAGTGCTGAATTTTCTATTTCTAAAACCAAGCATACCAGCGTGTCCCCACCCGAGTGTTTTCTATTTCTGTTGTTGGTGCTGGACACTAAGGCAAGAATGCTTCCAGCCATCCATGACATTTCCACCCCCATCATTCCCATTCAGTTGCAAGATTCTCTTGATTCTTTCTTGTTATGGTTTATCATTTTGTTTATCCATTTCTTCCAACAAGGCCTTATGGATTCACATGTAATTATCAATTTTTTATTAGTTATTCTACCACTGTCCGCTCTGTAACCAGTGATGCCAGATAACTCTTCTTAAGTATTAACTTGGGCAAATTTTCTTCTCTCCCCATCTCCCAACACCCTGTCATTACTTTGAAACTTACTTGTTGGTACGCCTTACGTATTAGATAACATCCGGATTTTTACTTCCTTTCTTCATTAGACCAGTGTACCTCAGTACAGATGCTTAAGTCAAAATAACTTCTCAGATCATGGCTTGTATCTTCTTTTGTCTGCATAAGTTTGTTCTTTTATTATTTAGCCCTCCTTTTCAATTTCTCTAGAGTAACAGTTGGAATGTATTGTTTTTGTCTGTGTATGTTCTTATAAAAGATGGATTGTTGTGTTGGGTATTTTAATTTGCAATAATTATATTCTAGTTTTTTTATTTTTTGTTATATTTTGCAAGTATTCACCTCTTTTCATATATCTATCTATGATGCAGTGTACAGCCCAATGCTTTCAATTTGTGGTTTCCTTTTATTCACTTTATTGCCTGTATTAGAGTGTTGTGCTTTTTCCCTGTTGAGGGCTAGTGTATTGGTTAAAATCATTTCTATATATTTTATGGTTTATATTGTTCCTTTGATTGATCTATTATTATGCTATATTTCATAGTTAGGTTTTGCTACTGTAAAGTTCTGAGATGGATCTCTTTATAAATTATATCAGTAATCTTGATGAGGTCTTGTTGTAGCAATCTCACAACTTGTTGGCTACAAACTGTATCTTACCTTTATTGATATTTGACCACTTTTGGCTATACAACTGTAATTTTTGAAGTTCAACCCTAATAGACAATCATATTATCTATAAATAGTCGTAATTTTTTCTTTCTTTCTACCTCATATATATTTCCTCCTGCCCCTAGGTTTTTCAGAACTCCCAGATCATGTTAAATAGCACTGATAATGAGTATTCTGCTGTTAATGTGAACTGTAACATTTGTTTTTAGGTTTTTGGTTCATGTATAGATAGTTTAGAAAGTCCCATCTTATCTTGGTTTTCAATGAGGTATTTTTATTTTTATTATTATTTAAAAAAATTGAAAATAGATGTTGAGTTGTATTAGATACCCTTTCTGTATCCATTGAAATGATCATATGACTTACTCTCCTATAAATATATAGCATATGAAACTGCTTTATTTATTTATTTTGTGCAATCATCCTGACATGATTGGGATAAATACTACCTAATTATGATCTAGTTTTAAAGTATACAGTTGGGTTTATATAGGTACTTTTTTTTGAAATTGGCCTGCAGCTCTATTTTCTTATAATCCTAATGTAACTTAATAATCAAGTCTGTAAAGTTAGTCTCATTAAATAATTTAAGTGACTTTATTTTCTGGAACAATTTCTGTGAGGTAGGTCTTAACTGTTTCTTAAAAGACAGAACTTGTGAAAACTGTTGGGTCCCACATTCCAAAGGTTTCAGACTACTGGGTCCATCATAACCTTGACTGGTTCCTTAACTGGCCTGTTATTATTTTTTATTACTAGGTCTATCTTAGCATACTTATTTTCCCTGTTCTTTTTGACCTAGAAAATTACTGTTTCTCTGTTTATCTATGTCTTATCCGCTAAAGCCCAGAGTATATATCCAAAACCATCTAAAACCCTTTCTAATGCTTCCAGTTTTCTATCAGCCCTTATATAGAATATTTATACTATATAATGAATATATTCATTTAATTTACTTCCTGTAGCACTTATTATCTATCACTCTTTGACCCTTAGTAGAAACTAC
>NW_004567118.1:25193280-25204209 GCF_000260355.1 Condylura cristata | reverse complement strand
GCCACCAGCGAGGGCCAAGGATTGTAGTCTTTTAATAAATGTTTATTTACATACCTCCCTTCTGCTGAAATAAAGGGAAAAAGACTCGTGATTTTTTTCCCCTCTCTGATTGTTAAATTCTCTCAGGCCAAGCAACTTTTTCAGTCCTTAGATGAACTGCTGAGTGATCATCTTGAGGTAGCCTGGATGGATTAAACAGTGAGCTGGCAGGTTGCCTGCCATCTAGTTTGCTTAAAAAACCTACCCCTCCGACTTACCGAAGGCATTCTGCCTTGGGAAAAAGGACTGAATGTTGACAAAGGATTTTTCATAGCCTCCTGGATGGGGAGGTGGCTGAAGTCCTGGCATGGCAGATAGCAAAAGAACCTGACTTACAGTAGCCAAGGTCTCAATAGCATGCTCAGCTGCACGCTGGGTAGAGACATCGGCTGTGTGAAGGAGTATGTACCTGCCTGCACGTGCTCAGGTGCAGTTTCGTCCAGTGCGAAGCTTGCTATGACACTGGCCTTGCCCAGCTAGACGAGCCCCTTACAAACCCTTCTCAGTGCCCCTTGGGGAGCCAGCCGGGAACTTTCTCTTTCAGCACTCTCTCCCTTTTGGTCCCCCATGAGCTTGATGGAGGCTTGACTGGATAGTATCTGTCTTTCCTTTTTTGTAAGTTCTTTTACAAGGGCTCAGGGCACTTAAAGAACACTGTAGTCTTTTATATTCTTTCTGGTGTAGTGACAAGAGAGATAGTTCCATTTTCTTCCCCGGTTTTTTGGTTGCCCAGAGCACAGCCTCTCAGCTCTGTCACTCTGGGATTCTGCTAGGTAGAGGTAGGGGTGGGGAGAGGTTGATCTCAGTCATCTCAGGTTGTTAAGTCTTTATTTTTCTTGTTGTTTTAAGTCTGATATCTCATGATTCAAATTTCTTGTCCAGGTTGGTGTTCTTGATGGTATTTTTCTTTATATTGTTGCTAGGAGGAGTCAGTTAGGTATTGTGAGACTAGTTTCTAGGTCTGGGCTAGTCACTTGGGATCATGAGCAAGTCATTTTCCCTCTGGAGGCCTAAGACTTCCTCCCTCTAAAATATGAGGATCAGATTACTTGCTCTGTAAGTACTTTTTTTCTTCAGAAGCTAAGCAAAAATTTCTGTGAAATGTTATTTTTTTTTCTTTTGATAGGGAGCTATTCCAGACAGCTCTCATCTGGTGTTTTGCTTAATTTACACACAATGATTAATTTACACACAAGCTTAGCCTGTATCCCTTGGCAACACTTAGCAACTGTCTGCTTTCAGAGAGTGGTTCAGCTAGGTTGCTTAAAGGAACATTATCTCAGAGAATGTTGTGAGGATACAATTGATTTCATTTGGGGACACATCTCCTTCTGCCTTAGCAATTATTTTTCTTTAAATGTGTTACTTTCCCTTGGTTTTGGTTTTTGCCTACTGGCATAATTTTAATGAACCTTCCAAATGCTTACACTTGGTAACTTTGCTAAGAGTTATTTATTGAGTGCTTACTATATTCCAAACATGGTCCTAATTTCATGCCATATTTTGTTTCCTTTCAACCACCCTCCTGAGCTGTAGAGATGGTGTCTTCTTTTATGGATTCAGGAAATCATCTTGAGGTCAACAGCTCAAGGTCAGGCCCTTCCTGGGCTCCCTGATCACTTCCTGCTGTTGTTTATTCCTTTGTTGCACCAAAGTCAAGTCATAAGGAAATAGTTTAATCAGTAATATAATAGTCTAGTAGAGAAGAGAGTTCAGTGTGAACTGGACTCAAATTGTCTTTGTATGGACACAACTGGCATTTTAAAGGAATAATCAAGTTAAAATCAGGGGAAGAGCAGGGGCTCAGAAAAGTCAGGGAGGTGAAGATTTTCGAAGGGTTGGTAGTGTAAGTGCTGGATAAGCCAGCTGTATCTGTTAGCTCACATTAGTGGAACTTAGGATTCTGTCTTTGCTCAGAGACTGAGACAGAGGCTCTATCATTGTGACAAGTGGCTTTCAGGTTCTAGAGCAAGACACTTCTGAACTGTAGGAGAGACATATGTGTAAGGGACCAAGGCAGGATTCACAACTATAAGCCCTTTCTAGTTAATGCTCCATGGAAAGTAGTGTTGGGCCTTGATGAGGTGCACAGCAGTGCAAACACTGCAGCCTTGAACTTCCTCATATGGGCACTTTCAGGGGTACAGGTGGGGGAGCTAGTTCATCCAAGAATGTGGCCTTGAGCTGTTAGAAACTGTGATAGTGCATGTCTTTTAATGGGGGGCAGTGGTGTGTGGACAGAATAATTCATGTTGAGATATTAGTTTTAATAGGGTAAGGTTGAGACCAGGTTGAGAAGAGGACTCAGAGGAGCCTGGCTAGAATTTGGTCAAGGAGAGGCTTTCCGTCACCTTTGTTGACTACAAAATTGGAGCATTAGAAATAGATTTAACTCTATTGAGCGCTACACATTAAAAAGGTTAAAAAAAAAAAAAAGCTGTATAAGGATCTCATTTCTGCTTGTCCAAAGTTGGATTCTGGAATAGAATTAGTGCTAAGGCAGCCACATCATAAAGTCTTTGGTCTTCCTTGTTCTGATGGACACCAGACCTTGCATGGGCTGACTTTTCCATCCCTGACAATATACTGTATTTTACACTTTTTTTTTTTTTTTTTTTTTTTTTGTGCTCACAGCTTCTGTGCTGAGGACTCAGTACTACTTGAGAATTCCCTTGTTTACCTACTCCATTCTCAGGCTGGGGAAGGCATCCTTTGTAGAAAGAGCACAGTGTGGTTTCAGTTCTGTCTGAGAGAGCTGCACAGCTGGATGAGAGCAAAGACTGAAGAGGGAGGTGAAAAGAATTGGAATTATCATGGACAATACTGAGCAGCCTGGAATTATGCCCTTTGTCTATGGAGGGTTTTTGTTTTGCAAAGGAGAGTCATACTGATGCATTTATTTTGTTTTACTTTTTTTAATTGTATCATTTTTATTATAGTTACAACACTCTGTGATTTAGGAGTCCAGTTTCACACCTCCTCAGATCTATGGTTTTATTTCTGTTGCCATAGGGGTTGAGTCTCCAAGAACATATTTATTGGTGATGTAATGGAACATGTCATCAATGTTTTCATATTGCAGCTCTTAAATTTAAATCTTTAATCCACTTGTAATTTATTTTTGTGTACAAATTCACAAACTTCATTCTCTTATATGTGGTTTTTCAGTTCATTTTCCCAGCACCATTTATTAAAAACATTGATCTTTTCCCACTATAAGATTATAGGCTGTTTTATCATTGCTGAGGTACTGATAGGCCCATGGATTTATTTCTGGGCTTTTTCTTCTGTTCCATTGCTCCAACTATCTATATTTGAGCCATTATCATATTGTTATTAGTGATACTGCATTATAATAGAATTTGAAGTTAGGTAACACGATGCCTCAGTTTCTCTTCTTAGGATTGCTTTAGCTGTTCATGACATTTAGTGGTTCCAGAGTTCCACTATTTCTTGTTCAATCTCTTCAAAAAACATCGTTGGTCATTTTCAGTCTTCATATGTATGTTATTCTTCTACACCCACCATCAAAGCACCAGTAATGCTCCACCATGGTCCATCCAGCCCCTCTCCCCTTTATAAAGAGTGTCCTGCATCACAATCCTGGGATGTGACATTGAGGCAGAATTACTCTATTTTAATCATGGGAGCATATACACACATCCTTCTGGATTCTCTTGACTCCTTTATGTTTTATGTGTGTTGTTTTGTTATTTTCCTTTTCTTCCTTACAGAACTTACATTTCCCTTGAATGGTGTTAAAGACCTGGTTATGTTGAAGAGGATTGTCTTTGTGACTTAAGCCAGGCCCTTTCATAAGCCCCTTGGATCAGATCACCACCTACCTCTGTTCACCTCATCTTTGAGTTTCCATCTCCT
Source organism: Condylura cristata (assembly GCF_000260355.1). Classification (NCBI taxonomy): domain Eukaryota; kingdom Metazoa; phylum Chordata; class Mammalia; order Eulipotyphla; family Talpidae; genus Condylura; species Condylura cristata. The sequence goes on along the minus strand of NW_004567118.1, from coordinate 25,200,291 downwards.
ATCTCTTCTTTTTTGTATTTTAAGCACTTGCTAAATATGAGCTGTTCTTTCGCTCACCCCATCCCTTTCCGCTCCTTTCCCTCAGCCTTTGTTTCCTTACATTGAGCTGTTCTTTAGCCACTCTTCTAATTGACAGTATGCTCCCAACTCTATTAAATGTATAGTTTAGGTTTACATTCTTTGCATAAGGATTATCATTGCTATGAATTTTTACAGCATTGGAAATCTGGTCAGTGGAACTAAAATCTTTCCCCAGATGATCACTTACTCAACTGGTAAATGTCTACTATATCTCCATCACTATGCAGGCATTGGAGATCACACATAGTTGCTTCCCTCATGAAATTGGTTTTCTAGCAAAAGTGATTTTCTCAGAAGAGGTATAACATTGAAAATGGCGAACATAGAGAATAAATAGGAAATTGCTTAGGAAATTTCAAAATACCTTCTTTTTTTTTTTTTTTAAAGAGATAGCTTTAACCCCTGTACCATCAGGGAGGCCCTCAAATACTTTCTGGTGCAGGGGGTTAAGGTCTCAGCACTATCAAGCTATTACCAATCATTGCAGCATGAGTTTGATCCCTGGCCAGGGAGGTGACCCACATGATGCAGCAGATCTCTCCTGTCTCATCTTCTGCTCTCCTTCATGGTGTATTTAATAGATCTGACTGTTCTGCTCCCTACTCTGTCTCTGGTGAATACTCTCACCCACCTGTCCCCACCTCTGGCCTACATCCAGCTCTTGTATGCATAAATAAATAAAATAAATCTTTAAAAAAGTAAAAATCAAGTTTCCCTCATAATACTTTATAATAATATAAATACATGATATGTATTTTTTCTTATATAGTTTTTAAAGTATTGCACATTCTACCATAAGTTTAATTGCTTTTAATTATTTCAAGTTTTTGGTTGCTAAGGAGACTAAAAGGCAAGCTTGCTAAGATATCTGGAAAGATCTGAAGTAGTAAATAATGTTTTTCTTCATTCCAAATAATCTTATGTAAGAGAGAGGTCAGGTGTGATCTAGAGAAAGGACACCATCCTATGCAGCACTTCTGGTTTCAGGGTCGAGTATTTTGACAAGTTTAATTAAGGATGAACAATATTAAATCAAGGAAAAACGTTTTCAATTGGGTTGCAAATACCAATTGGTGTCAGTCAGTATGATTTTTCTAATTGAAAACCTAAAACCCAGTTGAGGAAAGGTTTGCCCAACCCTTAAGAAAAAAAGGGGTTAGTGTGTGTGGTGGGCAGGGCGGGGAGGGGAAGGGATATTTTCAAATGTGTTTAAAGAAGATGAACGATAAGAAATATCTGAACTTTTTGAAAAATGATATAAAAGATAAGTCAGCTGTTGGGCTTAATAATTTAAATCCTCATTTTTGTCATCAGTCTGCTGAGACTCTTCTGATTTAATGGGGTAAAGTGAGCTTTAGTGATTTGAAGTTAGAGCCTCAGATTTTGTTAGAGAACATTACTTTGTTTTTTTAATCATTGTTCTAGCCTGATAAAATTAACAAATAATGGCTGGTAAATTAAAAGAAAATTAAAAATATTTTTAACTGTAAAAAATGCAACATAAAACTCGCCATCTTAATCTTTTTCAAGTGTGCAATTCAATAGTGTTAAATATATTTATGTAGTGTATAAGACATCACCAGAACTTTTTCACCTTGGAGAACTAAAGCTCTGTCCCCACTGAACCCTTCCCATTTCCATCTTGTGAATCATCATTCTTGTTTGTGTCTCTATGAATTAGACTACTTTAGTGACCTCATACAAATGGAATTATAATAGTATTTCTCCTTTTACATCTGGCCTATCATTTTACTTAACACCTTCAAAACTCCTCCATAATGTTTTTAAAACTCATCACAAGATGTTTTTAAAAGTTGAATAATATTCCATTTTATGCATATGCCACATTTTGCTTAAACATTCATTCATCCAGTGATGGATATTTGGGTTGCTTCCATGTCTTGGCTATTGGAAATAATGGTTGCTGTGAATGATGGGTGTACAAATATTTCTTCGAGGTCCTGCTTTTAGTTCTTTTGGATGTATGCCCAGAAGTGCGAATGGCTGGTAACATAAGAATTTTACATGAGGACAGAAAGGCATGAAGAGCAGTGCTAAACACTCATGGTCAGGGTTTTTTTTTTTTAAGATTTATTTATTTATGCATACAGAACTGGGGTACAGGCCAGAAGTGCAGGGTCGGTGAGAGGCTTCACCTGAGACAGAGTAGGGAGTAGATAGAACAGGCTGATCTATAAAGTACAGGGGAGCAGCGGGCGGGTCAGGAGAGTTCGGCTGCGCTTTAGCTGAAGTGCTTTAGCTTCTTAGCACAGTGCTTTAACCTGCTGCACCACCAGGTAGGTCCTTGGTTTTGTTTTTTAAAGAAAAGAAAGTTGGTTTTTCAGGTATTATTGATGGACATGCCAGATTCAAATCACAAACAAGATGCTAGGACAAATGATGAGTGAACTGACTTGTAGAAATTTAGAAACAACAGCAGTGGCCATTAGGATCTAACCTGTGGAAAGTAAGTTATGGGAGGCTTTCTCATTTTTTATAAATTAGTCTACTATACTGTGGATACCAGCCGATAACAGATGGCAAGGGCTGACTTTGTTGGCATTGTGAGGAGATGTATAAGATGGCATTTCATTAAAATGAATGGAAGCTGGATAAATAACTTATTATAAATTAAGGGCACCTTTAAGGGTAAAATTTGGGATAAACTAATGGTATTCTATGTAGGCCCTGTCCTGCTTGGGGAAGGGCTGAGTAAATAGGTTTATAGTCTTATATTTAAAGATGGCTAATATCCTCCATTAGAATTCTTCCTTAGGGCCTCCTTGATGGCTTTAAGGGTTAAGTCACAGCACTAATATTGCAATGGCCTGAGTTCCATCCCCAGCCAGGGAGCTAACACACATATGATGCAGAAGTCCTCTCCTGCCTGGCCTGCTGCTGCCCTCATCCGTGTATTTCAGTAGATCCACCTGTTTTGCTTCCAACTCTGTCTCTGGTGAAGCCTCTCACCCCTGCACTCTGGCCTGTGCCTCAGTTCTTAGATATATACACACATACATCCTTTGACTTTTCCAGCATCCTTCTCTCTCTCACCAACTTTTTGTTTGCGCCACTGGCTGTGGTTGCCTATTTTGGAACTCTCCTTAGTCAGTTTTCCTCCTCGTCCATCTCTCTTTGGCAATAGATAGATAATATTTGATAATACCATGGGCAAGTATTTTTTTGTAATAAAATTTTTTTTTAAAGATTTATTTATGTATTCATATACAACTGGGGTACAGGCCAGAGATGTGGAGGGTGAGAGGATTCACCAGGGACAGAGTGCGGAGCAGAACAGGCAGATCAACAAAGTACACTGCTAAGGGGAGCAGCAGGCAGGCCAGGAGAAGTCTGCCGCGCCATGTGGATCTCCTCCGGGGCAAGCGGGGATGGAACTCATGAGGAAGTGGCTTAAGCTTCCCAGTGCTGTGCTTTAACCTGCTGTGCCACCAGGGAGGGCCCTGTAATAAATCTTATTATAGTAAAATCTCCACTATAATGAATTTTTCAATAGCATTTTACGAAAATGAAACAACCATCAGGTCATGTTGTATACTTATTTAAAAGTAATTCCTATGGTTATATGTGTCAGTAAAAGTTGTGTGTTTACAGAATTTCTCAGTACCCAGAAGGATTCATTTCCCTGGCAAATAGGAAGTAAGAGAAGAAGAAATAGAGTACACATTTATGCTTGTGTGGGTATATTTACAGTCTTGTTAGAAATATCTATGTTTATGTATCAAAAGTCTGAAAGAAAATATATGCACAAGTTAAGAAAAATTAGGAATATTTTAGAAGTTTTTTCTTTAGCATTTTCCTAGTGGTCAAGTTTCTATTGTATGTTAGTCTATGACTACTCTTTCGTTCCTGCACTAAAAATCAATACTCTCAAATTTTAAAAAGCACCCTCGATGTCCCTAACTTTAAGTGAATTTGTGCCATATTTGGTCTGGGGTTGGAAGAGCTGGGAGTAAGGTAAACTTGTTGAAAAATTCATTCTGAATTATGGTTTTGGATACATAGTAGGATTTGGAAAACATTCCTCTTTCCAACTATGATTTTGAAAAATTTCTGGGTACCTGTTCACTTATTTCGTGCTCTCTCCACCAAACTCTCCTAGATTGTATTCTATGAGAATTTTACATAGTAGGATAATAGCAGCCAAAAGATTCACTGCTAGGCTGTTTGTTCAGCCATTGAAAGACTGGCACCTTAGCCAAAGACTGGCTTTTTGTCAGGGTCTGGTCCCAGTGTATCTTATTTCATCCCAGGGGTGGTGATCTTCCTGTCTCATCATTGAGGACTCTTACCATGCTTCTGTGCAGCCCACACTCCCCATTGCCTTAGCTCTGGAAAGGAGTGCCTCTTTGGACTGGGTTCTCTTCTCAGTCATTCTGTGAGCCCTTTTTTACCATGCCCTATAAGCCGTATTAGTAACAGGAAAATCCACTTAGTTTAAAATGATCTCTCCTTGAATGACTATAAGGAAAAATTTATTGTTAACAAAATGAGGTGCAGTGGTTGATTTAGTACTTTCTTTTACTTCAACTGATGAGACTTGGCCCCAGACAATTTATTATTTCTGTGCCTGAACTTGTTGGGAATTATTTGTACATTCTTGGCTGGATTATATTCTACTTCAGGAGTTTTCTAAACTAGTTGATAGGAAACCTTCAAAGATTTGTAGAGTTATTTCATCAATGACCCTAGGTTTAAAGTATGTTATTTTTTAAAGTTACTTTCGATTGAAAGGTATATGGATGGGCCCTCCCTGGTGGCTCAGCAGGTTAAAGCACAGCACTGCAAGCTAGCCACAGCTGCTTCAGTGAGAGTTCTGTGATCCCCTGCCCTGGAGGTGACCCACATGACACAACAGACCTCTCCTGTCTCACTCAGTGCTTCCTTCAGTAGTGTACTTGGGTGATCTGCCTGTTCTGCTCCCCACTCTGTCTCTGGTGAATCCTCTCACCGCGCCTACACCTCTGGCCTATACCCCAGTTCTGTATGAATAAATAAATAAGTCTTAAAAAAGCAAGATATATGTATGTATGTATAAATATATGCTGTGTAGATGTCTATTTGCACACTTGTATGTGTGTGCACATATATATTACAAATGTATATATATTACTTTCTTCCCCGCTCTTCTTCTGTTGGAAAATGTTACCTCACCTTAATGTAGATTATATTCATCTCCAAATATAGTTAAGACATAAATCAGAAATAAAACAGGTCAGGCACTGACACTTATAAGGTAAATAATGTGTTAATGTGTTAATTTTTTTCTGTGACCCAGATCAAGACTAACCTAAAATGGGTAACAAGTTACAGTCAATACTCACACTCCAGTGTTAACTCGATTGTAACATTTCAGGTAATATCTTTCTCTAGTTGCTCTCTGGCAGCTTCCATTTTGCCTTGTCATTTGCTGTGGATATGTTTACCGAGACCAGATTACTTAATTACACTTATGATTTAAATTTTCATTATTGAGACGTCTCATTGTCAGAAAGTTTAACAATGAGCATAATTATGGATCCATCTCTGCTAAAAATGACCGGTTTGAATAACCTGTCTCTTTGTGAACTTGGTGATGAACCTGATGCCTTTTCAGCCAAGGATGTGCATGTGGAATACACCTCATTGTGCGGAAAGATCCTAGGACTGTGTTCTTAGCTTTGTCATCCTGGCTCTGCCATGGCTCGATTTTCCTTTATCTTAGATTTAAAAGGAATGGTTAATTAGGGGCCCAACCAGTGAATGACCCAAGAGCCTCTTGGATCCCAGGCTGCTGATGCCTGGTCAAAAGAAGCCAAGTCAAAGAAGCCACTTTCCTTTGTCACTATTGGCCACTCTGTTCATCTCAACAGTACTTAAGTTGCTCTGACCTGCAATTTTGTGAGACACCAACTTCTATCCCAGCCCCTTTCTCTCCTCCATGAGCATAGGGACAAGCCGTGTTTGACAAGCATAGGGACACAGGAGAGCAGAAAGGGTGGGTGGGAGGTGGTACTGGTGTGGATTGTCTAGGTGTAAAGGGAGAAGGCAGAGACTCCTCGTGATTGTAAATTAGAGATCCGACTCAACACATCAGTGAAGGGCACCACAGGTTTCACCTGCCCAAGCTGCTACATATTGGAGAGTAAGATTCACACCAGCATTATAAATTAACCTGAGACAACATAAGTCGACAACCAAATGCTGGATTTCCTGATGCGCCCTGAGTTTGCAGAAGAGAGCCCCATCTACAAAACCCATGGATGCCCTTAGCATGAACTTCCCCTTTGTGTCAGTGGCATCTCAACCTGATGGACCCTAAGAGTCCCCTGAGCCAGTGCCTGTTCCGGTAGGACTGATGCTGGCATAGTCCCTGGGTGTGGACATGTGGCAGATGGTGTGCTGTTTCCAGGGACTGAGGGATAAGTGAGCAGGTGGAGCAAGTGTGGGCACATCTGTGTGGTCATTCCACAGCCTTCAGGCTTCCAGGAGGCTCCTCAAGACAGAACTCTTCACATTGTGCAAATACACAGGAACTTAAAATAGCTTCACTAGAGGAAATTGTCTTCTCCAGGGTGCACAAAGGCATGTCCTGGCAAGGGCAGTTTCGCTTACACCCCGGGAAGCCAAACTTGGTGCAGATGTGCTACAGAGGAGGTTTACTTTGGGAGTGATGGCTTAGAAGTAGGAACTAGAACTGCTGGCAACTTCTAGATTCTTCAAAATGTGGTCTTCGATGGACACACTTGGACTCCACTATTCCTTCTACTTCCTTTCCGTTGTGATCTGGTACATGCTATTTGACCTCTCTGAGCCATCAATTCTCCATTTTTAGATCAGTTAATTAAGGCAGATTTGCTTTTCCTGAGTGTTAAGCTTATCTGATTTGGGAGAAGAGGGATATCTTTTTTTTTAATTTAATTTAATTTAATT
>NW_004567118.1:25170191-25193004 GCF_000260355.1 Condylura cristata | reverse complement strand
TTTTTTTTTTTTAATTAATTTATTTATGCATTCAGAACTGGGGTAGAGGCTAGAGGTGCAGGGGCAGTGAGAGGATTCACCAGAGACAGAGTGGAGAGCAGAACAGGACCACTGATGAAGTACACTGCTGAGGGGAGCAGCGGGCTGGTCAGGAGAGGTCTGCCACACCATGTGATCACCTCTGGGGCGGGGATCGAACTCTTGCTGTGCCACCAGGGAGGGCCCAGAAGAGAGATGTCTTTAAAAGTAATTTTTAAAATATTCTTTTGTAGTTTACAAATATATATAATGATGTGAACACATTGGAGAAACAGCATCACAGGTAGAGGGATTGGTGCGGACAAAATCAAGGAAGTTTGAAATAGCACAACCACTGCAGCATGGTCTCTGGGGTCAGGAGAATACAGAGGGCCGCGTGGTCAGCTGTGATGCTCAGCTGCGGTGGCATCACCTGGGGAGCTGCTAAGACTGATGTCCAGATGCCACTCCCAAAGGCTTGCTGTCCTTATCATTGAGATTTTTTTTTAAAATCTCCCCTGGTGATTAAAACAGGCTGCCTAGATTGAGAATACCGATTGGCTCCATGTTCATCCATTTTCCACCCTCTGAGTGCAAACCTAGAGGGCTTATTAAAATTTGGGCTACACTCTGGAGTTTTGACTCAGTAGATCTAGAATGGAACCCAATAAACTGCACCCCTAACAAGCTTCCCGGTGCTGCTTAGAGAACAACTTATGTGCCATGTGGGCACTCTGACTGGCCGTCTCTGAGCACAGAAAAACAGACTGTAGAACAGTTAGTAAAACAATTGTTCTAATTTTTTTTTTAAAGATTTATTTATTTGCACATACAGAACTGGGGTACAGGCCAGAGGCTCAGGGGCGGTGAGAGGCTTCACCAGAGACAGAGTGGGGAGCAGAACAGGCAGATGGATGAAGTACACTGCTGAGGGGAGCAGCACTGCTGTGGTCACCTCTGGGGCAGGCGGGAATCGAACTCATGTGGAAAGTGGCTTTAGATTCTCAGTGCTGTGCTTTAACCCGCTGCACCACCAGGGAGTGCCCAATTGTTCTAATTCTAACAGGAGGCAGAACCCAATGTATACTAAGCCTTTAGTATAATATGTGACCATTCATGGCATATGGGTGTATGAGTAGGATCCATTTAACGCACAGTATCCTCTACCCACCCCCACCCCCAGAGCTTTTCATCACTCCTGTCATCCCTAGATATACAAAGGTAGAGTATTTTCTTTAAGGCTGCTGAACCATAGTTCTTATATGCTGAGCTTGGGGGAGGGGATTTGCTGTTTATCTCATTTATATAAATCACCTCTCTGACCCCAGTCCCCACATTTTTAGCAACTGCCTGACATGGAAGTCTTGTGTAAATAAGTCCTGGGTCTATATGACAGAAAACATCTAAATGTTCCTTCTGCTCCATCATTATCTCCTCAAGAGAAACTACGCAGTGATGTGATCAGTCATACAATCTTCTGACCTCTTTCTAACTCTTCTTCCTGCCTCCTGTGCTTGTCTTTATTCCCCTGATTTCTGGTGACCTGATCAGGGGTCTTGCAGTCTTCTCCAATGCTCATTTGTCCTTTGCTGTCACACTCCTGTCACATGTTCAACATGTCCCATGTCAGCTAGGTGTCCTACAACTGAACTCATTGCTGACACTATCTGCCTGGAGATCATCAGAGCCCGCCGCTGATGCCTCAATACCCTCAACTGCCTCCAAACTCTACTTCAAATGTCAATCATAAGTCCAGATTGTCCCTTGTGTTTTGGACCAACTGGCTTTAGATCCGAGGTTCCTGTAATCCCCTATCAAGTTTGTTTAATTTGCTAGAACAGTTTATAGAACTCAGAAACATTTTTCTTACTGGTTTATTATAAAAGGATATAATCCAGGAACAACTAGATGGAAAAGATGCATATGGCAAGATATAGGGTTAGAGTTCAAAGCTTCCATGCTCTCTTCACTGCACAACTATTTCCAAATCTTCACGTGTTCACCAACCTGGAAATTTTCTGCATTCCATCCTTTTGAGTCTTTCTTTATATAGGCATGATTGATTAGATAATTGGTCATTGGTGAATGAACTAAATCTGGAGCCCCTCTCCCTGACCTGTAGGTTGGAGGCTCCAACCCTCTAATCACAAGAGTTGGTCCCTTGGCAACTAACCCCTATCCTTAGGTTGCCTATGGGTTTTCCTAAAGTTACCTCTTGAGTGTAACAAAAGATGCTCTGTCACTCTCAGGAAATCCCAAGGTTTTTAGAAATGCTGCCACAAATAGGAATGAAGACCAAATATATACTTCTTAATATAAATTACAGTATCATAGCTTATGACTAGTGTTTTCTTCAGACATATGGCATGTGTCATAGTTCTTATTTTTTTGTTGAGATATGCTATCTGTTTATTCATTATAAACATCTTTTCTTTGGGCACAGTGATAATGGCTTCCTAAAATCCTTAATCTGCTAATTCCAGCAGTACATTCTAGTACATCTCTTGGTTTATCTCAGTTCTTTAACTTTACTCTTGAGTTTGGTTATGTTCTTCTTGTTTTTTATACCTAGTACTTTTAGACCCTGGATATTATGAGTGATGCATTCTAGAAACTATGGGTGCTGTTAATTCTTCTACAGAGTATTGGTTACTTTTTGTTTCTGTAGGCAGTTTTGACTGAACTCAAACTCAAAATTGTGCTCTCAGCTGAAATTTCTTATTTATTTAGTCTTAGACAAACTCTTTGGAGTGTTCTGTATATGCAAAGTTCAAGAGTCAGCTAGAAATTTGGAGAGAAATTTGTGACTCTCATTTTTTCCCCTCACTTTTCAGCTACTGAGATGACCTTGAACTCTGTTCATTGTTCAAGACGATAGTACTGACCATTTCTTTTATTTAAGTTTATTTATTTATGCATACAGAACTGGGGTGCTGAGATGTGGGTGTGGTGAGAGGATTCACCAGAGACAGAGTAGGGAGCATAACTGATGAAGTACACACTGCTGAGGGGAGCAGCCAGAAAGTCAGGAGAGGTTTGCCACACCATGTGGGTCACCTCCCTGGCTAGGGATCCAACTGGCACTGAAGCAGTCAAAAGTAGCTTTGTAGGGCTGCGCTATAACCCGTTGTGCCACCAGGGAGGGTCCAGCACTGATCATTTCTATCAACTTTTAACTGCTGCTTCATGGTATGGCTTGTGGTTTTTTCCTTAAGCAAAAGGCTACAAAAGGAGTATCTTATCCAGTCATTTTCTTTGTCCAAGTGTTGAACTTACTTACATGTAATAATTTTTGCCTTCTTTTAATTGTTCTTCAATTCTTGCACATAGTCTTTTTGCTTATTTGTTTGATTTGTCCAGAGTTTATAGTTACCTTGGAAAGGGTGGTCTGATATGAGATACTATACCATTACCAAAACTGAACTAACAATTACTTTTATAAGATATGCCAAGATTAAAAAAAACTAAGCTGATGTTCACCTTTGCTGACAGTGGGGCTAAGATTAAGTTTTACATTCTAGTCTCAGTTCACTCTGTTCTCAGAGTGAAGAACTTCTGTTTGGTTCTGAATTTTGTAGGATACACAGAAGATTGCCAGTTAGAGAAATTCTCCCTGACACCTTTCCTCCACTTTTCTGAGTTTTATGTTATTACCCAGTGTTCTCTTCTTCATTGATTTGTCACTTTCTGACATTTGTGTCTATCATTATCATCTGAACAGCAGCCTTGTTTGATATTATTAGCATGAGAACAACAGCCTTTTTTTTTTTTTTGGTGCGGAAGCTTTTTAGTTTGATGTGCTCCCATTTGTTTTTATTTTCTTTTGCATCCCTTGCTGTTAAAGATGAATCTACACTGACATCATTGCAATTGATGTCAGAGTTAACCGTCTATGTTTTCTCCTGTATATGTTAAGGTTTGGGGACTTATATTCAATTCTTAATCCATTTTGAATTAATTATTTTATTTTATTTTACAAAAGTTTATTTTTACATCATTTTGTACATTTTTTTTCCCATCTCAATTATAATACCTGTGGGTTTCCCATCACCAAGTCACCCTTGTGCCATCACCATAGTCCCGTGCATTTCCCTCCTCCCCCTGCCCGTTTTTGACCCCATTCCCCACTCCACCCCCGCAAAATGTCTCTGGTATATGGACAACAGCCTTGTTTTATTCATCATTGTATGCTCTCAAAAGTATTGATTAATTACTGAAAAAGCTCATTAGTAGTGCTTCATAGAACTGTCCTATTGAATTTTTTTTTTTTTTAAGATTTATTTATTCATACAGAACTGGGGTACAAGCCAGAGATGCGGAGGGTGAGAAGATTCACCAGGGACAGAGTGGCAGAACAGGCAGATCGACGAAGTACACTGCTGAGGGGAGCAGCGGGCGAGCCAGGAGAGGTCTGCCATGCCATGTAGATCACCTCTGGGCAGGCGGGGATCGAACTCATGCGGAAATGGCTTAAGCTTCTCAGTGCAGTGCTTTAACCTGCTGCACCACCAGGGAGGGCTCTGTCCTATTGAGTTTTAAGATAACTTATGGAGAGACTAGAATTAGTTAAATATCTCTCCATTTGTAACATTTTATACTAAAGTGACTACTAGCAGGTTCTGTTACCATACATTTAGTCTCTTCTCCTCGTTCAGTACACACACACTTACTGTATAATGTCACAGGAAAGGTGCTGACCATGTAAGGTATGAGCTGCTTCCTGTGCACCAGCTAAGGCTCAGAGAGTGGGTAACTAAGACAGGGTTCCTGTAATCAAAAACCTATTGTATGAAAACATACCTAAAAATAGATTAGTAAAAACTTTTGACCTTGTTTCTAATCTTGGTTTTTTACCCCATTTTCAGAGTCACGATGTAGAGAAGCTTGTTTCTAGGGAAAATGTTCAGTTGGCAAATGGATGGATGAATTGAGGGGTCTTGGAAGCTTAACTACAAGAATACAGACTTAGGTCCATTTAGGTTGGAATTAAAATCTTTACTGCCTTTTTAGTAACCTTTTCTTTTTTTAATTTATAAAACACATACATAAGCGTAATAACTTTTTCAGTACTAAAAAATTAAAATGTAATCGTTTTTCAGCTCTGGCTCCTAATACCCCTTTCCCAGAGGCAATTATTCTTAACAATACTAAGTACATTGGTGGCTATGCATGCATCTCTGTGTGTATTTACTCTCTCTAACATGTTTGTTGCAATTATTTGTTTCTGTACATACTTATATAGATTAACCTATATAAAGATGCTGTGCTTTTTTAACAACTGTAGTATTTCATTATAGTTTTGTGTCATGCACTAACCAGTCTCCTATGGAAGAACATTTTATGCATTGAAACAAAGGTTTTTTTTTTATTAGAAAACTGTCAAAAACATAGTTGTGAAATTACTTCTGAAGTATTTCTGGTGACCTCTACTAGCTGAGACATCTTCAAATGCCATGGCATCTCCTAATGCCATTTCTGAAGGTAAATATATGCAAGAAATTAATGAAAGGGATAACTCATAGACAAGTTATTTCAACTGGGGAGCACTATTATTTGTTTCCTTAGTTCCTTTAACTAGGCAATTGCAATTCATTTTGACTGCTCATCAATCATTTTGTTGACTCATGCAACAAAGTGATTTTAAATGGGCTCTCCAGAGGAGAACGTTTATGGTGCAGGAGTGAAAGGGAGATTTATCTATTCTGGCATTTTTAGGTTGTTTAAGGTTAACCCACTAAGGAGCACAGTGCTGCAAAGTCATTGTAGTATGACATCTGTTAATTGAGCTCCAGCCTATTCTGAATTACACCTTGTTACACGTCTTTTCACTCAGCATAGAATAGCACACAATTTGATTTACATAATTTGACCCATAAATATCTTTAAAATAATAATAAGGGATAACAGTGCAACTGATTTGCTACAAACCAAATTTGAACACACTGAGGAGTGCCAATTTGTAAATGAAGAAATGGTGTCAGTAAAAAGTGGAAGTTGGCTTTGCTTCAGCAGCAATTTCTCCAGTACATTCACATTTTCTTCTACCTAGTAACTAGAGCTAAACACAAAAGAAAATTAACACCACTGTATACACCTAGGTGTGAAGGAATAAGCTACCTGTGGTGATGCCCCTTCTTTCTTTAGGCTAAGCTTGGCCAGGTGCTTTGTTTGTCAGTGCTTGGGTGGGAGGAGTAGAGGAGGGGTGGGAGGGATGTACTACTCAATCTTTGTGCATTTTGCCCTTATTTTCATAGCTCCATAACCATAACCTAAGTTCCATACCTTCCTTCCTACATCATCTTTTTTTTTTTTTTTTAACGTTAAAACTAGTAGAACTGTGCTTTCAAAAGAAATGATTTTAGTTTAATAAGCCTTTGCAATTGTATTGGTTGTTAGGTCTGCTCTTGCTTGTATTAATGCTTTGGTTATAATGTTCTGTTGAAAACACAATTTTTCTTTTCATTGTGCCCTATTGCATACTGCATAATTTCTGGAAAACACCGATCACATTATAGCAGAAGTGTTTGTACCCTATAGATATAAGTAATGTAGAGGTGATCAAACAAGCAGATAGGAACCACTTAAAATGTGATCTTGAGTAGACAAATGTCAACCTCTTTTTTCTTTCAAGAGAGGATGAAAAAATGTGAAAAATTAAATTCATGTCCTTTTTGAAGTATAGACTAGAATACCTTCCTGTTAAATGTGGTATTAATTAAAAAAAATACTATTTTTCAAGTTGCCATTTCCCCTTGGACTTTCTTTCCTGTCTTTTTGGTGTGAAGTTCAAGCCTTTGAAATGATTTGTCACTCCTGCATGGAAGTACTACATACTGCTTCAGTCACACTGTCAGCATTGCCCCACTCATTTCTCTCTTTTTATTAACATTGTTGGACTGGGTATGAAGCATGAGTATCCTTCAAGTATTTTACTAATATATTTTTCCTGTAATTCATGGCAATGCCAGTAATTTTTTTTTTTTTGGTCAGAATTTACTTCTGGAAATTGATTACCAAGTTCTCTGTTTCACCAAGTGTGTGTCTCAGAAATCCTTGATTTGCCTCTTCATCACTACTAGATTCTAAAATCTCTGAGGATAGACACCATGTCTTACTGGATAGCCTCAACTTGTCTTAGAACACAAATACATGATTGTTTATTAAAACAAATGATGACTAAATTCTAGAACTCTAGATTCTATTAAAGAACATTAGAGTTTATGTGCAAAGAATACTGAGAATGTCTTTTCTGTTATAATGGGAATGACTCCGTTGTGTGTATGGACTGGCCAAGTTCTATATAATGCACCTGGGGAGTTTGTTGGAAAGTGTTTGCATGGACAGCAATGTGTATTCCAGCATGTTCCCAGCTCTGTGCCTTTCCTGTGCTCTTTTCAGCATCTGCCATTGCAGCATGACCTTGTACCAATCTATGCATTTGTCCTGGTGGTCACAGTGCTTGTCATTCTCTAGAGAAGCTTTTTTGCCTTGAGTTGGCTTGTTAACCTGAATCTGATTCCCTATTTCTGGTTTGAATTGTGGTTGCTACCTGGAACTTGATCTCTCAGGCTTCTTTCTAGTATTTCCTTCTGAATTTTGCTCTTTCTTTTTTTGATTGTTGTCGGGCTCTAGTATTTTCACCTTGGACAAGTCTGACTCTGCTTTAGCTAATAGTAACAATTGCCCAAATCTGGGTCTGAGCACATTCTGAAGATAAGGCTTACTGATATTTACTAATTATTGGCTGTCTAAATATTAATACCTGCTAGATCCCAGAATTTGATTGTTTCGTATTATAAAAGACATGACGTATTTACTCATTTATAACTTTGCTTCCTTTTTTCAGACAGCATTTGATGTGGCATGACTGTGACATGGTTGTCCAGGAAGTATTGGTTCAAACAAGTGATTCTAGGATGATGCAGTTTATCTGTCATTGAAATGTTCATTTTATGCCAGACTGAAAAAAATTGTCCATAAAAGAGCATTCAGATTTTCCTTATGCTTCAATTCAAGACACCAGATTCACTTTTGCCTGCTAGGATAAAACTTGGTAAGCATTGCCAAAGTTGAATGTCACTGACATGTAAAGACTTTTTCAAGGATAAATCAAATGTAAATATAAAATGTTTACATTTTAGAGTCAAGAAACTTAAGAGAGCATGTTCTAACTAGCTCCATTTTACAGATAAGGACATAAAGGTCTAGGCAGATAAAGGCAATTAGCCAAGCACTAACCCAGAGATGGCTGATAAGGGGCACATACCATGTCAGGCTCTCACAGTGACAAAGCTGTGCTTAGCTAATTGCTTTTCACAGCATATGGTATATATCAGTGGAGTTAACCTTTAAAATAAGCAAAGGACAAGCAGTAGAGCTTAAAGTTTTAGAAACTGCTGTTGCCTTACTCAGCTTCATAGACCTGTAAAGCGTCCTTTGCCCTCTCTTTTATAGTGGGTTAGGCTACCTTCCCCCTCAAACTACCTCCTAATCTCTGGGACTGGGCTAGTAGATCATGAGAGACTTTCCTGTTTTCTGAAGATCACCCCTCTGCTGATTTTTAATTCACTGTGGAAACATCTTTCAGAAGCGAAGATAAATGTGTCTTTTGAACAGAACTTTGCCCTTATTTTTACTTTCAGTCTATCTGGATTCAGTGGTATGTGCTTATATATATGTCCTAGGTTTTCCTTAAACAGGAAATGTTCAACTAAAATAAATAAGTTTGTGCTTATTGATCTTGTCCTCTTCCCTGTAGGAGCTTCTAACTCCCTTATAATTTCTCAAGTAACAAGAAGGATTAAGGTGTCTTGATATTCTTAACAAATTCTTTGCAGCCACACCCGACTTTGTGTTAGGGATAACTTTGGGGGAGCACCATAGAATGAGGGCTGGTTGCCATTGCCAAGATTTGGAGCATTGGAACATCCAGAGCCACCCCGTGATCTTTGGGAAAAACTTAGGGTTAAGTTGCTTGTCAATGGCCAATGATTTAATCAAACATGTCCTGCGATGAAGCCTCCACAGACACCCAAAGGATGTTTGGAGAGGTCCAGGTTGATGACCCTGTAGAGGTGCATCAAATATGGGGTATTCCAGCTCAGAGCCCTGCCCCATTACCTCACCCTTTGCATCTCCCTTTCATGTTTCTCTGGATCCAGTGAACCTCTTTAACAAATTAATTGAACCTGAGGAGGGGCTTGTAGGAAACTCAGATCTATAACCAAAAGCAATCTGAACTTGATGTTGGCATCTGAAGGAGGACTGGGGGGAGAGGGGTGTGCTTGGTCTTGTGGAACAGAGCCTTTAACCTGTGGAAGCGGATACTCTCTACAGGTAGATAGTATCAGCGTTGGTTGAATTGTTTGGGTTCAATCAACTGGTGGTGTGGGAAAAACCCACACATATTTGAATTGGAAATCCATTCAGCAGTATGAGTGTTGAGGAAGTAGTGACCAGCCCTATTCATGAGAAAAATGGCAGTGAGAGATGACAGGATTACTAATGTGAAAGAAGGGGTGGAAGAACAGGATCAGGTCAGGAGGAAAAGAGCAGGATGTCACATCAGGAATTGTTTTATCCTAACCCTGTAATCCCTCCTGTTAGTCAGTTCTTGGTTACCCAAATCCACTGTAACATCCCCTGTGTCAGAACAATGTATTAACTTGGTTTTCTTTGCCCTCAAGAGAGCTGTGTTGTATGACTACAAACCTGTTCTCCTACCTTTGGCTCTGGGCACCTCCACTTCTGCACATTTCCTAATTCCCAACTGCCTGATGTTGAGCCAGCCACCTGCCTTTCTCTCCTGGTGGTTCTGTCCTTAGTCGCTACCTGGCTCCTCTACCCATGTTTGTCCCAGCTCCCTGTGCTTTCTGACTACAGCTTAGCCTGTCCCCCTGACCCTGACTCCCCTCTCCTTTCACCACTGATGACATCTGGTCTGTAGTAATTGTGCCTCAGTATCCCCAAAGCATGTTGGCTTTGGTGCTTTTTAGGGCTTGGCATGCTCTGACTTGGCATATCAAGGCCCAGGGGAGGGAGGAGGCAGGGCCATCTCATCTGAGCACAGCAAGGGTGAGAGGCTGGATTTAGAAACAAGTGCTATGTGTCAAGGTGGTGAGCGGGCAGGCAGAGGAGCCTTTACCAGATGGCCTCAACCCAACAGAGAGTAGCAGAGGGGAAGGTTTTAAACAGCTTTCACAATCTCAGCAAATGTAAAGAGCTACTTGTGAGCAAGGGTTGGGCTAAAGTCAGCATGCACTTACAGTGGTTTGGTTTGCAGTGTTCTCTTTCCTCACAGTGTTTGGTGGCCCTAAATAGGAATGTAGGGAGATAATGGGTAGGTGTGTAAGGGGAAGAGGGAGAATTGGCTCCCTGGGGGTTGATGAGGCAGGAAACAGAAGGTGATGGAACTCACCCCAGGATGGTACACAGAGGAGTGTTCAATGACCCTTGCACCTCAAGACTCCTGGGTTCTATTCTTGTGCAGATGAGGTCCTGCCTGCTGACAAAAGCCCCAGTAGGATTTTCCAATGTCTCCTCCTCCAGCTACATTATACTCCAGCAAAAGGGCCTTTGCACAAACTATCATTGACCAACCACTTCTCCTAAACCTATGATCAGATGCTAAGTACCTTATCTTACCATGGGAGCCACCAACACCATCTTTCCTATTACCCATGAATTAGATGATGACTCAGTGTTATCACACACAGGCAGACCTTTTCACTCTCCACTGTCCCAATCTATGAGCATAAGCTCGGAAGACCCACAGTGGCGAGATGTTTCTGAGGAGTGTGAGTGGGGGATATGGAAGTGGTAGTTATTGGAAGGCAGTTCTGATTAAACAGATAAGTGAAAAATTCAGTTCTCTGCTTAATAATGTCTATGTGACTGACATAATGGAATCTTAACTCAGGAGGTCTGCTTCCTGGAACTCTTTTCCTTGGGGGTGAGGAAAGACCTTTCAAGATCTCTGTAGCTTCCTTTCCAGGTGGCACAGGCCAGCAACCTCCTACACCCTGTCAGGGCCACCCTGGAGTCTCCCTGTTTACCACTGCCTGCTCAGAGATTACAGCCTCCCACCGCTCTTGATGCACTCAAGCCATGCTTCCTACCTCTGACTTCCTCTCATTATAGCTGCACTGATACCAGCTGAGCTGTCACATCATCTGTTCTGAACTTTGATGAGATGGTGCATGGACACAAGAATCCTGTTCTTACCCAGAGGCTGTTCTTTCAGCAGTATCCACCCTCAATACATATCTGAGAACTCAGTAGTTACATGGGCAAAGGCAACTGGGTGAGTGCAGTCACTTTACTGAGCTCAGTGATGCCTTAATGCAGCCATTCAGGAGTTATTAACTGATAGGAGAAGCATGTTTTCTTCCTTGATGGCTACAGTATTCATTGGTGGAAAACTGCAACCCCAGAAGAGTTTAAAGAAAATGTGTCATTCAGTCCAATTATCAAATTGTGTCTACTAGTAATAGTTCTGGTATGTTCTAATTTGTCTGTGTATAGGTGGATGATTGCTTCTGAAACCAATTTGGGTTATTATCACTTACAGTTTTGTAATCTTTTTCCATTTGGCAATATTATGACATGTGCACAGATACCAGTGTACAGGATGATGATGGGGACATCATTTAAAATAGTGAGCCACAGCAGACAACTTATATCTATTAGTTGGAGAAGGGTTAGATAAATGATGATGCTGTAAGTCTCCAACACAGCTGATAAAAAAAATTCCATATGCATGTGGATGAAAAGAAAGGTGTCTAAGACTTTGTGTGTTGAAACATCAAACTAGCAACAGTGCAACAGTATGACCCCCAACTAGGTAAGCGAGAGAAGCATGTCTTTGAACATTCTTGTAAGTGTGTGTGTGGCATTGTATAGAACAGGAAGTGTGGATTGCTTGGGGCTCCTCTGGGGAGCAGTGGTTTTGGGTGAGTGGGAGAAGGGAACCTGATATTTGGCGTTAGTCTTTCATATTTCACCCTATGTTTTGCAAATGCCCCTGGAACTCTGCAAAGAAATGAGTTCTTTGTTGTGTATATTGCAGATATTTTATGCCACTCTTACAGTTGTCACTTAGCATGTCTTTTCTCATGTGGCAGTTTTAAGAAATTTGTGGCATGAAATTTACCATGACATCTGACTTCAGAGTCCTGCCTGAGAAAATCCCCCTCACCTTTAGCTTCATACCCCCTCCACAATTTTTCATCATCTTATTTACAACTACTTAATCCACTTATTTTTCTTTGTAATCTGAGTAATAGAATGCTTCTAAGTGAATAGCTAGTTTTTCCAACACCATTTATTAAACAATCAAATGATCTGATTTGGTGTATTCTAAATTCCATTACATACTTGCACTGCTTACCAAAAATTGTCCACAATTAGGGGTTTCTTTGTCAACAGAAGTCCAATTAAATGGGCCATTGATGTTGAAGCTTGAGAGACGCTTGTGTGATGATGTCTCTAGTGTAGTCCTGGCACTAAGTGGAAGCTGCTATTATGGGAGAAATGTCTGAAACTGAGTGTGGCTGTGAGGCTTGGAAATGCCTAGGATGGAGTGTGTGGACAAAAGCACTTGACTTGGGCAAAGCCTGTGTTTGCAAAATGAGAAACCAAAGAAGACAGAAAATCCAAGCTGCATTACAAGAAGGGGAGCTTGCAGGAGGCAAACTCAGGGACCTCAGTCTCTCGGGCACCACAGCTAGGGATGTGTCATAGTGGGAGCCAGGGAGCACGACCCCATGGAATCTCTTTCTTGCCCTTCTAGTCCTCCAAATTTCTCTATAAGTAGCCCACTGAAGTCATTAGTCCTGACAGGTGCAGCCCCAGCTGACTGTCCTCTTCTATTTTAAAATTTCAGTGGAATTGAAGTAGTCATAGATCTTTACGGTCCTGTCCCCTGCCACCTCCTCCCTCATCAGTTCTGGCTGTGGGGATGGGAATTGTTGCCTTGTCTGTGGGGTTATATGGCTTCAGAGATTTTAGGGCAGGTGAAGCTAGTCTATTGGGTATGACAGATGCCAACAGCAGTGTCTTTACTTTCTACTTCCCCATAGGTATCCTGGGAGCTGTAATTTTCTGCTATTTTTTTTTAAGCAGTAAGACTATATATAGAACATATTGAAAGATAGCCCTAAGCAGTTGTGAAGTAGGTGAAGTTTATTTTTGCATTCTCACCCTCCCTGTCTTCCACAAAAGAAGTTTTTATTTGAAAAGCACTTTGGGGGCTTGCTAATATTTCTAAACTTTTTTGTGAAGCAGTTATAATTGTGAAGTGGTCTCTGAGCTCAAAGTAGATTCATAACCCATTTCTCCAAGCTTTTTGACCTTGGGCTCATTATGTAAACATGATGAACCTCAATTTCCCCATCAATAAAATGATGTTATTAATAGTCCCAACCTCAGGAGTTGTTGAGAAAGTTAAATGAATGTCAGGTTTTACCGCACCATCAGGTACTCAGTGAAGGTTTAAATAAATGTTTGTGTCCTTTGGTGGTTTGTAAATGAATAAAGATGCTGACTGTGGTTATACATTCTTGGCATTTTCTGTATATACTGTATTTTCCTTAGATGTTGAGAATTACCTTCTGTAATTTGTATTCTGAGAATAAATAATATATTATTAGAAGGATAATGAAATACTTTTCAAATGAAATCTTCTATGCTTCATTCCAGGTTTTATTAAAAAAAAAAAAGTAGCCTCACTTCTCTGAACTTTGCTTAGTGGCAAAGGATCTCTTGTCCCACATTCCTTTTACTTCATTTTACTTCACTTCTTGCCCCCTCCCATGGAATCTTGTTCTTTTTTTTTTCACTCTACATTGATTTTTTACTTTGATTGACCATGAGGAACTTCAAATATGTACCATAGAAAACTTTATAAAACAATAGGGACAGTAAAAGAAAATGTCAAGATACCACAGAGATAGGATTTTGCCCTCTGTGAAACACTTAAACATCTTTTTGTTTTGATATGCCAGTGGGAAACCTATTTTTTTTTATAGATTTATTTATTTATGCATACAGAACTGGGGTATTTGCCATAGGTACAGGGGCGGTGAGAGGGTTCACCTGAGACAGAGTGGGGAGCAGAACAGGGAGATCAGTGAAGTACACTGCTGAGGGAAGCAGTGGGCAGGTCAGGAGAGATCTGTCAAGTCATGTGGATCACCTTTGGGGCAGGTGGGATCGAACTCATGTGGAAGTGACTTTAGCTTCTTAGTGCTGTGCTTTAACCCGCTGCACCACCAGGGAGGACCCTAGGAAACCTGTTCTTAGGCAAGGACCTGGTTAGTCAGGTCTAGGAAACTTTTCTAGGAAATGACTTGTGATCATATTTCTTGTAATACAGCGCCCTGTCTGCTAGCCAATTTTACTTGCTTTGTTTGTTTGTGTTATTCACTTGTTTATTTCCTGCACCCATACCAAAAGGTACTTGTGAATGTGCTAAGTATCATCAAATATATATAATGTCCAATTTGGGGCAGTCCTGTTTTGGGGTAAAATCCACTCTGCCACTGGGGGATTTGCTGCCACCATGTTACTTGTGGTTGGGACCCTATAGTTTCTTGATTTTAGATATTTTGGGATACTAGCATTTCCTTGAACTTGGAAAGAACAGGAGTAAGTCTTAAGCCAAACTGTAATAAGTCTTTGGCTGTGTATTAGCCCATAGTGTGTGGGCAGAGTGGAAAGTTTCTATCAAGTCAACTATGTTGAAAACACCCAGGTCAGATAAACATAGGAATTGCATTCACAGCAGCTATGTCTCATTCTCCCCCTCCTCCTGCACTGTCCTCTGTTAAATGAGAAATTCCCCAGGTAAATTCCCGCATTCATCCTTACTACAGATGTCTGGGAGGGAAGACTAGGAAATCACTGGGTATTGGTCAGGGGTGGCACCAGCAGGCTGGAATGTTACCAGTACATTAGGAATACTTTCATTGTGTTAGCATCAGACCAGATTAAAACACTCTTCTGGACCCTTCCCCATAATTCCAGCCTTCAGCCTGATTCTGTCTGTTTAGGTCTCACTTTGGAAGTGGCAAAGAAGGATCAACTAGGACGAGCTACAGAGAAGACCTACAAAGGACAGGGACCTCTTATTTGAATTGTGTTCCCACAAAAGATGTTGAAGATCCAACCCCCAGTACCTCCAAGTATGACCTTACTAGGAAATAGTCTGTGTAGATGATTTGGTGGAGATCCTTAGGTGGGCCTAATTGGGTGTGCCTTTATGTGTCCTTCAAAAAAGGGGAAATTCGTATGCCAGAGACATACAAACTACAACTACATAGGGGAAATGATGTGAGGATACGGCAAGAGTAGCCTGTAGCCAAGGAGCACCTGAGGGCACCAGAAACTGGAGGATGTGGCTCCCCCGTGACCCTCAAAAGGAACCAGTTCTGTGGTTACTCCTACTTCTGGCTTCCAGATCTGTGAAATAGTAAGTTTCTGTTCCAGTCACCTGGTCTGGTACTTTGTAGCCTCAGGAAAGTAAGACAGAAGTTTTTTCATAAGTTCTGGAATTGGGAATCTACTCTCTTCCTCCCAGTGTGTCCCCATCACCCTATGTGGTCTGCTCAGACCCAGAGGACTGACTTCCTGTGATTGTTAAAACGCCCTACTAGCTTTACTGCCTGGATTTTGAGTTGCACCATGGCCTAGAAGCTCGCCCTTGACTCTTCTTTGTTAGGCCCTTGACTCTTCTTTGTTAGGCCCTTTTATCATTCCCAAGCGTTCCCATTATTGTGAAATCATAGCTGCCATCTTCTGATCTAAAAATGTACCTGGGATTTGTTCTGAGCAGGTAGAGTAAGACACACAGACCTGATAACGATTGCCATGAAGGAGAAAGTGTTAGGTGTATTGACTAGTGTATTGTTAAATTTAGGCATTATTGGACCCCAAGAGGGGCCTTCCCTGGTTCTACCATGCCCAAGTAAAGCATTAAGAATACAGAAATTAAGACAATAGAATTAATAATCTGTTTTTTTTTGTATTTTTTTAAATATTTA
Organism: Condylura cristata; assembly: GCF_000260355.1. Lineage (NCBI taxonomy): Eukaryota > Metazoa > Chordata > Mammalia > Eulipotyphla > Talpidae > Condylura > Condylura cristata. The sequence goes on along the minus strand of NW_004567118.1, from coordinate 25,176,946 downwards.
TTCATACAGAACTGGGGTACAGGCCAGAGATGTGGAGGGTGAGAGGATTCACCAGAGACAGAGTGGGGAGCAGAACAGGCAGATCAAGGAAGTACACTGCTGAGGGGAGCAGCGGGCGGGTCAGGAGAGGTCTGACTCGCCATGTGGTCACCTCCAGAGCAGGCGGGGATCGAACTCATGCGGAAGTGGCTTTAGCTTCTTAGTGCTGTGCTTTAACCCGCTGCGCCACTAGGGAGGGCCATATTTGTAGTTTTATATAGCTGTTGGCTCCCTTCTCTAAATTTACCCTTTGAAGAATTCCTTATCAGGAAATTAGCAAAACTCCTAACAAGTTTATTTTCTGGCATTTGCCTGACAGACTCAGTCTCCTGTCAAAAGACAATCCAGAGTCAGCCTTGTATTTAACACCACATGTTTAACTCACTGCTGTTAATTTTTCCTTTCTTTGAGCCTGTTGCACCGAGAGGAAAGCAAAGATGAAAGCTGCCTTTTCCCTGCATTATCTTTGAAGCACATCCAGCTCTCTAAGATACACTCAGGGCTCCTTCTGGCCATCCATTTGTCAAGTAGACTTGATATCTTCTTCTTACATATACTCTTTATTTCCCACTGTCTGTTCTGCTGCTGCCAACATTCTGTTTCTTGAAGGAACCCCTCTTTCCCCATTTTTGGTCCTTGTGATATAAGTGGGATTGATCTCTCCCTAATTTAGGTGTGGTGTGATTAGATCTGGGCAGAATCATTGGTCCAGGCAGAGCAAGATGAACATAACGGACCAGTAAGATGTATATTAGTTTCCTGTTGCTGCTATAAGCACAAACTCAGTGACTTTAAAGCAACACATATTTATATCTTTTGGTTCTGGAAGATTCCAGCTTCTGGGGATCTGAGAATAAAAATAACACTTTCTCCTTCGTGGCAATCATTATCAGGTCTGTGTGTCTTACTCTACCTGCTTAGAACAAGTCCCAGGTACATTTTTAGATCAGAAGATGGCAAAATTCTAATGCAGCACTGAGGGGGCCAAAATGAAGGTGTCATCTCCCAGCACTGGTAGGTCAAATTCTTTTCCTGTCCCATCATTCTGAGCTGTCATCTGTAGTTGTAGAATGTCAGTCTCTTCTTCATCTTTAGGACATTTTGATTAGCTGGACCCACCTAGATAATTCAAGGTAATTTCCCAATCAGGTGGTATTTAACCACATTAGTGAAATCCTCTTCTTTCCATATAAATTAATATGTTCACAGGTCCTTGGGATTAGGATGTGAATGTTGTTGTGGGATGCTACCTACTGCAGTTGGTGACATTCAATTCTTTAACTTTTTGGTAGGAACAGACTCTTTCTCTGTTGGGATTCCTGAGAAGATAGGCTTTAAAACTGGAGCAAGGAATAATCTGCCAAAAAGTAGAGCCACACCATGTCCTGATGATGTCTTCAGGTCCAATTCTGTCATTGAGTCAATTAATTCATTCCCATCACTGTTACCAGTTTCCTCATTATAAGATTTGTAGCAAAGATCACAATGGGGAGGGGGTATGAATGAATCCCTTCAGTTATGCTCTTGGAAGATACTTTGTAGCTCCATATTGAAAACACCTGGATTGATACCCTACCAGCGGAGTTCTCTGGTATTATTCTGTCTCTTCATTTCTCCTGGGTCTGTTAACCTCTCAAATTCTCATTGGTTCTTTTATCCATAAAATGATGGGGTTGGTAGGTAGTATGCTTTTGGTATCAACATATGAGTATTCATTAAACTTTTTCAGAAAGGTCAAGCTGGTAGGATTCTTGTAAAGGTCATTTAGCCCAATTTGCTCACTTAACAGATGTGGGAATTGACGCCTGGAGAAGCTAAGAAACTTCATTGGAGAATGAACAGCTTTGAAACAGGGCAGTGAGAAAACAGCTTCTGATCGCTAGCTTCTGATTAGCGTCTGATCGCTAATCCCAATTACATGACGTTCTCTAAAATTCCAAGAGTTAAGTGAATTCACTTCTGGGTATTTCCCCCTAAAATTTGCAAACCCTACTGTCATTCACTGAGATAGCTCAAGATAATTGAATCTCAACCTCAGAACTGACATAACATTTAGCAGGCCGTCTTTTGCTAAGTGTATTTTTATAAAATAAAATTATCATATTATGGCAGTTTCCTCCCATTTTACTTCTCACTGACAGTCATTTTAGTATCAAAGAGGTAGGTGGTTCTAGAGTTTTCTCAAAGCCATTTCCAAGAAATAGCTCTGAAGATAAGCCTGCATCCTTGGATATGATGAAAATTCTCCATCAAAGTATAAAGCCTCAAGGTTTCCAGGGAGAGTTGGGTTTATGCACCTGATTTCTTCTGGGGAAGGAAGAGGTTAAAAAAAATATGAAGGAAAAGATAAGAAACATAGACTTAATATCCAGAGAAGAAACATTAGGAAATATTTTCTGGATATTAACGTTAATATCCAGAGAAGAAAAACAATCAGAAGAGGGAGTAATAGTTAAATATAAGTACAAAGCAAGTTCTCAGAGTTGAGAAGTCACTGAACTCTGATAATGAGCTTTTCAATCTATACAAATTGACTTTTTTTTAAACATTTATTTATGTTTATAGAACTGGGGTACAGGTCAGTGGTGTGAGAGGATTCACCAGAGACATTGGGGAGCAGAACAGGCAGATTGACAAAGTACACTGCTGAGGGGCCCAGCGGGTGTGTCAGGAAAGGTCTGCTGCACCATGTGGGTCAGCTTCCTGGCTGGAGATTGAACTCATGTTGCAGTGACTTTGGAAAGCTTCATAATGTTCCATAAGCCATCAGGGAGAGCCCTGACATTTCTATATTAGTACAATTCTAAAACTTTAAGTGCAAAGTTTTATAACCTGAATAGGCAGAAAAAAAAAAGAATTAGACCACTATTAGACTTCTTAATAAAGCTCTAGAAGCTAGAAGTAGAAGAACATCTATAGACTATTGGAACAGAGGGTTATAATTTAAAAAATCCTCTATCAAGAGCAATTGCCATTTGTAAGCCTAACATATAAAGGCTTTGGAGTTTATACTCATGAAGCTTATCTATTACTCATGTATCATGAATTATTAGGGACACGAAGGCCTTAGAGTTTATTTACTTGTATAATATAGCTGGGGAGAACAATAGCTAAAATGGCAAATCAGAATGAGATTCCAGAAACTAGAAGAGACCAGAAAGCATCATGGGCAGTGAATCTTATGATGAAGATGTAGGAAATAGCCTCAATGGATAAAATTGTTTTTACCAAGAATCTCTGGTATATGTTGAATAATGGTTATTGCAACCAACTAGACTGTAAGGGGAAAACTTAATAATAACCTGAAATAAATCTCAGCCACACTCAGGAGAGGAAGGTGGGAGTTGGTCATTTGAAAGCATGTTCTAAATGTTTGGTCTCATGCAACCAGGGGAGAAGAGAGAGGAAGTAAAATAGGTAGTGAGAGGCAGAGTTATTTTCTACTGATAAAGAGAAATAAGTCCAATTATGAACCTTAAGGGGGGGAAATTCCTTTATGAGTCAAATCAGGGTTCATCTCTCTCCTCCTGGGCTATTGCTGTACAACAGGGAGAGGGTGACACGCAGCATGGAACTCTGACAATACATCTCATAGGCACCTTGATAATTTGATCCCAGCCACACTGAGGTTTGGGTTGCTTTTCTTGGAGAGGTATCTCCTCATAACCCCCTCAACCCCCCACCCTCAAGCACATCAGTGGCATCTTTGCTGTGCACCCCACAGTATCAGCCCCTAGGCCATGGTTAACCTCATGGGTATTGCTCATCTACCAGCGAACTGTCACAGTGGCTTAGAGATTCAACCATACTTGAGAAAGAATATGGGGTTATAGAAAGTAGGAGACGTGTTCTAGAATGTACTCCTCTCACCCCTAGGAACCATGGGAGGTTGACAATTATAAAAAGGAACTGTTAGAGAGGGCTATGAGGGACAGGGAAGGACACCAAAAGAGAGGCCCCCATTGCTGACTATAAAATACTGTTTCGATGGGTACTCTTGTCCCTTTTTATGGAGGTAGTTGGGAAAATAACACTGCTTTCTCATAGCCCTGCCCTGTCTGAAATACTGAAAGGCAAAATGTGAGTGAAGGGTCTGAGTCCTCGTTTGTGGCTCTTATCTGCTCTCAGTAGTGAGTGGTCTCCATGGTCCTACTTACTGCAGGGCTGGGGTGGGATGGTTTCCCAAGGTAAAAGCTGCAAGTCATTCAAGAACCATGGTATTTTGTCACTTTCAGTGTCACAGATTTGCACCTTGGAGATCTCTACTTAAGAGTGCTTTCTGTTGGACACGTTCATAAACTTATTTTTAAAACTGATTAGAACCATTGGCTAGTCGTTGAGTTCATCCTCAGCTTCAGAGAGAATCACATTTAAACTTCAGTCTAGAGACCCTTCTTTAATAACAGATATCAAGGAAAATGCTCTGAAAGAGGGCTTGGAATGTATTCATCCCCAGGTTTAAATCCCTTTGTCAGGAAGCCTTTCTTGTGCTCACACATCAGGTCCTCTTCTTGGTTTCCAGCCTGAAATAGCACTCTATTCAAGGGCTCCAAGATTGTATTCAAATCCACTGTTAAAACCACAAAGGTCCCAAAGTCTCAGCATTCACAGTGAGAGAGGGTTGACAGGGAAGAGGATTCTTCACTCCTCTGTTAATTTGCTTGGGCTGCCATGGCAACATACTACAGTATGGTAGCTTCACAAGAGAATTTATTTTTTCATGATTCCAGGAAGTAGAAGTGTGAGATGGAGGTGTCCACAGAGTTAGTTTCTCCTTGAGTTGTAGGTGGCCTTCTCCCTGTGTCTCCACATGGTCTTCTCTCTTGTGTGTCTTGTATTCTCACTTCTTCTTTTAAGAATCCCAGTCAAATTTTATAAAGGCCCACACTGATGATTATTTTAACATTATTATCATTGGAAAGGCTCTGTCTCCAAATACATAACCTCAGGTACTGACTTCAAATGTTATTTTTTTGTTTTTTCTTTCCGGGAACACAGAGTAGTATATAGTAACTCTAGAGGCAGGTAACATTAAGTTCATTGTATCCATTTCCCAAAACTACTTCTGAAATCACAAGGAAGCCCATTCTTTATAACCTGTTCCTGTAAAATAAATTGTGAGATTAATTGTTCCTGTAAGTTAAATTGTTATTTAAAAAGACATTTTATATATCATATCTGTAGACATAGGAATATGTGTGTGGGTGTGGACACACACACCTTATTACCCCAAAGGAACATAAAATATTTGGAGAACTCAAGAAATGCATGTATAAAGCTATAATGACTGTCAAGATGTTTGAGATTTAAACACCTTATTTCTTTGAGAAAGGAAACTAAAAACACCTATGGGAAAGATTGATACTGCTGGGAATAATCAAAGAAAGCAATGAAGAACTGGTAGGATTTGGATTAGAGATTAAACGTAGTTTGAAACAGGTAGGAATTTCCACTAGGAGATTAGGAATAAAGTGACATTTGGAGTGAAATATATGCAACTTGAAATCGCTTACAAATGTATTCACTTAGTTAACCATAGCAGTATTAAGATGTTATTTATGATTTGGTCTGTTCATAAATTTATTGCATGTGGCATATAAAATATTCTAGTCTATATTATTTTATAATGCTTTTATTTTTTTAAAGACTTTCTTTTAGATCAGTTTTAAACTTATAACAAAATTGGAAGGAACAAGTTTTCCTATAATAAATCCTGCCTATACAGAGACAGCCGTTATCAATATCACTTATGAGACGGCATCTTTTTAACAAGGATGAACCTCCATGAACAGATTGTACTAGTTAATGCTTCCAAAGCTGATTGTATTAGGGTTTATTTCTGACATTGTATTCTATGAATTTGAATTACATCTTTAAATCCATTGTTGTAATATCATCTGATACATTTTAAGTATTTAATTTTTTTATTATATTAAAATACATCCAGCATAAAATTTATCATCTTAACCATTTAGAGTATACAGTAATTCAGTGGCATTCAACTTATGCATATTTTGTGTGACAGTTACCACCAACCCTGCACAAAACTCTTCATCTAGTAAACTGAAACTCTGTTCCCATAAAACACCTACTTGTCCCCTCTGCCTGCCATCCCCTCACAACCACCTAGGCAAAACATTTTATAATGAAAACAGCAAAGGAGAAAAAGAGGTCAGGCTAATAATAGCATTTCAATGTAGACCTTATACATATTCTTATATTTTATAAAATTACAAATTTTATCTCTTCTCTCCCCACCCCTGCCATGTACTTCTCTGCTGTGTATATTGGCTTATATCCTGCCCCTTCTTGTTTAAAGATATAAAGGATCTTTACATATCATGTCATCATTTTCAATTCTTTGTCTACAATCTCAATTATATTTTCAGCACGAGTTCTTCTATTTAAGTTAGTTTGAGGAAGATTTTCTGTATTTTTAGACTTTGGGTACTTATTACCAAATTGGTGTCAGTAAAGACTGTACCATTTAGTGTTTCCAGCAGTTATAATGAGCAAGGCTAGTGTTTATGTCTCCTGGAGTCCTAATTTTGTCCCTTACAAAAATCAAAGTAACAGGTAGGTGTAGTTTTAAAAAAATCAAGTTGTAGAGAGGGATTTTTAATGAAAAGGTACCTACCCTTTTACTCTACTCCAACTACAGGCCTGTCTCCACATCCCCAAATAACATGCTTACACTACACACACACACACACACA
>NW_004567118.1:25136411-25168911 GCF_000260355.1 Condylura cristata | reverse complement strand
TTATATAGATGGCCATCAGGCACATGAAAAATTTTTCATTTTCACTTGTCAGGGAAATGCAAACAAAATCACAATGAGTCATAATCTTATTCCTATGAGAATGGCCCATATCCCAGGACTGAAACCCACACATACTGTCAAGAATGTAAAGAGAAAGGGACCCCCTTTCACTGTTGGTGTGGATGCAGACTAGTCCAGCTTCTATCTATGGGGAAAAGTATGAAGATAGCGTAAAAGATTAAAAATGGATCTGCCAGGTGACCCAGCACTTTCAGTGGTAGGCATATACCCAAAGGAAACAAAACACTAAGTCGAAGGAAACTCACATTCCTTGAGTTCATTGCAATACTACTAGACATAGCTAAACTATGGAAACAATCAGCACCCCCCCAAACAGATGACTGGATCAAGAAGATGTAATTTATACACACAATGGAATATTACTTCACAATCAAAAAGAAAAAACTCATGCTATTTATGGCAAAATGGATGGAATTGGAAGGAAGTGTGTATGCTAAGTGAAATAAGTCAGAAGGAAAAAAATAAATGCTTGGTGAATGAAAGAAAGGGTCAAATAAAGTCAAACTTGGAAAGTAACACTTGAAAGCTGACTGTAGAAGTGAAGACTCCAGAGGAGGAGAAGGAGCGGAGGGAACAAAATGGGGAGGGAACACATGGACTGTGGTGTTGGGGTTTGGTGCCGGGTGTACTATGATACCCTAATATAGGAGGGGATCCTATTCTCCCAAAATACAAACACAAATACAAATATAAACCAATGTATCTCAAAAAAAAAAACAACAAAAACCTTCGCTCTCAAAAAACTTTCCCATTCTGTTTACTTGACCTTTCCCCCCACAGGGATTTCTATTAGAATTATTAGAATTTACTTTCATAAGTCTTTCCTTTGTTCTAATTATTTTTTTCATAGAATTCTACTTTGGTTTTTTAGGTACTTTTCTTCTTGAAGATCTCTGGGGAGATCAGTCAATAATGTTTTTGCTACTTAAGTATTCTCTATGCCTAAAATTGTATATTTCTTTTTTTCTTATATATATATTTTATATTCTTCTTATATTTTGTACATTTTTTCAGTGGACTTCCCACCACCACTTCACCCGTGTGCCATCACTATAGTCCCATGTGCTCTTCCCACCCCAGTTTTGATCCTGTTCCCTTTTCCTTCCCCATATAATATCTCTGGTTTATAGTTGTTAGCTGATTTTAGTTTTTACTTTATTACAATTACTTTTTTTTTAATTGTATATTTCTAACAAGTTCCAAGGTAATGCTGATGTTGGTAGGTCCAGGGATTCCTTTTTATACTAAGCAATTACTTAATTTAGACTTACCGCATTTTCTCATTTTTTTAAAAAAATGGGGAGATTAACACCTCCCAACATTCATTTTTAAGGAATGAGTGATTGGGTTAACAGTATTTTCCTGTGTTATTTTTGAGCTTTGGGACCTTTCATGTCACTGATGTGGGAGATTGCCCCACCCAGGACCATTCCTAGAAATAATACACAACTCATCTTTAGCACATCTTCAATATGTAAGCCAACCAATCCTAAGTTCATCCTTCTACCTTTCTTTGTCAGACTTCTGTGTCTGGACACTGAACCTGTCCTGTCATCTCAAGGCCAGGTATTGGCCAACTGGCAAATTATTTCATTATTTAACATAGCCAATCCCATACCTTCTCAGGACTTACCTTGCCTTGCCTTACCCTTTCATTGCCATGGAAACTGCTGTAAAGAGTCTTGCCCACCCTTGTACCCTCACGCTGACCTGTTTGGTCCTGGTGCTTCCCATTGTGGAATGCTTGGGCTACCACGCTTTCCAATTCTAGTGAGTATGAATTTCTTCATGACAGTCAATTCCATGCATGCATATCTTACCACGCTTGATTAAAACAAATCCTGGGTTGTCCATTTTAAATAGTAATATAATGATTGTGAAGCATAAGAGCCCTGCCCTCTTAGGCATGAAGCAAAAGGGAGTGATGGAAGCGTTTGGAGAAAAATGTTTAATGGTGTGTGAACGATGAATGGAAGTGTAGGTGGACATGGAGACATTAATTAACAGAATATTGTGGTAGTCCAGGGCTGATACTATACAAATAAAAAGGGAGCAATAACTGATGAAATCCTTAATGTAAAATTAAAAGGATTTGGCAACTTCATGATTGTTTCAAGTTGGTGACTTGGTATCTGAAATTGTTTGAAACAGGACCATCACTGCTTTAAAAGCACCCTTACCACTTCACTTAGGACTTCTGTAATGGTAGCTGAAAAGTCCTCATCCAACTCTAATCCAACTTTGAAAGTCTTTTTATGATGAGACCAAAGCCTGACATGGATAGCATGTCAGGAAGATTTTGAGTTCAGAAATACTGTAATATAGATTTCTTTCCACTCAACATTTTCTAGAGCATATTCAACATCCAGGATGCTGTTGTTATTGTTGCTAGTTATGTGAAATATTATTACAGATTTGAGAAATGATGGATTAGTTAAAATTAGGTCACTTTCTTTTTGCTACAGGACTTATCAGAGCCCTCATTTAAATGAGATTTTGTTAATGAAGAATGTATTATTCCATATGTCATTTATTTGTCATAGATCCTTTTCCTTCAGAGTGTCTTAGGAGACTACTTCTTCATGAAATTCATTTTGGGAAATTCTGCTATGACCTAACCCTGGTGACAATCAAGATTTTTGTGGGTGGTGTTGATTGTTCTCCTGAAGCTTCTAAGTAGAACAATGCACAATTTTAGATCAGTTTGCCAAAGTTCTGCTTTGCTTTAGTCTATTGGTAAAAAAAAAAAAATAAAAAATACATGACTTGGACCCACGCACCTACACAGTGCCTGTCATACTGTGGGATGACTCATCCCCTGAAAATGGTAGATAGCTTCATTGTTTTGATGAATGATGCTCTTTTATTTACAAAAATGAGTCCAAAGATACCAGGATTCCCAAAAATAGCATCATCTATTAGCTTGCCTGACTTTTTTGAAGATTAACTTCATGGGTCAGTCTTTGTTGAAGTATTTTGGTGAATGATGGAGGTACTTTTAGATGACTGGAAAATTGGGCTAAGCGATCTACACTGCTACCTTCCAGTTCAAAATGATGTATTTCCCCCCTTCAGTAGAACATTTTTCTAGAATTCTATTTAATCTTTTTGTTCTTCAAGTAAATTTACAACCCTTAAATTTTAAGAACTTGGTCAGAATTTGTCTCCAGCACAAGATACCTTTTCTCAAAGGAGTATTTTAGGAGTATTTTAACACCTACATAACTACATTGTTTTTATTGGTTATTTTAATTTATGTATAGATGTGTGTGTGGGATAAGATATATATATATATATATATATATATATATATGTATGTATGTATTTTTTTCTTTCTAGAAGGTTTCATGTTTTGAACTGTACTTCTAACTCTTTAACTCCCAGGGACTAGACTATTGTGCATGGTGTTGGATAGAAACTCTTCTTTCTTGCTTTTTATTTCTCATATGGAACAATTAAGCCAGAGCTAGGTCTTGAATTATTCATTTTCCCCTTCTCTTCACCAGTCTGGGCTAGCATCTTTTCACATCATTTTTCTGCATTTGTGTGGGTCTGTTCCTGAGTGCTCTTCCTGTTCTCATGCCTAATGTAAGCATTGATAGAATGCTGCCTTAGACACTCTGACTTTAATACCCGTTTCCAGTACTTGGTCGTGAAACTCTTTTAACATATCTTAAGGATAATCTTTTTTGCCCCCTTAAGTCTTTGTATTTTCCTCTACATTTTAGGTTCACTTGTTAAATTCATTTTTGAAAACCTTACTTGGACTTTGTATTGAAGTTGCATTGTTATGAAGAGAACTAGTATCTTTTCAAAAGTACTTCATCCTCTACATAGAATGTAATTTTCCATTTGTCTTTGTTAATACATTTTAGTAACATTTTCCCTCCATAAGTATAATCACCTATTTTGTGTCAAATTTACTTTTTATGTTTTTTGCATTATTTAAGAAATTGGGTTTTCTCAGTATTAACTGGCTATATTGATTTTGTTACATTGATGTTATAATTCATCTGCCTTTCTGAACTTTCATTATTTTTAACAATTTCTGTAGATTACTTTGGGCTTTATTTGTAAACAAACACAATCTTCAAATTATGTCAGTTTAGAATTTTTTCTCTTTTTAAATTTTCTGTATCAGGTGTCTACTGATCTAGTTAGAGGGTGTTAGTAGGCACATGATCTTATTATAAAGGGACTGTTTTTAATATCCCATTTGGAATAATGTTTTTCTGTTACTTTTAAGAAATCAAGTTAAGGATTTTTCTTGTGTTTTCTATTTTTCCGTGAATAAACATTGAATTTTATTAAATATTTTGACAGCATTTTCTATTTTCCCATGAATAGATATTGGATTTTATTACTTTGTCAGCATTGTTTGAGATAATCGTATTTGTCTTTGAATATTTGTCTTTGCAAGTTTCTGAAGAAAACTCAAGAAACAGTGTTTACTACCATATTTTTATTTACTGGATTCTTTCATCCTTCCTGATATATCCAGGTTCTTTATTTTGTGTTTCCTCACTCCATAAAGAACTTCCTTTAGTATATACTTAAGGTGGGTTTGTGGATTATAACATTTCCTTTATCTGGGAGTGTTTTGATTTTTCCTTCACTCTTGAGGGATATTTTTATTGTATATGAGAATCTTGGTTGACAGTTCTTTTCTTTCAGTACTTGAAAATGGAATATCATTTGCTTCTGTCCTCATGATTTCTCCTTAGAAATCTTCATTTTAAATCATTTCTCCCTATTAATTCATTTCTCTCTTGCTGCTGTCAATAATTTCCTTGTCTTTAGTTTTTAGAAGTTTGGCTTTGATTCTTTCTACGAATTCCTTTATGTTTATCCTGCTCAGCTTCTTGAATATGTACATTTATGCTGTCTGCCAAATTTAGAGTTTTCAGCCAATATTTCTCTGAATATTTTTGAAAACCCTACCGTCTTTCTTCTGTGATTCTGATGACATAAAGATTTAATCTCTTGTTGTAACCCCACAGATCCCTGAGGCTCTGCTTTCGTTTTGTTGATTTATTTTTTGCTTTGTTACTCAGACTGTAAAGTTTCTATTGTGCATTCTTTCAGTTCACTGATTATTTCCTCTGTCTGTTCCATTCTTCTGTGGGACCCATTCACAGGGATGTTCATTTAGATGATTGCAACTTTCAGCTCTAAAATCTTCATTAGGTTCTTATTTATGTCTTCTGTTTCCTTTCTGTGAATAGTTCTGATATGTTTTAAAAAAACTGCTCATTGAAGCATTTTTATAATGACTACTTTAAAGTCTTTGTCAGATATTTCTAACGCCACTGGTGAGAGGTTACCTCATCACCAACAGGTGAGGATGGATGTCTTGATGAATCATGTAGTTTCTGTTGTTACTTTCCAGCAACGATAATGTCCCTACATCACAATCAACTTTCTCTAACACTGCTGCACTTGGGAGAGTTTGATGCCTTGTTCTATTCCAGTAGTAGTATAAATCTAGTCTTTGCTGGTGTAGGTGGAATAGAACAACTTGTGTGTGTGTGTGTGTGTGTGTGTGTTAATGGTTTGGTTGCAGTGAGCAGCGATTATCTATAAATCTGTTAGACTCTACTTTCCTGGTTGTCTTACAGATAAATGATTTTTTGTCTGTAAATATTTGTTTTTCAAGTAGCCAGCCTCTTAAACTCAATGTCTGAACTGCATGAAGCAAGAATTCTCTATCTTGCCCTCCCTTGGGTCTCACAGTATTTGGTCAGTCTGCCTTCTATCTTTCAGAATTTTGTTTGTTTTATATATCATTTTCTAAGGCTCATTTCTACTTAGTGAGAAGAGTAAGTAAAATATGTTTATCTTCCTGGAAGCACTAGATTTTTTTTTAATATATCATTGTTCTTGACTATTTCATGATTATGTTGCAATCTTTGATAATCTGAGTCACTAACATTCTCCAGACTATACTGCTTATTTCTTTGTCCTTTCATCTTGATCATTTGTTTCATGTGGATTTGCAGTTCATGTATGTGAGAGGGAGAGAAGAGGGAGGGGGAGAGAGAGAGCTATGTGAGATATCATTATAGAACCTCTGAGAATCTTGAGGCAGTGAATTGGGAGTGCTTTGCTCCAAAGATTTGTATTTTCCTCTGATGTGAGAAGGGTTGCTAACAGGTTGGGATCCTTTTAGCCAGTGTTCAATTTCTTTCCCAGAATGTGTCAATCTCAGGTTCACATCCCCCCACTTCCTGGTGGGCCTAACACTTAGTTGCTATATTTCAGGGGCTATCTGCATTTGTCAACAGAACTAAATTCTGTTTGTCTGTTTGCTATTCAGTGACCCCTGTTCCAGTTTGCTATTTTTACTTATCTTTTTGTTTTATTGGGGTGAAGGGGAGGGTGCAGGAGAAAAGGCCTTCTACTTTCTAGGATAGTGCATCCTAGTTTGTTTTTGAATTTTAATTTAAAAATTAAAATTAATTTAAAAAATTAATCTGCTTTGTCGGGGCACAAAACAGATGTGCTTGTTGTCCTTCATCTAGGTTCTTATCTGTAGCAAGAGACTCTTCAGAGTCTTTTGTTTGCCAGAGTGACAGTTACTTAGGGATCCTGGGAAATTTCAGTATTGTATATATTTTTCTCCTCCTAGAAATTTCTGCTGCTAATGCCTCTTTATATACTCACCATAAGTGAAGAGAGTAGGAAATAGGTATGAGACTGTGTTCCTATTTTTCTTATTGATTGTTTCTTAATTTTCTCTCTAGGGCAGAAAAGACTGAAGTTCTGAGCGAAGACCTTCTGCAGGTAAGGTGGTCACTGGCCCATAGCTTATAAACACCAAGAGATTGTCCTTTTACAACAGCTTTTACAAAGCTGTAGAACTGTTCCTATTAAATCTATTTAAGGACGCAACATTTTGTCTTTACAGTAGAACCCTGTGTTTTGAATACCAGGTAGGTCAGATTCTTTTTTGGAGACATTTCAAGTTGTCTCTCTATATAGTTAGCAGGCAGACCTAGAGTCTGTGATTGCTCCCCGCCCATTATCCAGTGTTGGATGTTGACTCCTCATGGGTCCACATGTCTGTAGATGGGTCAGAGTCTTTCCCATGACCGTGCACAGCATAGACTCCACTCTGATCTTTCCCCGCACCCCTGACACTCCCACTACTGTGTCTGCAGGTGGAGAAACGGCTGGAACTAGTGAAGCAGGTGTCCCACAGTACGCATAAGAAGCTCACTGCTTGTCTTCAGGGCCAGCAAGGGGCAGAGGCCGACAAGCGCTCCGTAAGTGCTTTCCTAGCTCAACAGCTTCAGTCTGCCGAGCGAGGACAGTGGGTCCCCACTCCTGAAGATGTTTGGTGTGACCGTTATACAGCCATTTGTATGTCTGAGAATCCATCTGTGGTGTGTTCCTGCAGAACAGTAGCCCTTCCAAGTCTCCCCGTCCTTAAACACTGCTTGAGGCATCCTTCCTCCTCGCCAGGCACAGGGAGGTCCCTCTGCTTGACCCCCCAAATGACAGTAGCTGGGACAATAGCAGGACATTCTGGAGAACTCACCTTTAGAGTAGCTTTAGCGTTTCTTCTAACCCTGCTTCTGCTTAATCAGAGGTTCCACTTGCTTCCGTAGTATCGTACGACCTCATAGAAAAAACTATACTGTGGCTTGCAGGTTGCAAGTAACCTCTAAAGGTCTTTGAATTCTTTTTTGCTATAATGAAAAGCCTGGTAAATAAAAGTGCTCTAATGTTTTTGTATATGCCCTACTACTATTTAGTAGTTACAGATTTGTGAATGTGATTCCATTGAACTGTCCTGGGTAAAAGCACTCACTCAAGGCTTGCTTCCCTCTTGACCCACTTACCCTCTCAACTCCACTGAAGATTAAAGGATAGTCTCAGATATTCTCTTGGCTTTATACAGAAGATATCCAATCGAAGGCATTTTATTTTCCCCTTTTTCTTTGACTTTACACTCTATATGTCTAGTGTCTGATTTCTTCTGACCTGGAATTATTGTTGACTTCTATTTCCTAGTGATATCCCTGAGCTCCTTCTCCACTACCACCCCATCTTATGTTAGACTCATGAGTCTACCAGGGAGAAAATACAGGGTAAGAAATGGCTCTTGAGTCAAAAACTCCAAGAACTAAATTATTTTTGGCTCTTACTGAGAGAGGAGCTAGCAGAGAAGTTGAGAATCATACTGTGTATCCACCCACTGATCAAATCTAAATCCCAGACACCATCTTTTTTTCTCTCCTTTCATACCCCCTGCCTTTGGCCTTTCCTCTGACTCTGCCTCCAAAGAATTTCCTTTTGCTTTTGTGTTTACCCCGCCCCCTCCGCCCCCAGTCCTTGCAGTTATCACATCTTGCCTGAACAAAGTGGCCCCATCAAGTCCTCACTCTGACCCCCAACCCTTTCTCTAAAACAGCCTGAGTGAGAATTTAAAATGGAAACCACATGATGTCTCTCTCCTCCAAAGGAGTCCCATTGAAGAATGAAGTCCAGCCTCTTTACCTTGCCCTGAGACCCTTATATATGTTTTCTACCTGCATTTCTGAGATCAGCTCTTGCTCCCTTTCATCTCAGTCATCATTTTCCAGGTGTACTTTTTATGGTTGAAGATGCCTTGCTTGTACCTGTCTCAGGTGTTTGCTTTGCTTTATCTTCTCTATGAAATGTTCTTACCTTCAGGTAAGGTCTAATCACAAGTCTTATTACTAATTCTAGCTCAGGTGTCACCTTCTCCTTTGTGGCTTTCCCCTCAGTCATGTATTATTCTCTGAAATCATTGTGACCGTTCACCTGCTTATCTCCATCACTGATCTGTGAGCTCATGGGGGCAGGAATCTTGTCTGCTACATGCTAAAATGAAATTTGTGTCATGAAAGGATGGTCCATGAGTATTTTTGGGCTCGTACATCAGCATACTAGTTTGAATCCTCCCTATACTGATGCAATCTGGCATGTGTAGTTTTGAGCTGAAGTGCCATGATTTGATTTGACTACTCAAGATTGAAGCCCATCTCTGTTGCTTCCTACTTACACCTGACATTGAGCAAATCAGTTACCTCCAACTGCCTAATTTCTTCATTTGGAAATTGATAATAACAATAATGAATACCAACCCAGTAAAGTGGTTTGAGAGTTCAGTGAAGTAATACATGTAAATACATTGCACAATAGTTAGCAAACACTTAAGAAATATATTGTTGTTTTTTTGGTTCCACTGTTTGGCTGAAATAATCACTGACCTCTTAGCAACAAGTCTGGGTTGTGTCTTATAGGGGTGAGCCAGAGAAGATCTGGTTACCTGGACTTGGATTAAAGGATAATAGTTAGTAGTTTTCAGAGAGAGATAATGGAATGTAGAGAGTGAGAGGGAGGGAGAGAGTGAAAGGTAGGGGAAGAGCATGAGAAGGAGGGGGAAGAAAGAGTGAGAATGTGGAATGTGTGTGTGTTTGGAAAGCAGAGTGGATATTAGAATAAGACTTTTTGTCTCTGAGTCATCCTACAAACTGATGCTGCTTATGCCCAAGATAATTTTAGAGAGAACAGTCATTGCAGACAAGTCAGATTGACTTCTTCCAAATCCTGGAACATTCTGTCTACCCTCCCCTTGATTCTTAAGGTTCTATCAGTACTCTAGAATAAAGGGAAAGTTTATTTTAGTGGGTTCTCTTTGACCTAGAAAATCAAGGCTGGGAGCTTGCTTGTCTTCATTCTCGGGCACCTGATTCTATTATTCAAGGTAGATTATCCCTGTTAGTGGAGATAAACAAATTTCAGCAACTTTTCAGATCTCTGGGCAATTGACCTCTTCAGTGACTCAATATCAACAAGATAGGAGGTAGGGAAAGAGTAAACAACCCTAGGCCATTGTTGGGGCAGTGAGAGCAATGTGGTGAGCTGCATCCACTGGGCCCTCCACTTCTTTGTCTCAAAGTGTTTCTTTAGAAATAGAAACAATGCTATGGGTTATATTTCATGAACTTCCACCACCTTTACTTATAGATTGTCATTATCCCCTTTTTTTGATGTGACATGATACCACTACCTTGGTTCATTTCTTGTTTGTACATGGTGACTTCTTTCTAGTGTCTTGTTTCTTAAAGCATCTACAAATAAAAAACATTAAAGTTTTTCCAGTTAACACCCCACTCCTTTAGAATTTAAGCACACGCATTGTTCTCAACGTCTCTTCTGGAATGAATGCTTCCTTGTGAGAGCTACCCCTGCCACAAGCACTGGTTAATGATTTATACCCTCAGGAGAGGACTGGTTTAAGTAAATGTTGTCATTTTCATTCAGCGATCTATGTCATCTTAAAGAAATGAGGCAGCTTAGCAACATATCACGATAGCTGACACACATATCTCTACAGGAAAAGAAAAGCAGGACACAGGGGGTAAAATATGCTAGCATTTATAGGGTAATGTAGCTACGAAGAATAGACACATACACAACATTTTTAATTAGATCTGCTTAGAATATTTATGGGCAGACACACAAAGAAGTGGTCGCCATTATGATTTTTGATGAGGGAAATTTGGTGGCTGAGTGTTAAGGATGGGAGAGAGGCATTTTGCTGTAAGCCCTATAGAAACTTTAGAGTTGTATATCATATTTCCTACTCAAAAGTGAATTACTGTTGGCCCTTGAAGATAAGGGGTTTACAAGTTGAAAATCCACCAGTAATTTTTGACTCTTAAAATGTAACTACTAATAGCTTGCTGTTGACATTATTGGTAACAAACAATTGACTAATACATATTTTTGTATGTTACTTGTATCTCATGTTATATATTTGTAATAAGATAAGCCAGAGAAAATGTTACGAAAATCACAAGGAGAAGAAAGTGCATTTATGTAATTATTGAAACAATAAGCATTTCAATGGATCCATGTAGTTCAAAGCCATTACGCACAAGGTCAACTGTAATTCATCTTGGAGTAGGGGTGGGTAGATGGATGAATAGATAGGTAGATAGGTAGATTAGGTAGGTGGGTAGGTAGGTAGATAGGTAGGTAGATACAGGATAAGAGGTCATTCTACTTGTTAAAATCTTAAGAAGGCAGTTGAAAGAGGAATTACTTTCTCATTTTGTGTTCATTTGTCACTTTATGCTGCCATCTTTGGCATCTAAGAGCATCAGTGAGGGTGCTCAGTAACTGGAAAGGGTTTGAAAGTAATGTCTTCTCGACTCAGGATAACCACCCTTCTAGATAGATCTTCTCCAGCTGGTTATCCAGTCTGAGTTTTGCAGACTCTTGCCAGGTTCCTCCCTCCAACACTGAGCAGCCTCATGTCCTCATGGCTGTTGTTCTGTTAAACTTGATCACTACCCTTTAGTTACCCACAAATGCTACTTGAACTCCATTCTCTCCAGTATTAATAAAATTTCCTTGTTTTCCATATGTGGAGAAACTCCACTAACTTATGGGTAGATACATTTCTGCACATTGTCAACTCCTGGGCCATTAGAAGTTCCCTCTAGTCTGTTTGAGGTGAGATCCCCTCTCTTTCTTGTTAGATTCTGAAGGAGGATTTGGAAAACTGAGCCCCAGCCCCAAAGGGGGTTATGGGACTTGGGATGCTCTACACAAACCAGAATGGTGTTTCTGTGTGAGCTGATGGTTACCCCAACTGTACTGTTTGACATTTGGGGTGAGCTTCTTCATGGGTGGTTTATTGAACCATGTTGTACATATAGAATGTTTAGCACTGTCTCTGGACTCTGTCAACCAGATGCCAGTAGTGTTTTCCATGCCATGATAGATAAAATTATCTTCAAACATTGCCAGATGTCCTAAAGGGACAAAATCACCTCTGGTTAAGAAATAATACCTTAATCCACTCTTTCTTTATGAGGATAATAAATATTGTGACTGCTTGACAATTTCTTTTATTTTTTAACTGTATTAGACAATTAAAAATATTCTTTAAATAACTTTTTTTAAAAAAAATAATGTGGGAGTAAGGTACTGTATTCTGTGCCTTTAAGTGTCTGGAATCTTGTGCCTAATTGCTTTATAGGACATCTAGAAAATGATCAGGTTTGGATGTTTTAATACTGATTTGCCTAGTCTAGTTTTTACGGAGAAGAATATCCCATTTTACTTGAAATGGAGTTATCCCTGAGTGGAAGTTATCCCTGAGTGAAAGTTATTTGACTCTGGTGGAGTGGGCATGACTAAGGGCAGGCAGGGGGAGTATTTTAGACCTCTCAACAGCTTACCCACATAGATGTTCTGGGCTCCTTCCACCTGGACTTACCTAGAAACCAGCTGTACTTCCAGTCCATATCACCCAAGGACTTCCCTGCAGATACCTTAGACAGGGCCCTGTTCAAACCAGATTCCTAAATTCTAGTGGACGAAGCTCTAAAACTCTCTCTGTACCTCTTTCATCTCTCCCTCAAGTAGCTTAGTTAAATGTGATCATGCTCTTAAACAAGCCCTTCAGTGTCAGCAGATGCCACTCCCTGTGGCTGCTGCTGGCTGCCAGGAACTGATCTAACTGCCCTCTTCTTCCACCACTCTCCCTGCCACTCACTGTGCTACAGCCACATTAGTGTCCTTGGGACCCTGGAGCTGGCCTTGTTAGTTCCAACCACAGGGCCTTTGCATATACAGTTCATTTTGCGTGGGATGTTCTTTCTCAGATCTTAAGACATGGTTGACTTATTCTCTTGTTTCAGGGGGCATCTTAAATATCACCCCTCTGAGAGCTCTTCCTGTCCCTTTGCTCCATACCTCACAGTGGCCCACTCTGCCCATCACCCTCATTTCTGTTGTCCACAGATCTTCCATCTGTTTGAAATAACCTCTTTCATGGCTTCTGTTTGTCTTCCTGAACTAGAATAGAAGTTCCCTGAGAATCATGTCTAATCTCATTCATCACTGCTATGGTGCGTGAATAGGCAGTCCACAAATGCTGGAGTAAGAAGTGCATTATAGCCAAACCACTCCATGTATTGTTGAAGGAGATTCAACTGGATGTAGTTTGGTTACTTCCCATTTAAAAAGATCGCAGTATGGATCAAACAATCTAAGGGTATCTAGCAGTTTCTACCATGTGCTGGATGGTCTAGCTCAGTGAGGAGAGGACTTGTCAGAACTTGTCAGTAAGGAGGGAATGAGCCATGCCTCATTTTTAGCAGCATCTGTTCTTCCTCCCTCCCTAAACCCCTCCCTCCCTCTCTCCCTCCTGGCTGCCTTCCCATATATTCAGCATATAACACAGACTTTACCATCTTAACTGTTTTAAAGTATACAAGTCAGTGACATTTAGTACATTCACAGTGTCGTCCAACTACCATCACCACTAACATTTTCATCATCAAAAGGAAACCCCATGGCCCTTAAGCCATCTCCCATTCTCTCCTTCTCCCATTTCCCAGCAACCACTAATCTGCCTTCACGGATTTGCTTCCGCTGAACATTCCATATAAATAGAATCACACCATATATGCTCTTTTGTGTCTGGCTTACTTCAGTAAGGACGATGTTTTCAATTCACCCATGTTTGAGATTGCATCAATACTTTGTTCCTTTCTGTGGTTGAATTATATCCATTTGTATGGACATACCACATTTTATTTAATCTATTGATCAATGAACATTTGAACTGTTTCCACCTTTTGGCTCTTAGTCGTTAATGCTCCATTCCCATTCATGCACGTTTTTACTTGACCACCAGTTTTCTGTTATCTTGAGTGTACACCCAAGAATGGAATTGTTGGCCATGTGGTGGTAATTTTTAACTTACTGAAATGCCACTAAATTTTTCCACAGCCCTGCACCATTTTACATTTCTGCTGTCAATGCATGAAGGCTCCAATTTCTCCACATATGCACACATACTCACTTTCTGTTAAAAAAAAATGTTATAGGCCCTCCCTGGTGGCGCAGCGGGTTAAAGCACTGCACTGAGAATCTAAAGCCACTTCCTCATGAGTTCAATTCCCGCCTGCCCTGGAGGTGACCACATGGCTCGGCAGACCTCTCCTGACCCGCCCGCTGCTCCCCTCAGCAGTGTACTTCGTCCATCTGCCTGTTCTGTTCCCCACTCTGTCTCTGGTGAAGCCTCTCACCACCCGTGAGCCTCTCTCTGGCCTGCACCCCAGTTCTGTATGCACAAATAAATAAATCTTAAAAAAAAATGTTATAAATGTCATTACAGCCATTTTAGTGTGTGACTTTGAATTTCCCTAGTGATTAGGTATGTTAAACATCCTAACTGTGCTTGTTGGCCATTTGTATATTTCCTTTGCCACATCCCTTCACATTGATGCTAATTTTCTCTATTTTGTTAAACTGTAAGTGGACATACTTCCCTTTCCTGGTGATAAGCTCCCTTGTTTATAAAGTGGAACATGGCCAACTTGTTCCCTTGCTTCTGGTCACATCTTAAATATCATCCCTCAGTAATACTTCTCAGGCAAGGGCATTTCATTGGTTTTTGGAAATTCAAACAGTGTTCAGATCTTTTCAAATGTAATTTTGAAATCATACTTTTTTGTCTTTGCTGCTTTTCCACTTTATTTGAAAATGCAGCAAGTAAACCTAGGTTTATTTTCCATATTGGCAACTTTAATTGTTTTAACGTTCTGAATTTTGACATCACTGCATGTAACCTATCATTGTAGCCTATGAATTTGTAGGCTTTGAATATATTTTAAAGTGAATTTGCTATTTAGTTAATAGAGTATCTAGGAAAGTACTTGACTTTTTGCTATTTTAGAGTAAGTGGATGCCCCTTGAAGTAATTTTCATTGCAATACTTTTCCCCTTTCCAGAAAAAATTACCTTTGACAACACTGGCTCAGTGTTTGATGGAAGGGTCAGCTATCCTGGGAGATGACACGCTTCTTGGGTAAGGTCTTATCAGGCATGGGTTTGTGACAGATCTAGGTAAGTCCTCATCCTCAAAAAAGGGATTAGAGCTGCTCAGGGGAGCACTGAGGACCCCTGAAGTCTGACTGGTGACTGGGGGGACATGGGGTGAAGAAAAGGTTGCTTGCTAGCGAGAAATCAGAAATCATGTCTGTTCAGCAAGGCAATTTGCAAGTGGAGAAATTACCATAAAACTGTTGAAGGGCAATTGAGATCCCTAGGGCTCCAGCAGAAGCAAATATGAAACTTCTCAATGTCAGATGTCAGAACTTATGGGGTTTCCAGAACAACCCCTGCTGACTTTGAGCTCACAATAAAAACAGACTAAATATAGGCTTGTCATGAGAGGGAACCAGCATGCACAGTCAATAGGAGCAGTGATACTCCAGGAACTAAAAATAATAGAACAACCTGAAAGACAATATAAATAAGCATTTTAAATGAATTTAAAAATTAAATAAGGACCATAATAGCCTTGACAAAAAAAAATTAAACAGTATATAAAAAATAGGCAGAATCAAAGAAAAACCAAATACGACTTTAAAAAGTTTAATTATTAAAATAAATGCAGTTCAATTGAGATAAACTAGAATTTTCACACAAACAGATATGGTGAACTTGAAAACAGACCGGACGTTACTACCTGGAATGAACAGAATGAAGTGCAAGGGATCAGGATGTAGACATTAAATACGGAAACATGAGTGGTCAGAGTGATTCCACCATCAGCTACTCGTAGTTCTTGAGGAAAATAAAGGAAAGGGAAGTATGTTGTCGAATTTTCCATTTCAAGATTTAAAGAATAGCACAGTTCTTAGAATAAAAAGTTCTCACTGAGATTGACTTTTTGTTGAACTCCATCACATAGTACAACTTCAGATTATTAGTTTAAAAGAGGAATTTAAATCAGCTAACAAAAGGTGATTGCATATAAAGGAACAGTCTGGTAACAGATTCTTTGTTTTTTGGCCAAAATAAATGCCAGGAAATAATAGAGAAATATTTTCAAGTATGGAGCAAATATATAAGAACACAGGGAAAATAAAGCTCTTTTCAGACAAAGATTTAGGGAAGTTACTACTTCCATGTTTTCACTGAAAGAATTAGTGAAAACTTTATGAAATGGATTGTATCTAGTAGAATAGAATAAAATAGAAGTAACACGGTAGCTTAAAAGATTAGTGAATGAGGTGCCCAAAACACTTCTTTTCTTCTCTATTTTAGTTTCTTGGACTGGGATCCTGCACAAGACAAAAAACAGATTAAATAGGCAAAGGACAGATTAACAAAACAAAAGCATACACTTTTTATTAACATGAAGTTATTCATGGGAGAACTCAGTGCTGAGTAACTGAAGGGGGTAAATAGAATTTGGGCTTATTGGCTTTTTTTAACTGGAGAACAATACTTCTGCAAAAGTGACAAGACAGAGGAAATGACATTTGGGTTTCCAGGGCAGGAAATTTCATTGTAGGAAGGCAAATATATGCAAGAACTCATGGAAGACAGGTCATTTAGTGAGTTTGTGGTTCCTCTGCAGCCTTCCTCTGGTGATGAGGGACTCTAGTTTCTATAGAAAAGATAGAGGGACCCTTACAGATTTATGTCCTGCTTTTAGTCAAATAGGGGGAGACCAGAGAGCTTTTCTTGTGTCTACTTGTTTTCATTTGCCTTCAGCCCAAAATAATCTTTATGCCAAAGTGATATTTCTTGGGGGGTTGGCAAAATACCCTTCAGTGTAAGTGTATTTATATTTATAAATAAACTTTGAATTTAAAAGTAGCAGTATAATAATGATTAATTTAGGGGTATTAAAACAAAGTGACATGAAAGTACTAGAAAATTTAACATGAAACATTGGAGCCAGAATTGTTTCCAGCTCTTTTTTTTTGTTTGAAAAGAGGATAAAGTTATTTAATTTGAAGTTAGGACTGCATTGTAAGAAAGTAAGGGTAACCACAAAAATAATAGAAACAATGTATAATTTCAAAACTAGTAAAAGGATGAAAAGGAAAGTGAATGGAAAATAGGAAAAATAAAAAAACCATAGAAGGCACTGAAAGAGAAAAAATTAAGCCAAGAAAAGCTTAATAGAAAATGAAGGTAGGGCCGTCCCTGGTAGTGCAGGGGATTAAAGCACAGCACTAAGAAGCTAAAGCCACTTTAGCATGAGTTCGATCCCCACCTGTCCCGGAGGTGACCCACATGGTGTGACCTCTCCTGACCCGCCCCCCTGTGGTATACTTCGCCGTTCTGTCTGTTCTGCTTCCCACTCTGTCTCTGGTGAATCCTTTCACCGTCCATGCACCTCTGGCCTGTACCCCAGCTCAGTATGCATAGATAAATGCTTAAAAAAAAAAAGAAGAAGAAGAAAAACAAATAAAATGAAGATAATAGCAATTACTGCATATGACTGTGTAATTATGAGGTGAAAATGGAATAAACTCACGAATGTCCCTGGCAGACAAACATGAAGCCTGTTGTATGCCATTTCTAAGAGTCATGCCTGAAATGTAATGACATAGTAAGGTTGAAAGAAAAGAGAAGGAAGACGCCCAGCTAAAGATGACAGGCTGAACACACACGTAATCATGTTGCCTTCCAAAATCCACTATAATAAAGGTTTTTTTTTTTTTTCTTAAAAGGCATAAGCCCACAAAGACAGGAAAAACAGGAACGAAGAGGGAATAACAACAAAACTCTGTGATCTGTAAAACCTATGATTGACTGGAAACTGACTTCTCAAGTCCCAAAAAGCTGTCTCCCCAGCCAGAAGTAATATAAGCAGAGAGCTGACATGAGTCATACCATGAAATGCTAACAAGGCTCAAGAATTGATAGCAACAGGGATCTCTGGAATAATGAGTGTCTGAGAGTTGTGTGGTTATTAAATCACAAATAGGAGTTGAAAGTTAGCTAAGCACCACTTGGATCTCTTAATCCATCTCCTATCCATACCTCTATATAAAGGATCTCATAAAAAGAGGATCAGAAATCTGAATGCCTCTAGACTTGCCAAAAACAATAATGAAAACTTGAAGATTACTGAGTAGTGCTTTCAAAACTCAGTAGAACTAGGATTCTCAGCATAGAATTTGATATCCAGCCTATCTGTCAACATGAAGGGATAGGAGGATGCTATGACAATGAAGGACTCAGAAATTGACTTTCCATTACCTCTTTCTAAGGAAACTAAAACATAGTAAGTCCTTGATGAGGGACCTAGAAAGCAGCAGGATAGAGGGAATGGGACCTCCAACTCATGTCAGGGGAGAGAATTCCAGGAAAAAGTGAAGGAAGGTTGCATGAAGGCAGCTGTGCTGGGGGTAGAAGGAAAGCTTATTCCAGATTGGCACAGGTCCAGGAGAGACTAATTCAGGAATATTGAACTCATTTATACCAAGTGCCATTCACTATCTTAGACAAATCAGCAAAATGACAAAGGTTTTGTATTCAATCAGACCCACAGAAAACTAAACAAGCAATCCTAAACAAAGCAGTTATTAATTCCACAGAGAACAAATAAATAGGAAAGGCCAATAATTATAATACGACCCTTTAACTCTGAGTCCAAATATCGTGTAAATACTAGAGATCTACTGATATGAGTGAAAGGTAGTTACTTCTTCTTTTGCACAGTTGAGAGTCAAAGGCTAATGCATATATTTTATTTTAAAAACAAGAAGGATCTTTAGAAATATGTAGCTGAGTACCAGAAGATACAAATAAAAGGCACATTAGAGGAACCTCCCTGGTGGTGCTTTGGATTAAAGCGCACTATGAAGCAATCCACAGCTGCTGCAGCAGGAGTTCAATTCCCCACCTGACCCACATGGCATGGCAGACCTCTCCTAACCCCCTCACTGATCCCCTCAGGAGTGTATTTCAGTTAATCAACCTATTCTGTTCCCCTCTCTGTCTCTGGTGAATTATCTCACCCCTGCACCTCTGGCCTGCACCCCAGTTTTACATGCATAAATAAATAAATCTTAAAAAAAAAAAAGGCACATTAGGAAGGTTGCAAAGTTGAACCCATAATCTGGGACTTGACATTTATGGAAGATAAGGAAAAAAAATTGAGTTCACTCCATATCCACATACATATGCACAAAAATATAAAGAACTCCTACAAATAAATTAATATAAATAGCTCTCAATACAAAAATAGCTAAAGAATATGAGTAGGCACTTCATAGAAATGCACCAAGCATGGAAAGATACTCAGCTTCACCACTAGTCAAGGAATAAAATTAAAACTAGAATGAGATGATATTTTTGTATCTGCCAAACTGGCAGAAATTAAAACACCTATGTATAAAACAATGGGAACTCTCATTTGTGCTGATAAGTAAAGGTGGTGCAATCATTTCAAAAGCAATTTGGCAATATCTCCCAAGGTTAAGGGAATTCATGACTTGTCTCCTTTGCACAGAAAAAAAAATCTAATGCATGCAAAAAAAAAAAAAGAATGAAAAGAAAAAAGACAGTATATATAAGCATATGGGTTGCAGCACTACATGGAATAGCCAAGAACTATTGATTAGGGGGAGCTTTGATAAATGGTGGTCTATTCATAGAATAGAATTCTATATAGCTGAGTGAACTCATTCTGCATATATCAAGATGAGTAAGCTCCAAAGATAATGATAAATTTAAAAGACATGTTGTAGAAGGCTAGGTGCAGGGTGAAATAATGTAAGCTTGTTACCTAGGTGAAGCAGCAATATTATATATAGGTATGTGAGCACATATTTATGTCATAAAAGTATAAAAACATGGACCAGAAAAGTATATACTAACTTTAGAATAACAGCTACTGTCTCTCATACTTTTTCATTGGTTTGTGAAAATTTTTGTTTCAGTTTAAGGTGGAAGCGTGCAAAGGGGAACTACATGTATACCGTTCAGAGGAAATGAATATTTTTAAAATATTATAACCTCTCATCTAGGAAAACTCATCCAGGTTTTCATTACTAATAAACTTTTGGAATGGTTTTTCCCTTCCAATATTTTATGGATAATTGTCTATTCATCATGTGTTAAATAAGTTTTTGTGACTTAGGGGAAAGATTTTTCATCCTGTAATAGACTGTTGAAATAGTTCCTCATGTGTGTTTGATGATATTCGTTTGATTTATAATGGTGGCATCCAGTTCTTCAAGTGCTTACCTGGGGGATGGAAGCCCCTGATTCGGCCTGGTGCTTAGAACTCAGCACATGTAGACTGCTCACATCTCTCTTTTGTTTTCCCACATGCCCCCTCTTCCCCAGCACCCAGTAGGTGTTTAGCATCATTTAAAATTGTAATTTCAGAAATGGAAGGAATGGATCAAGTTGGTCAGTGGGGTGCTCTGGAAACAGCCACTCTGTTAATACAGTCTAGTGAATGCTTGCCCAACCAGGAGGTGAGGCCAGCATAACCAGATGACGTCCTGCTCTCCAGGGTACTCAGAGTGGCTTTTTCTTCTTCTGTTGCAGGAAGATGCTGAAGCTTTGTGGAGAGACAGAGGACAAGCTGGCCCAGGAGCTGATTCATTTTGAATTGCAAGTGGAGAGAGATGTGATTGAGCCCCTGTTTTTGCTGGCTGAGGTAAGGACTAACAGTGAGGTGAGGCCTAAGTGAACAGGGTGGGAAGGACAGGACAGCCATTTAAGTGTTCTGCTTCCTCTCCTGTTACTATATCTGCCCTTCTCTCAACTCTTTGACTGTTTTTATTTGGGCATTTTTGCAGTCCACCTTCATGGTCAGGATTGGCTATATGGCAGCACTTTGAGTTTTTTGCTACCCTCTTCTTCCACCCTCACTTGTTGGCACAACAGTGGGTGGGGAGAGGATGCTGGCAGCTCTGCTGTCTTTCCTGCCACAGCCTACCCCGTCTCCACCTCTGCTTTCTACCCATCTCAAGTCTTCAGTGAAATGAACAGCAGCCCCTCCTCACAAGGATTGGGGGAACCAAAATCTCTGTAAAGCCCTTGAAGTTCATGTTTATATGTAGATTCATCCGCTTGGACTTTAAAGGACACTCGTGAAAATGAAACCACTTTTAGGAGGAAGGTAAAGCGTCCAAATGAGGGATCAGGATAAAAAATAAATTATGATAAAATCAAAATCAAAATCAACAGGCAACTCTAAAGCAGAGATAGTCTACAGGAGGGAAAGGGGAGTGGGATCCAAACAGGCGGGAAGAGCACGAGGGACTGTCTGTGGTGATGGCACAAGGGTGAATCGGTAGTGGGAACTTCATGGGAATGTGACGGAGATGAAAAAGCACACAATGTACAAAAATGAAGAACGATGTAAAAATATATAAAATACCAAAATTAAATAAAGGGTACTAGGGAAAATGATAAACCTGAATGTGATGATTTTGTTGGCATCAACCAAAATAAATTTCAAAACAGAACAGAAATAGTTGGGAGCTATATCTGCCCTTAATTCGCCTTCATGTAAAACCCAGCCAACATTTCCCACAGAACTCCCTGCCATAATGGAAATATTCTACTTCTGGTCTGGTAGCTAGTAGCTGCCTGTGGCTATTGAACTCTCTAGTTAGTGCAGCTGAGGAACAACAATTTTAATTTTATTTCCCTCTTATTCTTGGGGACTAAAAGTGCCATAGCCAAGTGGTTCAAGACTACTGTACTGCTCTAGACCATGTCTGGTTTCCTTTTCGCCCACCCTTGGCACCTACACACACCCTGTGCTATTTCTGGAACAGGTATATGGATAAATTATTATCTATGTGCCTAGACATATTCTAGAAGAAAATTCTAGATGTGGTGCTCGACATGGATCAGTCTAGACTTCTCAGGTGCTATCCCAGGTCGTACCTCAGCTTAAAGCATGGATGAGTGACCACCTGTTCTTCATGAAGGGGTCTGGGGCTCCACCCAAAGCTGGAACAAACCCCAAGTCTAGTCCTGGGTTGCTGAGACTGGCTTGGAGGAGCAAGATGCCCCCGCCTCATGTGCTGGTGTGGCTTCTGAGCCCTGTGATCTTGGCAGGACCCCAAGGACTGTCTCCTTCCTATTGATAGGAACTCTGCACTGTGCTCAGAAAAGTGAGCAGAAAACATTTCACAGAACATTGGGTCACTCACAATTTTTTCTTTCTCAAATCTGCAGTCTGAGATAATTTTGGTTCAATTTATGACCAATTTTCCTTTTAAATTCTCACTCTTGCCCCACTTTTCCTGGGCCAGGAACCAAAATCCTGCACTGGAATGTTCAGTTAAGTCATTTTTAGAAATAAAAGTATAAAAAGAACATCTATATACAACCACTATGGATGAATTTCCTGTGACTGAGAAAAGCCCCAGTGATGTTTATTCATTATTTACTTTGAAAAAAATCTTTTGTTTCTATACAAATATTTCCTAGTTGGATTACCCATCGGGTTCTCAGATCTCCTGAGACCAGTGCTCTTTGTCTTTCTGTGATTTGTTTTGAATTAGGTCTCTGTGTCAGCTCTTAAGTGCTCAACTCCCAGCATTTCTCCTGACTTTGGGCTCGTGTGTTAAGTACAGAGAGCCCCTGTTCTGTGGAGTGAGAATGGGCATGAGCTGGG
The DNA here is from genome assembly GCF_000260355.1 of Condylura cristata. NCBI lineage: Eukaryota > Metazoa > Chordata > Mammalia > Eulipotyphla > Talpidae > Condylura > Condylura cristata. The sequence goes on along the minus strand of NW_004567118.1, from coordinate 25,146,380 downwards.
CCTTTGTGATCAGGGAGGACAGAACCCTGAATGGCCTGGACTGGTGGAGGAACTGGCAAAGAGAAGGTCAGTGAAGAAAGAACAGAAGTTAAGAAAAGGAATCAAATTTCATCTGAAAATAGAACTAGGAGTCCTCTAGCAAATTTGCTAGTAGTTCTTTAAGAATTTATCTATTGCCCCAGAGGTGACCCACATGGCACAGCAGACTTCTGTGTCACCTGCCGCACCCCTCAGCAGTGTACTTCGTTGATCTGCCTGTTCTGCTCCCCACTCTGTTTCTGGTGAATCTCTCGCTGCCCCTGAACCTCTGGCCTGTACTCCAGTTCTCTGGTCATAAATAAATAAAATCTTTAAAAAAAACAAAAGAATTTATCTTATCTTACACTTCAACTCAACTATGTCTTTTTTCTCCTGATTTCCAACAGGTGGAAATCCCAAATATTCAAAAACAGAGGAAACATTTAGCAAAGTTGGTGCTGGACATGGATTCTTCACGAACAAGGTATAGCAGTTCCTTTATGTTTTGTTTCTTTGAAGGAACAGTGATCATAACTGGAGGTAGAGGTTTGCCTGTGGATATGAGTGTGTTTTCACTCATCAGGTTTTTCTTACCACCCTCTGTGTGCCAGGCAGTAACCCAGAGTCCCTGCTCTCACAGAAGCTGCAGTCTAGTTCTGGAGATAGGCTTGAGGCAAGTGAACAAACAGAACAGTTTCAGGCGGCCATAAATCATAAAAGTAACAGAGCAATTTTGGAAGGAGAGTGTGGAGAAAAGGGTAGCACAGAGTAAGCCTTTTCCTTAATTGGGATATGACTGACATATATCAGTCTCAGGGGTACAGCATCATATCTCAGTATTTGTGTGTATTGCCCAACGATCACCAGAATAAGTCTAGTCACTATCTGTCCCCATATGTAGTTACAAAAATGTCCTTTTCTTGTGTGGAGGACTTCTAAAATCTACTGTCTTAACATCTTTCAAATATGCGATACAGTGGTATAGAATACCTACAGGTCTGTCTGTACATTGCCTTGAACTCTTGCCACTCGCTAACTTTATCCCTGGAAGTGTAAAGAAAAGACTTTTTTGAGATGATACTTAGTCAGAAACATAAACAATGAGAAAGAGGTCATCATGTAAAGTCATCCAGTGTAAAACTGTCCACAGACATGGAAAGAGCAAATGCGAAGTCCTGAGGTAGGAATAAGATTGCTGTCTTCAAGGTTAGATCAAAAGCCAGTGTGACTAGAAGGAACAAAGGGGAGTATAGTGGACACACAAATTAAAAACAAACAAAATGTAGGGGCTGAGAATAAGAATAAAATACTGAACCAGGAGTCAGATGAGGTATTGTGATCCACGTCAGCTGTTTTCTACCTGTGACCTCAGTCCAGTCACTCACTGCCTCAAATGGCTGTGTCCTCATCTGTACACAGGTAGTAACATCATTTGTAGGTTGACCTGAGGAGGTTGAGAGCAGTGGATCAAGATGTGGTGTATGTACACAGTGGAATACTATTTTAGTTCTAAACAAGGTGAACTCTTGCCTTTTGCAACAGCATGGATGGAACTGGAGGGGATTATGCTAAGTGACATAAGTCAGAAGGAGAAAGACAAAGATTGGGTGATGTCAGAAACATGTGGAATATAGAGTGGAAAACAAACTGACAAAACTAAACTGAAACGAACCCTAGGCATGTGAATGCATGCTTGAGGCTGCTAGTAAGAGAGGTAGGTGGGAGTGGGAACAAAGAGGGAGGGACCCAGTGGCCAAGGGTAAGGGTTCCTGGCACTTGGGTGGCGATGAGGTGTGAACCTCATCCCCTAAATCACATGGAATATAAGCCAGTGTTACCTCAATAAAGAAAAAAATAAAAACGGACTTTTATAGCAATGCCATACATTGAAAAGCAGTGCCCTTTGCTCCAAATATCAAGTAAACATAAAAGTGAAGAGCATGAAAGCAAAACCAATGTTATTAAAGTTTAGATCCCATTGCCTACAGAAGGCTGTGATCCTGAAACTTGTCTCCTTTTGCAAAAGAACAGGAGGAAAAGTTGGAAAGTTGTTAAAAGTTATTCTGACCCAGATCTTCAACCCCTGGAGTGTACTTGGAGGGACAGAGGGCAGGTTGCGTGGGGTGTATTGACTTGGTATCACTTCCTTCTGTGTCCATGTCCCCTGTTACCCCCAGTGTTCAAGACCTGTATTCCAGGGGTATCCTGGGAAGACTGAAGAAACACTGCTTGTAGGATGATGATGGACACCCAGCCCCAGTGCGCAGCATGATCTCCTTCTGTGAGGGTCTGGATTCTTGGCTCTGAGATCTAATCTTTGCTTCTGTGAGGACAATTCTGATTTCCAGTCCTGAGCTTCTGGGCAGAAGGCTAAATGCTAGCATCATAGCAGGCCCTTGCTCTGTCCACTTACATGTGTTTATTCAGTCTTATGAGAAAGAGAGTTACTCCTGGGGAACAGTCATTGTCAGGCCAGCCTTGTGTTAGGTTTTGAATGGTGACACTAGGTGGTGTGAAGATTCTGAATCCTAAGGGAAGGTCATTGTTTAATGCATTGTAGGCATTATATTGACTCTTTACAGTCTCTTGACTCAGACCGAAAAGAAAAAAAACTGCTTAGTTTATCCTAATAAACTTCACCCATCTTCTTCATCATACTGATGCTTTTCCTTTTTCCACAGCCCAACACTGTGTTCTGAGGTTGGAGGTCGAGGGTTGGTGTGGAGAGATTATTGGCAGGACAGTTCTTCAAAAACTTGGTTAGGCTCTCCTTGGTGGCACAGCAGGTTAGAACTCAGCACTGCAAGCTAGGCTTAGCAACTTCAGTGCAAGTTTGATCCCTGCCCTGGAGGTGACCCACATAGTGCAGCAGACCTCTCCTATCTTGCCCACTACTCCCTTCAGCAGTGTATTTCATCAGTCTGCCTGCTCTGCTTCTCACTCTGTCTCTGGTGAATCTTCTTACTGCCCCTGTACCTCTGGCCTGTACTCCAGTTCTGTGTACATAAATAAAGAAGTCTTTAAAAAAAAAAAAGTCTTTAAAAAAAAATAAAAATTTGGTTAACTTCCCCTCAGGTCTCTGCTAGAGTGAAAGATCTAACTCAAGTCCTCAAGTTTTATGGATTTTCCATCAGTGTAGGTTAGCAGCTAGAGGTGAGAAGTACGAGGGTCTTTTAGCAGAGTTCTCCCACTTTGCTTTCAGACTAGCCATGAGTTTGTTTTGTAGGAACAAGATGCCCCCATATGAATCTCCAGTGTTGCCTCTGGGCTCTGTTCTGGAAGCCATGAGAAATAGCCAACCACCTCACATTCTTGCCTTTCCCCTCATCCTTCCCTTTCAATCAACATCAAGACTACAACCCAAGACACCACAGTGAGAGTAGTCCAAATGCTGGAATAGCGGAAAGCAAGGCACAGAGCTGCCCTTCTGGAGTGTTCTTCCTGCTGCTTCCACCTCCCCCTGCCTCACCATCAAGCCACTCAGGTTCGGCTTTTTTCCTTCATCCTGCTTCTGATCACCAGAGCTTTCTTTTACTTGTGTTCTATCCTTTGTGAACCACACTATCCCAACTAAACAGTGTGTTTCAGGTAGAAACATACTCTGCCTTTTAAGAAAGACAGGATCTTTTTATATCTTTCATCATATCTTAATCAATAGTTCTATGATTGGATCATAGATTTCAACCACAACTCTGGTAGATATTGTCAAATCGAGGTAATGTACCCTTTTCACAATTAATGTAGACTTGGCTTGTCTGCTACAAAAGTCAATTATATAAACCTTAGTATCTTAAAAGACTAAATTTAGAAGATGAATAAAAGATTGTAAATGAAAAGGATGGAGGTAAACTCAACCAGGCTTTATGCTTAATTAAAATTATGAACTTAATTGAAAATGAATAATATAAAAACATCTTTCCTCTGATAGATCTGGTGAACAGTGGTAAAAAATGGAGTCCCCCCTTTTTTTTTTTTTGCAAAGTTGGCATTATCTTTTTTGGGACATGTATGTCAAGGTCAGTTATTCTGGGCCCAGCACAATTCATGTTTTCGATAAATAACTGCCTCTGGGATCTGCTGTGAACTGACTTGTGTGTGTCGCCCAATTCATGTGTTAAAACCCTTTTTCCTAAAAGTGACTATATTTTGAGGTAGGGCCTTTAAGAAATAAGTAAGGTTAAATCAAGTAGTCCTCTAATCTAGTGGGGTTGATGGTCTAGAAGAAGAGGAAGAGCCGTCTTTCTCTTCTGCATGCAGTCAGAGGAACACCAAGTAAGGGTAGACCAAGAAGTGGTTATGTACAAACAAGGACAAAAACTTTCTCCAGAACCCAAATCCTGGTAAAACCTTGGTCTTGCACTTTTTAGCTTCTAGAAAGATGAGGAAAAAATGTCTGCTGTTTCAGCCCTCATTTGGTGCAGCCCAAGCAGACTAAGGTCACTTACATTTGGAAACTCAACCAGTATAAGTAAAACAGGGGAGTTTGGGGAAAGACACTGAGCAGTTTATGGAGTTAAAGAATAAGAAATGGGCAACAAGCAATAGAATTTGGGAATGGTGGCAGTTTTGAGTCCTCTGGCACTGACAGCAGGGTCTCACTGCCCTCAGGAGCCACTCCTCATCCATCTTTACTTCTCCACATGCAGGCATCATAGAGCCCTTGTCTCCAGGGCTACTGGATGGCCGTTGGGCATATAAGTTTGCAGTATGAGCCTTCTTCCTTTGGTTCCAACACAAATGTTCACAGGCAGTACTCCATATAGTTCAACTTTGCTTATACACTCACTTCCTTGGCCTGTCCGTTGGCCAGGCTGATGAAGGATAGTCACCAGCTTGGCTTCCATTGGGACCACTCACCTGGGCCCCTCACTGAAAGGGCAGTGCAAAAATGGCAGCTCCTTTTGGCCAGGAGTGGAGCAGGACCTCAGAGAGTAGAGAAGCTGATGACAGAGGAAGGAGAATTCTGGACAGATGAAGCAATAACTATCCACTACAGAGAACTTCCTGTTTGCCCCCAGAAATGCTTCTTTTGGACTTTCTTTTGCCCTGCACTGACCTTTCATGTGCTTTCTTTTACCTTTTCCCTGTTCCCTTAAGTTTTATACCCTTATTTCTTGCTTTCACTAAAACTTGTGTTATGTCTTCATCACCTCCAGCTCATAGAGTGGTTGATCGCATCATTTCCAAGAATAATGGTGCAGCATTACCTACGTTAGTGGGAAGAAATGAACTATTTATTCTTTGAATTTCAAAACTCAACTCTTCTTGGATAAGATTCCTCATTTTTTGTCTTGACACAGCAGGAGAGTTGTTAAGTTTTGTAGAACAGATGCCCAAGAAGACTGCCATGCCCTGAAACAGATACCAGATTATTCTTAATTTTACTAACCTATATAAAATTTTCCAAATTTCTCTTGAGATAAATTGGTATTCAGTTTCTAGATAGGGGCCATTTTTTGAGCATCTTACCATTATTTCATCATATCAAATAGTTTATTTGTATATTACAAATAAAGTTCCCTGTAGAAGCAGGGGAAAGGTTTCTGTTTTTATACCAACAAGATACTGACTAAAAACCAAAATTTGGGGCATAAGTTAAAGGGACTAGAGGAGAAAAGAAAGACAATGTGGAGGAGTTTCTGTTTTAATATACATATGTTAAGTGTAATTCAGATTTTAAAAATCTGATCAAAAAAAGCAAAACAAAAAAATCTAATCAAAACCTGTAAAACCATAAAAATCAGCTAGTATATATATATACATTACCTGAGATCTGAATTACAGTCAAGTGATCTCATGTTTTTTAAAGGTTTATTTATGTATGCATACAGAACTGGGGTACAAGTCAGAGGTGCAGAGGCATTGAGAATACTCACCAGAGACAGAGTGGGGAGCAGAACAAGCAGATCAACGAAGTACACTGCTGAGGGGCGCAGTGGGCGGGTCAGGAGAGATCTGCCATGCCATGTGGGTCACTTCCGGGGCTGGGTATTGAACTTGTACTGAAGCGGCTGTGACTAGGTTACGTGCTGCGTCCTAACCCATTGCACCACCAGGGAGGGCCTGATATCATATTTTTACAAAATAAAATAAAAGATACCTTACTACTTTATTTAGAGTAGTTTGACTTAGGAAGTATTTGTAAAATGTGTCAATTCTGTAAGACAAACCAATATGAGAAAGAAGAGCTCAGGAATTTTTACTAATCCTTAACCTGTTAGCTTAAGCTTCTAGCATCTTTGAATAGCACACTCCTTTCTCTTTTCTTGTAGAATCAGGGCTCTTTCCAGGATGTGTGCCCATCTCTGGGACTTCAAGTTTGCTGTCCCAAAGCCTTTTAAAGTAAATTTCCCACTGGTGCACTTTTTTTTTTTCCCCCACATGACAGAGAATTCTTTATTTTGCTATTCTTTTGCTAATAGCAAAGGACTTGATTCTCCCTCATTTCTATCACAGAATCCTACATGCAGCTGTTTTTCCCACACATTACAAAAGAGGAATGAAAATTTATCAGAGGCAAAGTGTACAGCTGTCCGGACTGCTCAGCACACTATTGGCCCACAGGCTGTTTAAGAGAAATTACCTAACCCCTTGCCACATGTCATCAGGACCGTTCACACGACAGTTTCCAGGCTTTCAGCTGAGATGCCTGGCAAACCAAGGCCCACCTTCAGCCGGGGCCACATCAGCCCCGAGGACGAGTGAGTGGCTACCCTCCAGGTGGGCACACTCGTCTTTCCACCTCCTCCTGAGGCTGCCTCCTGGCATCTGCTGCGCTGTCACCTGATCACCCAGAAACAGTTAATATCTCATGTCCTTACTGCAATTCAGAAATAAAGGACAGATTGGACTAGCTTTTAAGTTAATGACCCATTTGACTTATTTTTGTGCACACTGGGCCCTGTACACCATGGAAGTTACATAGTCAACAGAAGAGGAACCCACTCTCTTCCCTCCTACAGCTACAACTATCTAGTATAATTGGAACCATTCAGGGCCTGCTTTTTGCAGTTCCCTGTAATGGCATAGCAACCAGAAATATTTGTACTTCTCCATAAAAGTTTACCAGGTGGCTTCCTCAGCAGGCCAGTATTCCCCACACAAAGATAAACGTTTAAAGAAATAGAAAAGTGGTATCTGAATGTTGTTAGGAAGTTGTTTTGTGCTTACAGTGGACATGTTTGCCTCAGATTTGTTTTCTTCTTACCCACTTACCCTGACATCTGGCATGCATGGTTGGCTTCAGCGAGTAAATATTTCTAAGCTCCAGTGTCCACAGGACAGGCTGAGGACTTAAAGTACTCACTCAGACTATGCTTCAGAGAAAGTAGCGGTGATGGCATTGGGCCTTAATGTTCAGAAGACAGTAAATGGAAATGGGGGTATGCAATTCTCAAAGGGACAAGGGGCCCCATGTCTGTCAACGACAGCCGTGTGGACACTTCTGGTTCAGTACTTGGGACCTTTCCATCTCCGCTCTCTTTGAGGGGGTGTTGTTCTCTGGATAAGATCTGTAACCAGCAGTTTCCCCAGGACTCTGTCTCATGCTCCTCTTTTCTCCTGTTTTCCATCAGGTGGCAGCAGACTTCCAAGTCTTCAGGTTTGTCCAGCAGTTTACAGCCTGCGGGTGCCAAAGCCGACGCCCTCAGGGAGGAGATGGAGGAGGCTGCCAACAGAGTGGAGATTTGCAGGGTACCCCACATCTTTGCTCTTCTCTACCTTGGGAAACCGGGGAGCCCTCCGGGACTTCCTTTTTGTTCACTGAGGTTCTGTTAAAGCCCACACAGTAAGCTTGTAGACATTGAACTAAATGTCCCCAAGCTTGATGCTGGTGTCTCTAGGATCCAGCATGAGCACGGAGATTGGAGTCTTTGATGGTTACCTGGACGGGGGTAGCAGTGGGCTAGCACTGTTCTCTGAAAGCTAGGCACAGAGGCTGCACAGAGGAATTGAGCATTGAGACAATAAACTAGCTTTGCTCTCTGTTGATAGTATCTTCTAGCTTGCCTTTTGGTATTTTCTTGAGTTGTGTTGACACCATGTGCAGTTGATCTAGCCCTTGAGCCAGCACAGTTTCTTGTCCCATGAAGCCATAAAAAGAAATTCCCAGACATTTTAGATGAGTAAGCAGAGAGAAACAAACTTTAAGAGAGTACAGTTTATTCAAAAGACGAGAGTAAGGACTATGCAAGTTGCTCTACTTGGGAGGGGCAAGGAAGCTATTGTAGGTCCATGTCTAGGGATATTTTTTTTTTTTTTTAAAGATTTATTTATTTGTACATACAGAACTGGGGTACAGGCCAGAGACTCAGGGGCAGTGAGAGACTTCACCAGAGACAGAGTGGGGAGCAGAACAGGCAGATCGACGAAGTACACTGCTGAGGGGAGCAGCGGGCGGGTCAGGAGAGGTCTGCCACGCCATGTGGTCTCCTCCGGGGCAGGCGGGAATCGAACTCATGATGAAGTGGCTTTAGCTTCTCAGTGCAGTGCTTTAACCCGCTGCGCCACCAGGGAAGGCCCATGTCTAGGGATATTTAAACCTTTCTCTATCCAAGGTCTTATTCTTTCAAGTTTTACTGTCTCTGTTTAGTCCTCCTGGACTTTCTGACCTCATCTCTGGAGTATGTTTTGGTTAGCACCTCTTAAAATTTACTGTCTTTACCTCAGAAACTTCTTCAACTCTCCCAAAGCCCCTGCCGGCACTGTCCCTGAAGCTGCCTAGTTAACCCTCACTTGCCTTGGGACTCAGCTTTATAAATATTTTTGCCTCCTGAGAAACACGTAGCTACATCTCATTTTTTAATCCACTCTGACAGTCTCTGTCTCTTAATTGGTCTATTGTTATCATTGAGGTTTAAGCTGTTATTGGGTTGATACGTACACTATTGCTGTTCTCTATTTTTTGCCCTTGTTATTATTACCTATTTTTGTCTTTTATTCTTTCTTCTGCCTTGTTAGATTTTAAGTGAACTGCTTGTTTTATTTTCTCTCTTTTACTGGCATCTCAATTATGCTTTTTATAAAACTTTTTAGTGAACTAGGATTTGTAATACACATCTACAACTATTTACAAATCCACTTTCAAGTTAAACCCTACCATTTCCTAGGCAGTGCAAATATCTTTTAGTAATAAATTATCCCTGCCTTCAATCAGGAGTTTTCCTTTAACTTTGTTGGTCTTTTTCTTTTTTTGGAGTGGAGGGAGGGACAGGGCGATGGCAATTATTTTGCTTTGTGTTCTCTGAGCTTCCAAGACCTGTGGTTTTGGTGTCTGACACCAGTTTGGAGAAATTCTGTAATTATTACTTTGACCATTGCCTTTGTCCCTTTTCCTTCTCTCCCGATCATGTACATGTTACAACTTTTGAAGCTGCACACAAGTCCTTGACATTTGACTGTCTTTTTCCAGCCTTATCCTTGCTTTTCAGTTGTAGAAGTTTCTGTGGATATATCCTCAAGCTCAGAGATGCTTTTCTTAGCTATGTGCATTGTATTGTTGAACCTGTCAGAGGTAGTCTTCATTTGTTACAGTATTTTTCATCTCTAGTGTTTAATTTTCACTCATAATTTTTATCTTTCCATTTACATTCTCCATCTACTTTTGTGTGCTGTCTGCTTTTTTCTTATAAAATCCCTTAATGTATTAGTCAAAAATTGTTTAAACTCCCCATCTCGTCATTCCGTCATTCCTTCATGCCTTCCACTCAACTCAGGTTCACATGATGTTCATGCTCTTCAATCTGTGCTTTTGTCTTTTAGTGTGTGCTGGTTTTTTTTTTTTTTCTTTCTTTCTTTCTTTCTTTCTTTTTTTTTTGTTTGTTGTTGTTATTACTGTTCAGACTGTTGTTAAAAAGTAGACTTAGTGTCATGGTCAGTAATGTGGTGGTGAGGAGGGAGAGGGTTCTGCAGTCCTGTGACTGGGTCTCCATCTTTTGGTGAGCCTGTGTCCCT
>NW_004567118.1:25118884-25136281 GCF_000260355.1 Condylura cristata | reverse complement strand
TTCTCCCTGTGTAAAAGGCTAGAACCTGTTAGAATTGAGTGTTTTGTTTTTTTTTTTTTTATCCCCCAGATCTGTTAAACTGATAAACTACCGACAGGTTAGGCTTTGATAAGATAATTTTACCTGAGAAGGTGAGGAAACACCTGCTCAGGAATACAAGGCTCTAGTGTTTTAAATGTCCTTTCCTGTCCCCTTGCTGGAATCAGGGAGAGTAGTCTTCTCTGTCATTTACTGTGAGGACTTCGTAGGAATATTGGAGCTGAAAATAAAAAATTACCAGCCGCTGGGTCCTCATGGACTTTTTATCTCCCAGGCTTCCCACACTGAGCCTCCAGCACCTTGTCAGTGACAGTCTAGGTTTTCCCACTCCATACTGGTTTCCATGGAAATATCTGCTCATGGATTTTTGTTTGGATAAGTTGTGATTCTTACAGTCACTTGTTTCCCTAATTTGGGGACAGAAGTTTGCCCTGTGACCACAGTCTTTGACATAACCAAGAAGAGTTCTTGAGTTTTCAGATTTTTCAGCTTTTTTCTTGTCTAGACTGAGCAGTGAGTTCTTAGCTCCTTAGATGAAGTACTGTTAATGAGAAATTAGTAAAAACTGAGGCTGTACTTTTTATCCAAAAAGTACTTAAGAGACCATTATTTGCAAATAGCTTGAATTTTTTTAGATAATAGTAACATTTAAAATTCCATCATTATATCCATAAAATACCAGACAATTATGAAATATTGAAAAAAATCAAGGAAACAATCTATTCGAGAGATGTTCCTAGATGATAAGAATCAATATTATAAAATTTTGAATTTCTTAGAATTAATTTGATTGGAGCTGTGATAAGTAAATATAATTGTAGTAAATGTTTCAAAGGGTGATAAAAGATTTCAAAAGTTAATGTGGTGAGTTACTGGATCTTTGAGTTATAGACTTAAAAATGTTATAGTTATAATTTTAAAACCTAGGCATGATTAAAAAAAAAATCAATGGCAGAAAAAAAGATATCCATGCCAGAAGAGAGTAAAAAGTCCAAGAATATGAGACATTTCATCTGTGCCATTTTCCATGTAGATAGCCTATACTTCTCATGAACAATTCTGAGACATTTGCTTAGCTTTGAAAAAAAACTATCTGGTAAAAGTACTAAGTAAATTACAAGTTTATTGAACATTAAAATTTTACATTCTTGATTGAATGTGTGTGTGTGTGTGTGTACTTATATTGTTGATTGAGAAGCCCTAAGCATATCACCAAAGGAGGAAATCATGAGAAAAATTCAATGAATAATATTTGGAAAATCCACTAAAAAGTACAGAACCAAAACAATACTTGTAAATAGTATCAAAAGAAATATGACAGAATTTGTGGAAGTATTAGTAGCATTTGATAAAGCCAGTGATCTTATCAATCAAATAACTTACTAATCTTGTTAAGAAATAGATGAAGCCTCAGGAAAATTAGCCATTCCGTTCAATAAGGCATTCACAGTGGACAATACAAATAGACAATATATCTAGAAGAAACTTAATTTTGTGATTAAAAAATTACAAACTAAGAACATATTGTTTAGGGCCTTCCTGGTGGCTCTCAGGGCTTAAATCTCATTGCTAGAGCATGTAGTGGTTTCAATAGAAATATTTGCTCTTAGATTTTTGTTTGGATAAGTTGTGGTTCTCATATTCATCTTTGTGGCCTGAGTTCTATCCCCAGCCCAGAGGTGACCCACATGGCGCAGCAGACCTCTCCAGGCTCACCTGCTGCTCCCCTCAGCAGTGTATTTTGGTAGATCCACCTGTTCTGCTCCCCACTGTTTCTGGTGAATCCTCACCTCCCACCCCCACATCTCTGGTCTATGCCCCAGTTCTTGTATACAAAATAAATAAAATCTTTTTTTTTTTAAAGAACATATTATTTAAATATCCTCTATAAATTTAATGATAATTGAGCAGAATTAAAAAGTTATTTTGGGCAACAAAACTTTTACAGATTATTCCTTATACTATCCACAGCAGCCTTTTTGATGGCTATTTGACAGTCTATGTCAAAAGTCCAAATGTTCTAATTGGCTATTATATTTCTAATAATTTTTAATTTAACTCCAAGGAATTATGTAATGAGAATCAGTTGTTGTTTTTTTAAGATTTATTTATTTGTGCATACAGAACTGGGGTACAGGCCAGAGGCTCAGGGGCGGTGAGAGGCTTCACCAGAGACAGAGTGGGGAGCAGAACAGGCAGATTGACGAAGTACACTGCTGAGGGGAGCAGCGGGCAAGTCAGGAGAGGTCTGACGCGCCATGTGGTCACCTCCGGGGCAGCAGGCGGGAATCGAACTCATGCAGAAGTGGCTTTGGCTTTTCAGTGCTGTGCTTTAACCCGCTGCGCCACCAGGGAGGGCCGAGAATCAGTTTTAACTGTAGAATTCAGCTTAAAGAAATTAGTAAGAGCTGGCACAAACCTGTATAAATAGATGCTTATTGAAATACTATTATAGTGAAGAGTTAGAGCAACATAAGAAGCCCTGCCCATACATTAAATATTGTGTTTACATTTATTTGCATACATATAGACATTACATACATGTGTGACCAGTACAAAGCATGTGTACCTGGGGTAAATAAGCAGTCTGCCCCCATTTTGTGTAAACCAAGCTTTGACACAAAACTTAATGACTGACTAAGGCAGATACAAAATGAGCCAACATCACAGCTTAGTAATGGTTCTTCCTGGATACACTGCAGGTTTGTTTGACTCTTCTTTTTTTCTGACTGCAAAATAGTTACAGAATAGAAAAACAATCTTTTCAGTACAAACCTTGGTGATTATTGCTGAAAATTCTTTTTCTCTTTACAAAGAATATTCACTGATGATTTTGATAAGTGGAAATTTGACTTAAACTTTCCACTCTTACTCCTTACATGCACCTTGACTTATTTGAAATCTGTATTGTTAACTAAATAAGACAGTGATTTAATGGTGTGTTTAAAAGTCTTTTCGTCTACCTGAGGGCATATACAGGTGATGTAACTTTTTAAAGATCCCACTGGCCAAGCTCCAAGTCTGAGGCTTTGGAGACGTGTTTGAGGCAGCACTTGGTTCTTCAGAGTATCCCTTCCTTTCCTCTGTCTGCCAGGCCATTTTTATGATTCTAACCTTAGTTTTCCCCTGACTGGAGGTGGCTCCCACACCCCGGCCAGATCAGTGATGGGTGATGAATGTCTCCTGAGCCGTGCTGCTGCAGAGCTGGCTGGTGGGGTACTCAGCCCTTCCACTGCACCCCCTTTAGAAGGGTGGGAAGTCCTACAAAAGCATCATTTGGGGATGTTCTGGTGAAAGGGAGCTGAGGTGGGTGGTCTTAGAGACTTTTATTTAGGCAATGTAGTCATCACTGAGCCCCTCTTTCTTCTTTTTTCTTTCAGCAAGTAGTTATCAAACCTCTACTGTGCTTAGTACTTTTGAGACAGTTGAAGACAGATAGATTCTTGATAGCTGCTGACCCAAAATTAGAATTCAACACTTACTCTAAGAGTTATTGATAGATGAAAATTCTATGGAATGTTATGCTTGGAATCTGTTCTCTGAAGCTTATGCCCTTTTTTTTATTCCCTGAAACAGGACCAAGTGATAGCATGGCCTAATCTGTGCTTACGAGAGCAGATTGCCTTTAACTCTGAACTTCAGTTCTGTTCCCTTGTGAACAGGAATTCTGACATGATATTCCCAATAGTTGTTAAAAAGGAAAGAGGTTACTCCTCACACCCCTCAGGTTGAAAACAGTCTGACTCAACACCAGGAGGGACTGAGGATTTACAGGCTTGGTTGCAGACCACTAGAGGTTCCACGAGGCAGGCTCTTCTGGAAGTGTGTAGCTGCTCCTGAGAGCCATTGCCTTGGGGTCAACTTCCTTGTGCTGTTCTTGTGTTCACCTCATTTGGAACATTACAGACTCTTCTTTTCATCCAAGCATCTTTTCAAAAACCTCTTACCTAAGACTGCCTAACAGGGAGGAATTTTAGAGATCATGGGACTTGCAGAAACAAGTTCAGAGGCATGGCATGCTCAGAGATATGGTTGCTGGTGGTCTATATCTTGCTCAAAATGTACTTCTACTGTACCATGCACTGGGTATTTCCATGGAAATGGAAACTGTTCTCTTCAGAGGAGAACACATTCCAAATTCAAGTGCAGCATTAAATGGTCATTGCCTCCACCCCATCCCTTGGGAGTTGAAAGACAAGGGCTGTTAACACTACAAGTTTCATGTGTGATGTTGGATGGGTCCAGGTTTTTCCACATTTTTGAATCAGCAGTCCTTTCCCTGCTTATATGGCTCTCTAACTCCCCTAAAGTGATCTGCTGACGTCTCTCTTCCATATGCTTGTGATCAGCCAGTCAGTGCTGAGAATGAAGAAAGCATATTGGTAGGAGGATCAGGGAGACAAAAGGGCAGAGGAGGGAGCAGAGGCAGGTGGCCTGAGTTCCAGAGATATATGAAAATGATTTGCGTGCCCCTCTTCCACTCCAGCCCTTCTCCCTCTAGATGTGGCTTAAGTGTTAAAGTCCTTGGGGAAGCTCCTGGCATAGGTGTTCTTTCCAAGCTTACTCATTCTGCACTGTTGTTGAAGGGAAACATGGAAATGCCCATACACAAAGTTTAATATTGAACATTATTAAAAATAGATTAAACAATGCACAAGGTTCTTTCTTCTATGGTGTCTAGACGCAAACATTAGCCATCCTCTTGTTTATGTTTACCTCGCTTGTGTCTTTTACCTTCCACAGGACCAGCTTTCAGCTGACATGTACAGTTTTGTGGCCAAAGAAATCGACTATGCAAACTACTTTCAAACGGTAAGCATCTAGAAAGGTGAGATCTTAAAGCTTGTTGGGAAGAGTCATGGGGGGAGGCGTGTGGGAGAGGAGCTGAGGGCTCCTTGGTTGGTCAAGGAGCAGGGTGGGGCTCTCACTGTTCCCCCCATGAATATCTGCCTTCCATCTCTTCTTATGTGATGGCTCTTAAAACAGAAGAAAACTTAACTCCATCCACGAAGATTGTTGCAAGTCAGTGATTCTTAGGGACTTTGCTTCCTCTTCAAGTGGACAGCAGGTGGAGACATTCTGGGCTGTCACCCAGACAGTTCCCAGCCACTGGGGGAGGGGTTTGCTACTGACATCTAGTGGGTGGAGGTCATGGATGCATCTTTCAATGCACAGCACAGTCCCCACAGCAAACAGATGTCCAGTCCAAATTGTCAGTCTGGCCAACATTTTGAAATGCTGCACTGTCATAAACAAGGAGCTTGGAAAGGAAAATGAGATAACTCCACCCCCTGCTCATCTTTGTAATTTAATTTTTCCCCTAGAGATGATGACAAGTGAATGATTATTGATGTGGTCTGTTTGCTGCTCATCAATGAAAGCAGATTTAGAGCGTAGGGAAACAGGATGTGAGGCATCTATACTGGAACAATCTCATCCAAATAATTGGGACCCTGGCTCTTCCCCAGAGTGAATACAAGGCAGCTCAAACAACAAGGACAGTCACAAACTTGAGAGAAAAAAATGCAAATAACAATACAGTCATGTTTATCTGCTTTTAAACTTGGGAATAAAATTCAAACCTGAAAGTTTTTATTTATGGTCAGGCAGGTGATGACAATAATGAAGGAAGATAAAGAGGAAAGAAGGAGAAATCCTGAAGGTTTAAAGCGCTTCGACTGTGGTCCAAGCAGTGGCAGTTATTTGTAGTCTTCCAGCACTTTGATTTCTAGTCAGAGGAGTTCTGTCTACCCAGAAAAAGCATTCTATGCATTCCTTTTAATTTTAATGTTTATTTAAAAATAGTAGTATTTTTTCTCAGGAATGTTTGCATTGGTTTTATTTATAAAGAAATTGTTTAATTTTAGAGTTTCGAAAATTGATGAAAGTTGACATTTCAAGCCTTATTAAACTGCCTTAATTGTTATTTGTGTACCCTTTATGTTGATACTCTGATTTTTTAAAAAATCCGTATTGATTTTACTTAGATATAGTGATAGCTATCCTCCCCACCAAGCATTTAAACAGTGAGTCCCTCTCCTTCATGCATTTTTAGGGGGAAGAGGGTGTTCAGAAAATAAATGAAGTAACTATTATTCACAGGTTTTCATCTGTCCTCATCATTTCAGCAGCTTTCTAAGTAATGGACTAGCCAAAATAGAAAATCTTGAAGGAATTTGTTCTCTGGGCTGCATTGCTATAGCAAAGCAATTTTAGCTCCCAAGGTACTTGAAGAAGGTTGTGAATCCCAAGTTTTCTGACCTTTTATATCTTAAACTCATTTTGCAGAAACCAAGATATATATAGGACTAATGGCACTTAGCTCTACCTTAAAGGCAAATGGGTTCCAAAGTGTGCCTTCTATTTATATTTTCTTGTTGTTCCACTGCTCTGTGTTACTTTTCTCTGTGACGGGGGGTGAGGGTTGCTCAGTAAACGCAGGGGTGCTATGAGGCAGATTCTCTAATACCCCGACTCTGGAGCCATTTTCATTGCTTCAGGGTTCTACTCCCCAAGTTTTCAGTTGTGATCGATCACTCCTTTGCTACAGAGACTAAAAAGGAAGCATGCCCATCAATCTGGGTGGGCTGCACCTCCTGCCCCTGTGTGTAAGCAGCACCTTCGTGCAGAGCACCCCACAGGTCACAGAAGCCTGTGCTCCCCACCCCTTGGCAAAGGGTAATGCCTGCCTTTGTGTTTTTTCAGCTAATAGAAGTACAAGCTGAATATCACAGGAAGTCACTGACACTCTTGCAGGCTGTGTTGCCTCAGATAAAAGCACAACAAGGTAAGTGCAGAGCTTCCTTGCAAGAGGTGGATAGGGAACTCGCTTGCCTTCTCAGTATGATGGACTCCCTCTGCTTGTTCACCCTTGTGCACACAACAACAGAATCACATGAGCCACAAGAACTTTACACACTTGTTCCCTGATCTAGCTGCATGGAAGCAAAGCCAATTCACAACCACTCTGCCATCTCCAGGGGATGAATGGGGAGAAGGATGTGAGCATGGATGTGTATGCAGGTGTGTAACAAACAGGAGGCCAGCACCCCTGAAGACATCTACCTGGCAGTCTTCCTGCTTAATCCTCCCCGACATCTTCCAAACTGCCAAAATGAATACTCCATTGAGCCTCCGTATCGTCAGTCGCTTTAGAAGAATCTGTATGACCAGAAAAAGAAATATCCCAGCCTGTGACTTTTACTCACTTCTGGTTGACCCCTTTCTCGCTCTGTCCTCTCAGAGGCCTGGGTAGAGAAGCCTTCCTTTGGGAAACCCCTGGAGGAGCACCTCATGATCAGCGGTCGGGAGATTGCCTTTCCCATTGAGGCGTGTGTGACAATGCTGCTTGAATGTGGGATGCAGGAGGAGGTAGGTCTGGATGCACTAAACTCTGCTTAAGACTTGGCTCCTCTTCTATGAGACAGAGCTGTCAGGCATCATCCCTCAGGGTGCCCACATTCCAAAGATGTAGGTTGTGATACAGTCCTCTCCCCTGAGGGTGCAAGTTGGTCCTGGTTTCTCCCATGAACCTTTACAGGGAGAGTAGAGAATTGTTGGAGACTGACACCAGCTGCCACACTCCACCAATCCCCCTATCTGACATGAGTGGACCACCACTTCCTCCTCCTCCTTATTTCTCCTTCTCCCTCTTTTCCTCCCTGCCCCATCATCCCTGTGATACACCACTTCTTCCTTCTCTCCACCCTCTACCTCCCCTCTTACCCCTCCCGTTCATCCTTTTGCTTACTGCAGTCCCTTATTTTAAAATTAGGCCTTTTAAGCTTTTTTTTTTTTTATTATGACCGACCCTTTTATAGAGATCCTGAAAATATGATTGATAGAAACTTTAGAGAAGTACTTCTTGGGCCCTCCCTGGTGGTTTAATGGGTTAAAGCACAGCACTACAAAGCTATCCCCAGTCATTTCAGCACGAGTTCAATCCCCGGCCAGAGAGGTGACCCACATGGTATGGCAGACCTCTCCTGTCTCACCAGCTGCTCCCCTCAGCAGTGTACCTTGTCTGTTCTGCTCCCCTCACTGTCTCTGGCAAATCCTCTCACTGCCCTTGTGCCTCTGGTATGTGCCCCAGTTCTGTATGTATAAATAAATAAATCTTTAAAAAAAAGTTTAAAAAAATGAAAAGAACAGAAAAATACTTAAGAGTCACATGTAAAAAAGTCTATGAGAAATTGGCAACTTTAGTTTTTATTTCTGTGCAAATCATTTCCTGGGAGCTAAACTTCATTGTTGGATTCTTCTATGGCTATTTTAAAATCTTTATTCCATCTTCCTTTGATCTGTTCAGCCAATCAATATTTATTTTGGGCATGCTCTGCATTTTCTTCTGAGCTCAGAGTAAGAGTGAGGTAGGGAGTTAAGAACTTACTGTGAGACATAAGTCTATCAACCATCAAATAAACTGGTTAGTCCGAAACCATCTGTAAGTCATTAAGAAGTGGGTCACACAGGGCAAACCGAGGGCTGTGGAAGAAAAGGGAGCCAGCATTCAAAGGGGTATTGGCACCTCCTGTCTCTCAGGCTTGCTCTAAATACTGGCTTTTCAAAAGGAATGGGGACAAGTATCTTTGGACCACATTGTATTGTCAGCCATTTTCATGCGTGTTTTCAGTTACGAGATGAGTACATGTTTATGTCCCTAAGGTGTAGTTCTTAGAGGGAGCTAAACCAGGCTTTCTCTTCCCATCTTTTATTATTATTATGGAAAAATAAAAACACATAAAGAGCATAATAGGCCTTACCACCTGGCTTATGGCCAGCCCTATTTTATCTTTTCCTTCATTTCCTGCTCCTCAGCCCCTACCTGGGATATTTTGAAGCCAATCCCAGACATTCTTGTCATCTGATCTATAGTACTTTAATATGGTTCTCTAAAAGATAAGGCATGTTTTTAATTAAACATTACTGTTTTTAAAACTGAAAATAATTTGTCAGTATCTTTAAATATCCAATCATTGTAAACTGATTAAAGAATAGTTGCTATGACTGTTTTTCCATCGTATCTCCCTGCTCTTAAATATTTCTGGACCTTTCCACCTCTTGCCAGACCTCAGTCTCTTGACTTGCATTTGCCCTTACTTGTATCAGCTTTTTTCCTTTCAGTGACAAGTATGGTCAGGTTTTGCCTAGCCTAGAGAATTACCTTCAACTCACTACCACTTCATGATCCTTCCCTAAGTCTTTAGGGATTGTTTGCTTGTTCTGCCAGTCATTTCTTAAAGCAGCTCTCAACATTGGCTGCTCCTACTTCCTTGCCACCACTTACCTACTTGTCTTCCTGCCCTGTCACTTCTCTCCCCACCACTGGGCTATACTTGCCCTCCTTAGTCCCTGGAGGCCTCTGGAATTCAGTTCCTCTGTCTAAGTGCAGTCGCTGGGCCACATTGCTGCCTGTGAAGTTACTAGTGTGGCCACCCTTGAGACTAACACCTCCCCGGGCACCCATTTCCCCTCTTGCCCTGTGAGGAGCATCCTGATGCTCTTTCCACCCTTATCCCATGGGCAGTACACTCCACAATCTCTAAGTCACACTCCTATGGCTTCACCTCAATCTCAGTGAGGATTCAGTATTCTCTTCCCTCTCTGGCCTCCATTCCCATGTTTACTGCCTTTCTTTAATATTTTGATGCAGATTTTCCTCTGGCTCCTCAAAAACTGGCATCCTCATCTATTTTGAGTCCCCCCACTCCTAGTTTTTACATGTCACTCAATGCAGAAGTCTCATTGGCTCACAACCAA
The DNA here is from genome assembly GCF_000260355.1 of Condylura cristata. Classification (NCBI taxonomy): domain Eukaryota; kingdom Metazoa; phylum Chordata; class Mammalia; order Eulipotyphla; family Talpidae; genus Condylura; species Condylura cristata. The sequence goes on along the minus strand of NW_004567118.1, from coordinate 25,126,483 downwards.
AAGTCTAAGCTCATATTTGACAGCACTACTTCCTTGTCTTTGGCATTTTCCATCACCAAATGCTGCTTGCTTTTTCACTGATATGGCATGGTTTTATGAGGATCTAATCCACTGCTTTGATGTGTGCAGGTACTTGGTCGCCTTGTCTCAGAGCCTTATGTATACACTAGTCCAAACATGTTTATGTGGCTTCTTCCTACATGCTTAAGAGCTTTGGACATTGTTTATCTGATACACTATTGATATATATCAGAGGGGGTTTAGTGATCTTAGTAGGTCAAAATTCTCTATTCCTTCCCAAGAAAATTTTCTTCTAAAGGAACTTGGAAATCTGAATGGCCATAGTTAACGGAACAAGGGATATCTCCCAGCCTGTTGATCAGTGGGTTACATCATAGAAAACGAAGAGCTAAGAAGGCAAAACAGAAACCTCAACGTCTTCAACCCATGTTTAACTCTCCTATGATGTGACAGTTCCTTCCCAAGTCCAACCTGCATTTGTCTTCATACAGCTCAGTCTCCTGTTTCTCTACAAGGTGCAGTGGTCACTGGGAAGAGATGTCCATGATTTGAAAGTCTCTTGAAGAATGAAACATGGAGGGGCCAGTGGAGGCAGGCATTGCTCCTTCACTGACCCCAAGTCTGCCCTTTCCCTCAGGTCATTGCTTTCATTTGGTTCTGAAAGTGTAGCCCACTGCTTTCCTGTGTGACACACACTTTCACAGACCTTTTCACATCAGTTATATTCTCCAAAGTGTATCTTAGATACCCCAGAAAAAGAAGTCAAGTGGTCAGGTTCATTTATTCAGCAACTTCTTGGTGAACCATACTAGGCAGTGGAGATACAACAGGCCCAGTTTCTATTCTCAAGTTGCTGATGTCTAAAGGAAGAAGCATTTATAAAGTGGCAGCAGCAATATGGAACAGCCGTGTTGGGCAAAAATGTGCCTACAAGCTTTTGGAGGAAAGTCTGTTTCTTGGTTTGGCTTTTGTGGCTTTGAGTTTCAAGGCTGTACACTGACCCTCTGACCTTCGGCAGGGACTCTTCCGAGTAGCCCCATCTGCCTCCAAGCTGAAGAAGCTGAAAGCTGCCCTGGACTGCTGTGTGGTGGATGTTCAGGAGTACTCAGCAGACCCCCATGCCATTGCAGGTAGGGGTCCACCGTCCCTGAGCACCCTAGAAATTCACTGGGAGGGAAGAACCTGGGGGAGTGGTGTGAGGCCTCTTGTCAGGGACACTTGAGCCAGTGACTTCCCAGCATGCTTCAGTCGTTTTAGGTGTGGTTGCCATTGCCCCTTGAGGGACAGTCTGCCTCCCCCAGAACACCAACAGAAGGTGAGAAGTAAGAGGGGGAGGTCAAGGCCGTTGTCAGCCCACTCCCCTGCCTTGCCAGGACTGAGGGGCCCACTCACCTGGGAAGCCACCATTTGACTCTACCATGTGACAGTGGCTCACAGTCAGTGCTGTTTTTCTGCTCAGGAGCTTTGAAATCTTACCTCCGAGAGTTGCCAGAACCTCTTATGACCTTTGAACTTTATGATGAGTGGATTCAGGCTTCCAAGTGAGTACATCACATTTTGGAGGATCTTGGGGGTTAGTATTTATTTGGAAATACTGATTGAAATTTTGAAAGCATGTTGACCTATGATGTAGCAACACTATTTCTAGGTGTCTTTCAAGGAGAGATGCTTGTATGTGTATCCATATCCAAAGGAGACATGTATACAAGTCACATAAATAAAGTACTTCCACGCTAGGGAGTGCCAGCACAGAGGTTCAGAATAGCCCAAACATAGTGCCTGAGAATGGATACAAGGACTGATCCAATCCTAGGACATCTTCCTGAGAACAGGAGTGTCTCTACTTTTACTCTGACAAGACTGTTGCCCAAGACTGTTCCCTGATCAGCTCCTTCTAGTTACTGGACTTTACCTTAAATTTATCCTTCCTTGATGACCCCGTGTCCCACTCCCTGTGCTGATTCTCTGCATATAACTGATCACCAGGTTAGGACTGCCCTTGTATCGCTAACTAGGTTGTGCCTTTGACAGAACATGACCTGGTAGTTTCTTAGCCCCTAGGACAGAGCCTGGCACCCAGGAAGCGACAATATGTGTTTGTTGATTTTTATGGAATGAGAGTGCTTGGTAGCATCTGCCCTACCACCTTAGAAAAGATTGGGCTGCAGAAAAGGAGTGAGGCTTGGTGCATAGAAACCTCACTGCAGTGGCAGAGGCTGTTCATGGAGAGCGCTCCATGAACAGATCCTCTGCTGAGCACTGCACACATTTTCCTTTGAACTGGTCACAGAGATGCTCTGAGGGAAATCCTCTTATTAATCTCATCTGATGGAGAGGAATGTGAGGTGCAGAGAGGTGAGATAATTGGTACAAGGTCACAGGGAGGATGACACATCCCTACACAAAACCCCCTTTGGCTGGCTATTGGTCAACATATGACTGCTTAAGCAAATAGGATGTGTTATCTTTCCATTTCTTAATGTGGCATTGGTTTTTACGTTCCCTATTTCCTAGCAAAAAAAAAAAAAAAATTTTAGGGCCCTCCCTGATGGCACAGTGGGTTAGGATGCAGCACTACAAGCTGGCTGCAGCCACTTTAATGCGAGTTTGATTGTGACCCAGAGGTGACCCAATTGTGACCCACATGGTGCAGCAGACCTCTCCTGACCCACCCGATGCTCCCCTCAGCAGTGTACTTTGTCAGTCTGCCTATTCTGCTTCCCACGCTGTCTCTGGTGAATCCTCTCAGCAACCCCTGCATCTCTGGCCTATACCCCAGTTCTGTATGAATAAATAAATAAATCTTTAAAAAAAATTTTTTTTTAAAGAGATAGTTTGCTTTGCCTTCAAAGCTGAACGTAGGAAAAGAGGGTTTTTCTTATCTTTCAGGACTGGAAGCAGTCCATCCAGTACCTAGCAATGGAGCTGTGGTGATGTGCCACCACTCTGGTTTTGAGCCCACGTCTAAGGGTCAAAGCAGGGGACTCAGCCTTTCCTGAAGAAAAGGTTCTTTGGGCATAGGACCTTTCTAGTCATGTAGCCCTTGATGTTGATTTTCATGAAAAGTATATTTAATATGTAGCTCTAAAAGTAATTTATTTGCACTCTCCGAGGGCTTATAAATAAAGAAGCTCTCAGAGCAATGTATTTATAGACTGGCAGTCCTCTGGTCCCTGGAAAGTATCCCTGAATTGCTCTTAAAGGATCAGATTTCCTGTGTCTCTATTGAATTTATAAAACTTACTTCCTCAGAAGGTACTTATTGAGCACCTATTGTCTGCCAGGGAGCTTACTGTGCCTTCAGTAATATCTATTGCATTGGACAACAGGCTGCCACCATGGTGTGAAAGTCGGTTGAACTCCCAGCCTCAGACCCTATATCTGGGTTTGCATGCCAGCATTACCCTCCTGCCAGCATTGTGGCCTTACTAGAGCAGTCTGACCTCTGACCTTGCTTCCGCCTGTCTCCCTGGCCCATATGTACCTGAGACATGTGATACATGCAGGGGGAAGTTTTACTAAAATAGCAAAAGACCACACATAAGAACCCAGAGGGAAAAATTAAAAACCAAACATTTGAATAATGATAACTTGCTGATATGGTCAGTAACAGTGATTGACTACTTTTATATAATGACTGGTTAGTGAGATATCATTGATGCAGCTCAATCATTGCCTTTTCCTGTTAACTTTTCAGTATCCAGGAGCAAGACAAGAGGCTGCAGGCTCTGTGGAATGCTTGTGAGAAATTACCCAAGGCCAATCACAACAACATCCGGTGAGTGGAGATTGGAGACACTGGCTGAGGGTTCTTGAAACCCCAGCCTCAGGGTTTCCTGGCTAAAGTTGTGCTCCCTAGCAAGTACAGCTTTTTATGGCATCCAAAGCATTGTCAACATGCATAGTCTCTTTTCCACCTCAGGTACTCTGTAAGGTTATTAAATACCACATTGTAACTGAAAAAAACAATTCAAAGAAGCTACTTGATTTTGGAGGTCCTTGGCTGATTTAGTTAAGTTCAAGGAACAAAGATTAATGCAGCCTATTTTAAAGTATTGGGACTTATACTAACTAAATGCAGGTGTCCATGGACACTTTGGAGAAGCTGACCTCACCTGGACCTGGAATTGGCAGAAGCCTTGAGCCTAATCTGCAGGCAGAAGAGGCAGGAGAATTTCCTTAGAGTTACCCCCATGAGCTATTTCCCACTTGCCTGTCTCTCGCTTTTCCTGCTGCTACCCGGGATTGCACTGCCTCTGCTTCGTGGATCTTTTTTCTACCCGCTTCTCCCCCTTCGCACTCTCTGCTTCCTCATCACTTTGTGTTGCCAGCCCTGCTCCTGGCTGTCTCTCCTTCATGCTTCCTTAAGTGCAGATTTTCAGCTTCAGCTCCTGCTGCCATCTGCCTGATTATTTCTGTTTTCCTGTTAAAAACCCCAAGAGCAAAAGTATGGTCGATCCTCAAAAAATGAAACATAGATTTGCCTTAGGATCCAGCAGTGCCACTTCTGGGCATATGTCCAAAAGCTTGGAAAGCAGGCGCTCTGTGCTTGTGTGCTAGTCTTCATAGCAGGATGATTCACAATAACCAAGAGATGGACCTGATCTAAATGTCGGTTGCTGTGATGAATGCAAAAACAAACTATGCAGACAATGCCACATTCATCCTTAAAATGGAAGGGACTTCGATTTACAGCATGGATGAATGTTGGGGCCAGACACAAAAAGACAAAGGCTGTGTGATTCTACTTACATGAGATATCCAGGTATACTTTATGTTTCATCTAGTAGTCAGACTCTTAGAAAAAGCATGGCGGCTTCCCGTGGGCTGGAGAGGACAGAGGGGGATGGGGCTATCTTTCAATGGTACAATGTTTTAGTTTGCATTGGTGGAAAAATCCTGCAAGGGATTGTGGTGATGATTGCCAAACACTGTGAAACTACAAAATGCTACTGGACTGTTCACTTCAAATTGTTAAAATCATAGTTTATCACAATTAAAAAATCCCAAAAACAAGAGTCAGGTCAATGCAGTTCACGAGTGCCGCGATCGTTCGAGACCACCGTCCCCTGACTGCTCTCCGTTTCGGCCTCACATGCTGGTGCAGGTATGTGGGGGGACTGTGAGCATGGGGTGTGGTCAGGAGAAGCTGTGAGAGGGCAGGCACAGGGGCAGCTTGGGGGCCAGCGGCCAGCACTAGCAACAGCCTCTCTGCAGGGCTGCCATGGAACCATTTCATTGTGACCCCAGAAAATGAGATTAGAACCACAGCTTTTTGTATCTGAGAGTTTAGGAGGAAACACATGCCCCAGGACTACTGGCCTCTGTCAGAGCCTGCTGGTTTCCAATATGGCTAGCCAGAGTGGTGTTCTCTGCTTAATGTGAGCATCGCTATTCTTACTGGTTCTTTTTTTTCAATAACTGCTTGATTGATCTGTAATTCACTTACCATTATACCCTTTCAAAGTGTACAATTCATTGTTTCTGCTTTTGTATATTTCCAGAGTTATGCAAGTATCACCATCTCACTTAGAACATTTGCATAATCATCAAAAGAAACCCTGTTTCCTCAGCAGTCACTTGTCGACCCTGTTTCCTCAGCAGTCACTTGTCGACCCCACCTAACCCCTGGTAGCCACCAGTCTACTTCTTGTAGCTATAGATTTACTTATTCCGGCCATTTCATCTAACTGGACCATGTACCTTGTAGTCTTTGTGTCTGACTTCTCTTACTTATCATGTTTTTCATGGTCATCCCTGTTTAACCTGTGTTAAAGGTTAGATACCTCCTATGAGCAGAATCATACAGTGTTTGTCTTTTTTGTGAGCTCAACATTCATCCATGCTGCAGCCTGCGTCAGAAAACCCTTCCACTTTGAGGATGAGTGTTGCATTGTGTGTACAGGTCGCTTATCCATTTATCAGCATTTCACTCCTTTTATGGCTTAATAATAGCCCATTATATGGGTGGGGCACATTTGGTTTACCATTTATTGTTTGATGGACATTCTAGTGGTCCCCACCTTTTGGATGTAATGAATAATGCCACTGTGAATATTTGTGTCCAAATTTGTGTGTGGACATTATTTTCTTGGGTATAACCTTAGTATTTGGGTTATATTCTAAGTCTTTAATTTTTTTCTTCACTGGCTTTCCCCAGAAATCTTCCTCAGATTTCCAGGAGTAATTCCTGGGGATACCACCCCCAGCTTGCACCTGTCCCTGCAGATACCTGGAAACCTGGTTTCTTGCTTCTGCACATGGGGGTGGGAGTGGATGGCAGGTCACAGGTAACTGAGAAGAAGGAACCACTTAGGTCATGAGATATTGAGTCAGAAGGAAAAAATGGAGAATTTTTCTGACCAGATGTTGATATCCAGCTGAGTGAAGTCTGACTATTTCCTTGGTTAAGAGAATACAGAGGTCATTTTTCCTGACACAAGACTCACCTGGTTATACTGCTGAATGTGAGATTCTCTGTCAGTAAGATGTGTCACAGGAGAGCACTTTCTGCCTTTGCTAAAGACTGTGGCTGGTGTTGAGCACTAATCAAGCTAGCCTTTCTGATTTCCTTTCAGATACTTGATCAAATTTTTATCCAAGCTGTCAGAATATCAAGATGTAAACAAGATGACTCCCAGTAACATGGCGATTGTGTTAGGACCCAACCTCCTCTGGCCCCAGGCAGAAGGGTGAGTTTGAGGAGGACGGGGCATGTGGCCACATATGAAGTCGGGAGTGTGTGTGGGTGGCGAAGGCACCCCATCTTCCCCAGCTTCCTTTACTTTTCAGCACCTATTTCTGTCTTGGCCTGCTCCCTGCCCAGACACATTAGGCCCAGAATTCTGCAGGTCTCCTCGCTTAGTCTCAGAGGTACTTCTGAGTGAGGTCTCTTCTAAGCTCTGGGCAACATTAGGATGAGAGGCATAGGCCACAGATGTGAAGGCACAGGCCAGCCCTTCAGGAGCACACACCCAGCACAAGATCCTGAGAGCAGAGGGTTGTCTCAAAGACAGAACAGATTGGCACGAGGTGAGTCAGGCAGTTATGAGAACCATACCCCACGACAGGTGCCCTGCATTTGGTGGTCACGTCTAACCCATGGTCATCTCAGCCCCTGTGGTATTCATTCTGGAGATGGGCAAAGACAGGTTCAGCATGCATCTTTCCCTCAGGAGAAATCCTGCTCTCAGACGTTGGCCTCCAGCTGTCCCAACCAGGGTCTTGGGCCCTTCCCAGCTGTGGACAAGGGTGCCCATCAACCACCTTGATGATAAATCACAAGCCCTCCTTGCTGTGTGCTTGCAGGAACATCACAGAGATGATGACCACAGTGTCTCTACAGATTGTTGGGATCATCGAACCCATCATCCAGCATGCGGACTGGTTCTTCCCTGGGGGTACGTGGTGGCATCAGGTTGGGGTGGGTGGGAGCAAGAGATGGGAAATGGGGGTTGGGGAAGAGCAGGAGTTTTGCTAGAAACTCTGAACCTTTGAAATTATATACTACTGCCCATAGATGTTCTGTTCTTAATCCCCTCTCTCTTTCACACACACACACACACACACACACACACA
>NW_004567118.1:25041264-25118389 GCF_000260355.1 Condylura cristata | reverse complement strand
AAAAAAAAAAAAATAGTACCGTCCCATATGTTCAGTCAACACTAAGGGTATCTTTTCAGCTGGGCTAAGCAAGCCAGTAACTCGCAGCAGGACAAAACGGTAATAATTATGTGCTTTACCCACCAGGGGTGATCAGTTAGTGCCCATTCACACTGAAGTTTAATTATCTTTATTTTGCTTCATGTGTTTGATGTTGAAAGCTTGAACCACTAGTCTCCTAAGAGTTCCCTTGATCATACAGAATTGGGTGAGGATGGGAAATTAGGAATAAAAAATGAAGGCAGTAGAGGTTAAAGGTAAATTCTATAGTTATTTACCATTGCAGATAAACAGGTCATGACTAGGAAAGGTTGGGAGGAGTATCCATTTGCTAGCCAACTACTTTTGTGAAATACCTTACTATTTCTAATTCTTTCAATCTTTTCTCCTTGGTTTTCCAGAAAGATAAATATCAGCAACAAATAATAATATTGCCTGTCCTTTTATTTTCCTGACTAATTCCATTGGCTAGCACTTCTCAAAGAGTGTTAAATTACAGTGGTAAGAGTGGGCATTGCTCTTTTTCCTGATTTGAATAAGACTGCTCTGGGATTTAATATTAACCATGAGGTGTGAGATGGATGGCTTTTTCTTTTTTCAGAAAGTATCCATCTGTTCCTGTGTTACTAAGTCTTTAAATCACAAACAGAAAATTGCTTTATTAAGTGCCCTGTTAATATGATGGATGAGCATATGAATATGGAGCATGGATGAGCATTCATATGATGAATTATACTAACATTGAGTTAATATCTGTAGATCACCCAACACTAAGCCATAGGATAAAGTTTTCTAGGGGTGGAATGTGAAGGAGAGACCATGTCTGTTTCTCTTTCTTGCCAGGGAGACCATGAGAGACCAGTGGATCATGCACCCTATTCTTTCTTCCCCACAGAGATAGAATTCAACATCACAGGGAATTATGGGAGTCCAGTCCATGTGAACCACAACGCCAACTACAGCTCAATGCCCTCCCCAGACATGGACCCCGCTGACCGGCGCCAACCCGAGCAGGCCCGTCGGCCCCTCAGCGTTGCCACGGATAATATGATGCTGGAGTTTTACAAAAAGGATGGGTATGAACTAGTATCCCTGTCTCAGCGTTGGGGATTGGAGGGATTGAGATGTAAGAAAAAACGGGTGGACACAAAGGCTGCACTTACTAGCAGTCGTTCATTGAGGTGACTTGTAACAACTAAACTGTCCCTCCTTTGGGAGGCTTTCATCTGTGCTTTTTGGGATGAGTCTTGGCTTGCTGCCCTAACTTTGAACCAGAGGTAAGTGCAACCCTCTGAGCTGACAGCTGTGTTTAGGATTGATTAGTTCTCATCAAAAGAAAGAAAATGCAAACCATGGTCAACAAGGGGAATTAAAAAAAGATACATAAACACTTTATTTTGGCTCAAGATTTGTAAATGTACGTCTATTCTCCAATCCTTTATGATTTCGTTGTCTTGATGGGTCTGCTTATTTGCATTCTTCTGCAGCATTCTTGTATAAGCAACACCATTCATGCAAGAAATAGCAGGAAACCTAAAAATTGAAACATTCTGAGTATTAAATCCTTTAAGTTTTTAAGAATTTCCCCTATCATTGACGATTAACACCTAGAACTACTTTGATGCAGCTGTTACAGGACTCATAAATGCATTCGACTCAGTTCTCATAGGAATGACCCTCTCCACACTTGTCTTAGCCTTTTTATGTAATATGTGGTTGCATAATATGATTCTCATAACAAATAAAATAGGCATAAACAAGTTTCATAACAAGCATAACTGATTCACGGTAAGCATCAATTCAGCTGTGGCTGAATCCAAACATGTGGGATGTGGACCTATGAATGTTCAGCAGCAGAAGATACCAGCTAATATGTAAGAACTGGGTGCATTGCATGGTCAAGCAAGTCAATTCAATAAGTAAAACTGATTACAATAAGTAAAAATGCTACTGTAAAATAAAATTTAGCAACTTTACCAAAATATACAAGAGCATCCAAAGCAGGAAGTATAGCAGTTACAACCTTCCCCTTCCCTACTGGACCATACTGGGTGACCAGAAAGATCACCAGAAAGATCACCAGAAAGTTGAACGGCTCCCAGTCATGTGGATTTCAGAGGGAAGTCTGAAAACCAAAACCTCCAGCAGTGTATGAGTCCTTTTTATTTATTTATTTTTATTGGCCCTTCTTTTCTGAGTGGGAGTTGGCACTGGTGACCTAGACCTTGTCCTGTGATGTTGGAGAAGGGGTCAGAAAGGGCAGTATACCTGCTGGCCACTGACTTTATGTGGGAAGGATTGTTTATTGACTCTATGTTGTTCTTTGTTGTTCACTGTCCAGTGGGGAAGGCAAAAGTAGAAATACTTAGACATTGAAGGGAGTAGAAGAACATTTCTTAAATCTGTAAAAAATAAAAAGAGCATATTCAGAATCTGATCTTTGCTTTGAGAGAGAAAGAGATTCCAAGTGATTGCAAGTGCATTAGAAGTTGTTTTTAAATTTCAGTTTAAGTAATTCAGTTCCTTTATGCAGTGTCTGCTTGAGGGGATGCTCTTGGGTGAATTCTGGTCCTGCCTTGGGTTAACTCATCTAGTCCCTGGGGCCTCTACAGGGACAGAGTGCCCCTCTGTGCTCTCTCTCAGACCTCTGATTCTCAGAATCCTCCAAAGGGAAATCCAGATGATGATCAAGAGAAAGTTACACTCCATGGAATCCTGCATTTGAAGGCCATCAACCCCCATAGTGTGCAGGCAGATGAAGAGGTTGGGTGATGCTATTTTATGTAGATGCTTCATCTCTGCTCAACAAGTGTGTAAATAATATACCTGCTAGGCACACCATTTTGACATAAAATTGAGATTCACCACAGATGATAATGGCATAGGAGATGCACACATAAATTACTATTGCAAATGAAATGCATAGGTTTTATTTATTTTAACATAGATAGAGGGATTAGCTGAGTTAGGGCTTCACCATGTTGTCTGGGATACCAGTGCATGTGATTGAAAGTAAAGTGAGCTTGTACATGGCCAATTTTTTATTTACTTTAAGAAAAACACTAACCTAAAGCTGCAAGTATTGGGAGGATAGAAAAAGAATTTGCATAGTTCGAATCAAGTATTACTTAGCAATATTAGGTGAATTCTCCACATTTATCTTTATTTCTGAGCCTTTAAAATCTATCTGATGCATTTCAAATTCTCCAACACTAACAAATTTAAACTAATTTTATGAAGGTGTTTTGGTCAGGTTAAAGAAAGAAAATAAGTTACATGCCAGTAAGTTTTTTTTTTTTTTTAATTGGGGGAAGAAAAATAAATCATGCAGAGTAGTTTACTCCTCCCTAAGCTCCTGATGTTGGTCCTGGTGCTGCCAAATTCAGATGACATAGGAAACTGGATTTCATTAGCAAATCCTGGGGTTCAGTTTAGGAGGTCACATCTACATTTGTCATGATTGGATAGGAAAATTAATGCCCCTTCTCAGAATTATTAGGCCCTAAACCAAACCTTAGAGCCTGAAGTAACACCTTATTTGGGGAATGACAGCTGTGATTAAAATAAATCTTGAATTAAGGAGACTATGAGGGTGGGCCCTAAATGCAGTCATCTGAGTCAGAAGATGGTGGCGGAGGGAGATCTGACAGACACACAGAGAGGTTGACGTGGAGGTTGAGCAGAGATCCCTCGAAGATGTGACTGTCAGCCAAGGAATGCTGAAGGCCACTGACAGCTGGATGTAGCAAGGCGTGGATGGATTCTCAGCACAGACTGCTTACACCTTGATGTCAGCACTGATGCTGCTGATTTTGGACTTTGGTCCCAGAAATGGGGTATACAAATTTCTGTTATTTACCTACTTGGTGGTACTTATTTACAGCCACCACGAGAAACTAACCCATCCCAGGAGCTTTGTGGTAAAGATGGAAGAGGAGTTTTGATTCTTTTCCCATTGAGGCTTGAAATTTACTTGCACTCCTTTTGATTATGAGTTGGCCTCAATGACTTCGTTAATACGATGGAACAGATGTCTGGGATTTCTGAAACTAGGTCAGAAAAAGTTGCCTTGGGATATGCCTAAGACTCTTAGATCACTGGCTCTTGGACCCAGCCATACTGCTGTGTGGGAGTCCCGGCAGCCTCTTAAGGAGACAGACACCCCAGCCTTCATCCACAGCTGAGCATTGGGGCTGACACCGATTTTCCATTTATCTTGGGCACTTCTAGCTCACATCAGGTCACCGCAGCTAGAGCTGTGTCATGCGGTCTCTGCCAAATTGCCAAGACTGTGAAGTCATGACCAAAATTTTGAAAAAGCTACCAAGTTTTGAGGGTGGTGGCCACAAAAGACAAGAAACTTTAAAAAAAGGAACAGCAATGTCCTCCTCATGCTACTGGCTCCTATTCTTCCAACTGATTTCATGGGTCTGGGTTAGAATTTGGGCATGGACAATTTTAAACTGTTCCAAATGCTTCTAATAGACATCTAGTGCGAGAACCACTGAATCATTAAAAAAAAAAAAAAAAAAAGTTGCCACCCTGACGAAAGAATTTGATACCATTTAAAAAAATGAAACCAAACCTTCCTATTCTAGCCATGAACATTGGTGTACAGGACATGCTAGAGAATTCTGTACAGGCATCCTCACTGTGCCGTGCCAGCATGAGTGAACCTGAAATACAGTGAGTCCTGAATGGGTCACGCTTGTGCCTTTGGAACATCCCTTAATTCCCACTTGGAAATTTTAGGGTATGAGTTCATTCACTTTGGATGCCTTGTTTGTATTTTTTTAGATTGATTTATTCATACAGAGTTGGGATACAAGCCAGAGGTGTAGGGGTGGTGAGAGGATTCACCAGAGACAGAGTTGGGGGCAGAACAGGCAGATAGACAAAGTACACTGCTGAGGGGAGCAGTGGGCAGGTCAGGAGAGGTCTGTCGCGCCATGTGGGTCATCTCCCACATCTCCCATGTGGGCGGGGATCTAACTCACACTGACATGGCTGCGGCCAGCTTGCAGGGCTGTGTCCTAACCTGTTGTGCCACCAGTGAGGGCCTTGTTTGTATTTTACAGAGTAATGCTTTTATTTCTTAAATCATTTGTCCCAGATAAGTACTGATAGTAACTGGCAAGTCTCTTCTATTTTTCTGACAATGGTAAAGATGTTGCCCCTGGCTACAGCCAATATTTTTTATGCACTGTCCTTTTTATACTCCCTCCAAAGAGCTGGCCATGATGTCTGCAAGCTCTTGCCTGTTCGGATGGACCTAGGGGTTGTGAGCATTTGTCTGATGTGTTCCCAGTTCTGCTAGGACTGTTGAGGGAACCGTGGACAAGGCCAGATGCAAGAATAGAAATGATTATCAACAATTAAGCATCCTTCCCAGCTTCCCCCTCCTCACAGCTGCTTTCTACTCTGCCTCCTTTTCCTCCAGACAGACCTGGCCAGCCACCCATATGCACCACCTGTTGCCTGCCTGATCTGCTGGTTCCCTTGGGCCTACTCTCCTCGCTTGCTTTTTGCCTTCTCTTGACTCAGCCTCATGCTCTCTGTACTTTCCCTGCTGAGTGACATGTCTGTCTCACTGCTACTGCCTAGTTCCAGCCTCATGTACCCATATAGCTGCTGGCAAGGCCCCAACAGCATCTTTGAGGCTCCCCACAGACCCTGGGACCCTAAGATGGCAGTTGGCCCCTGGGGATCCCAACTACTTGGTTCTTTATATTGAGAAGAACAACTTGCAGCTTCCCAGTGGTTTGGTCCTTAGAGGTCCTTTATCAGAACCAGTAGACAGCAACCCCTAAAACTTATGAGAGTATTTACACCAGAGCCAGTGACCTCCTTGGGCCTCATTTTGGCATTTGACTCACCCTTGACCTGTGCTTGAGAGTTGCTCTGCAGCGGGTCTTGTCCCACCCACCTGGACCTTAACCTAGATCCACAGTCATTTCAATAGGCAGGTTTAGTGGGAAGAATCAGAGAGCAAGCTGAACAGCACTCTGTGGATTATTAATTCTACTGTTGGTAATCATGGGGTGGGAGGATGGAAATCAGGGCTAGTGAGTCCCGGGAACACATGATTCAACACTTAAGTAACGTCAGCAGCATAGGACTTCTGAGAGGCCTTTGAACAGGCTGCTGTAAGCGACAAAGCCCACCAGGGGCTGTGGCGTGCGTCACCTGCTGAGTTTCCTAGATCACAAAGCCTGTTGTCACAAGACATTCAGGACCAGTGCTCCGAGGGACTTGCTTCAGCGTCCTCAGTAGACCTTACTGGGGGCGCATGGGTTGCATACAGCACAGGAAGCCTGGTAGGTTGCAGCAATTAGCTTCACATAGAGCCTGCACTTCTGCAGTGAGCTTACCTGGGAAGGCAGGCTAGATACCAAGGAGAAAAGTAACTCCTATTGTGGGATTGGATTTATGAGGGTGTATTCTTGGCCCCCACTTCAGCTTCCACATGTTCAGGATTTACCTGTTCATGGATGCTGAGACCAGGTTTATTGCCAGAGGATTCCAAACTTTATTTGTAGCTGGCAGGTGCAGAAACTTTGTTTCTATGTATTTAGGGAGGAAATTATCCCTAGAGAAACTGGAAAATACCTGAATCTGGCCTCTCTGGGTGAGTATAGCCAGAGCTTTATCAGGATTTTTAGGTTCTTACTTCCTCGGGCACCATATAGTGACCCCTTCGACACCCCTTTCCACTGTTGGCCAGCCACCAAGTTCATCTTAAAGGTTTCCCAGAAGGTATCCATGGCTACTTGGGGAGTTGCCGCGTTTCCCTGCCCCCTTTGTTGGTTGATTTTTACCAGATTTTTTGCACCACAATTCAAAACCTTTCCCGGTTGCTATAGGCACAAGTATCTCACAGCTATCTGTTGGCTGGCTAGGACTGTTTCTGTTCAGGGCTTAAAAATAACATGGCAGATACATTTGTCCCTCACAGGGGAAAATAAAATAACTACTAGACCCCATGATGGTCCATTTCAAACTTCTTTTCAGTGATAATCTTCTTGGAATTAGGATCTTCCAACTTCAGACTTCAGTTTCGGGATACAAAGAAGAAAAACCACCTTGTTCTCTTGATCTCATGTGTAAGTAAGGAGAGAGGTCTGCTGAATCAGGGAACGGTTGAGCAGAAGTAGAGGCCCGCATTATTCCTGAACTTATTCTGTCCTATTCTCTCATGAAAAGTATGAAGTGTGGCTTATGATAAGTTGCACACAAATACAAGGTGGTGGTAGACTGGGAGGAGTTAAATTTTACATTAATGAGGTTACTCTTCCAAAAGGAAAATGGCCTCACTTCATCTGAATCCCAGTGATGAGGAGGTGAGAATTCCGGGTTCCCTGACCCTTGTCTCCTTCCTTGCCAAGAGGAGAGTGGGCCATCTCTCCAAATACAGCAGGTCTTCATCTCCTACCAGACGCAGCGTGCCTGAGCCCTCTCCTAGACTCTGCCATGCCCGCCAGCCTCCTGCTTACCACTGTCCTAAGCCTTTGCTCCTTGAAAGTTCTTCCTGGTCTCTGTCTCTTGCTTTGCCTTGAGTTGTCTATAAAAGGATCTGAAAGCCAAATTTCTGTCAGTTTTCACCAGAAGCAGTGGACCATGGAGATCTCTGATATCCAGGCTGTGCAATGACTTCTACTGGAGTTGAATGTTTTTAATTAATTGCACTCGCCATTCAAGCAATTTTTTGCTTCTGACTTTATGCGGTACAACAATGAATACAAATTTGTGAGCTGCTGATAAAGAACTTCTGGTTGCATTCTTCCACCTTTGAGTAGATTCCCTCAACAGGGTGAGGCCTACCTCCTGCAGGGCCCCTATTGTGGATGTCATGGGAAACGTATTATTTGGAGGATGCCAACTAATTTTATAATTTTATTTGGGGTTTGAGTTTCATCTTGACATTCAGACACTTACAGATACTATGTATTAATCCATTTTGCTTCGGAACATAAATATACTTCCAAGCATCCAAAAGCATTGCTACAGCCTTAGAGATTGATTCACTCTATAAAGATTTACATTGTTTTTTGAAAATGCCAGTGAACATTGGATGCTTGTTCACTGTGATGCTGCCTCCCATAAAAAAGTAGCTTTATTTGGATAGTAGCCATTACAGATGGCATGGCATTCTTTTTGTAAAAGTAGAAGTGTATGTTTAGCTCTAGTTTCTTGGCTACCGACATTTTGCAGCGATGTAACAGGTCATATTTGTCCACACCCATTGCCCTAGCTGGCACCTGCTCTTGGTAAGCCAGGAAAAGATCACCATTGACCTGGCGTCTGAGGTTACTGACCCTGGAAGATGCCATTATAGTGCAAGCCATCCCCCACCTACCCTAGTCCTGCGCCACTCTCCCTCTCTATAGTGAGAGACTTGAGAATAGGGTAAGGAAGAGACAAAAGGGTGAGGCCTACCTCTTGCAGGGCCCCCTATTGCAGATGTCATGGGAAATGTATTACAAGCCTGCTGAGCTCACAGACCATTGTAGCTCTGTGGTGTCAGTCTCCTTCCCCAAGCAGAATCTTCAACTTTCTGCTTTTTTTATCCTGATAAATTTTGGAGCCCAGAGAGCATAACTTGACACTCCTCACTCCCTCGCAGCCTACTTTAAATATCAGGGGGATGCAAATTGTCCCTCTTCCAGAGGTTAAAGTGGCCTCCACGGGTGATTCTGGATCTCTCTAGAAGGTACCTATGTATTGATAGAGGATCTCAGACCCAAAGTGACTTGAAAGCCCCTGGGTGCTGGAAAGAGATACCTCCTCAGAGCCATCCAAGGGAGAATTGAAAGACCAATTGTGGCACCGGCCTCTGTGAGGACCCTGTAGAGGGTGTGTCAGGGCTGTCCCTGTCCGCTTCCCTGAGTTGCACCGCCATCAGCCCCCTTCCTGAGGCTCTTCCCACTGCTGCCCCCATCTCCACACTCACACTTTTAGGTTTATTTATTCATTTATTTACTTTTAGTTTTGCTGTATTTTTTACAAAAGAAATAAGACATTTTAGGCAGGCTGGATCTCAGATCTGTTCATGCCACGTGCAGGTGTGTGTAAACGCACACTAACTCTCAAAACCACACCCTGCTGTGCATACACTTGGAAGAGGCAGAGCTAGCAGGAGTACATTTGCTCACTGCAGGAGTGTGCATAGCCTTTAATATTAAACATTAGCTCTTAGTTGGTGAGGGTCTTGATTGTCACCAGTTACCTTCTAGATCAGAGAAAGGGAATTAACAGCCTTCTGAATCATGCAATTTAGAAGCAAGCAGATGACTAGTTCCACTGGTTTTTTTTCTCCCTTATGACACCTTCTCCTTTCTATCCAACCCCTACATGTACCAATACCTACGCTTCTGCTGCTGGCTCTACTAATCTGTATGCTTGGAAGGATAAGATTTTCACTCATACAGATAAAAAGAGTCACTTTACCTGCAGAAACCAACCAAACTGAGATTAATTCCATGGCACAAGAGAAGCCCTGCAGTTAGAGCCGGACCTTGACAAGAGACAGCCTGTGTGTCCATAGGAAGACATAGTTTTTTTGACACTAATATCTGTATGTTTCTGTCCCTGCAGCCTTAGGAAAATCCAAAGGTACAGTATCACCTCTGGTAGCCACGAGGCCATGTTCAATCTCTGAGAATCAAGGAAGCTGTGCCTAGAGGCTCTGCGAGGCTGAATGTGCCGTGTTTGGTTGCTTGGCCGACTTACTCGAAGCCGTGTTCCCATCATTAAGACAGAATTGAAGCAGGGAGTAACCCTAGTCATGACCGGCCTCTTCCCTGCAGTGTAGATAGTGGGTGTGGCCTCCAGAGGTGTGGCTCTGCCAGGGTCCTGCAGCTAGGGCAGGAATCCTAAATGAGGGGTATGCTTTAGACCCCAAGTGGCAGAAAGAGGAAGAATGGATATTTGGATGTCTCTTGCTGATCGGTTCCATGTTTTCACCTGATGCTGCCTGGTCCCTGCCGGGTCCACCGCCATCCCCCATGCGGAGGCGTGATTGGCCTCAGAGAGGCTGCACTCTGCTCTGGGGAAGCTTGGATTCCATGCCCAGGGAGCTTGTCAGCGATTTAGTCTAAGGCCAGCTGGCTTTGGCAAAGGGTGGAAGCAGCTGCCAGCCGTGTCAGGGCTGCCGGTGCGAGGCCCATCCCAAACAGCCGGGGTGTTCCAAGCGACGCCCGTCCAGGGGGCCCGGTCTGACGCTCGCTTCCCTGGGCCAGGCGGGTGCTAAGGCTGCGCTGCTGTTCTGACACAGACGTGCTTGAATGTGTCCGCTTCGTGGGGGAGGGAGCCTGTCACCTGTCACGTGTGGGTAAGCAGGTGTCTTTGTGTCCCTCGCCAGCATGGGCGTGAGGGTCATGGACACATCCTGGGTGTCTCGAAGAGGCTCTTCTGCCGGCCGAAAAACGTCCTGCGCCCCACCCACCATGCAGCCTCCGGCCCCACCCGCTGAGCTTGCTGCACCTCTGCCATCGCCCCTACCGGAGCAGCCCCCAGATGGCCCCCCAGTGCCCTCGCTCTCTCCATCTAGCTTGGGCCCCCAGACCGGGGCTGAGCGGACCAGGTAAGCCCAGGGGCGGGCTGGCCTGTGGTGCAGGGGGTGTCTGGGTTTGCCTCTGGAGGCCTCTTGGATCTGGTCATTTCCCATCCCCACTCCCGATTTCTGAGCATTCATGCTTGGCTTCCTGCATCATGCTGGCACCAAATAAATTATCCACAGTTCCTTGGATTGTCAGAGAAAGCCCAGTCTTTCCAAGAATAGCATTCCCAAGCAAACATAAAGTGGCAGCTTGTTAAAGCGCAGTGTGAGGAATCAAAGTTCTCCAGCCCTGCCTCCCTCTCTGCCTCTGCCATGATAATTTCCCTATTTTGAAATGTAGAACTTTAATGTTTCTTTCCCTTTTCTCTCCCGGAGATTCACAGGGGCCAGTTTTACTGCAAAAAGGGGTGCAAATTTGGGTAGGACAGGCGGTGATGTCATGCTGGGTCTGGCGACCTTTGTAGCATGTCATGCTGTGTGGCTGTATTGCTGTTATGTTAGAAATAAAAAGGGAATGAGCTTGTGCCATCATTAGTTCAATGAGCATTTATAGAATACTGTGTCCAGCCGGAGGTGCAATATGCTGTCTGTGCCCTTCAGGAGTTCATGTCCTGGGGCACAAACAGGCTCTGGCAAATCATTCCAGCTCAGGGTCTGGAGGAACTTAACGAGTCCCTTCCTTGAAAAGGGCATGTCACAGGGGATTCTGGAAGTGGGAATTGCTCAAGGAAAGGATGTTGCTGTTTGTTTCTGTTTTAAAGCAGTTTGGAGAAGCAGGAAGGCTACCTTGCATCAAATACAGCATTTCTCCATGACCAGGCTGGAAAATTTTTGGTGACTTTGGAAAGCAGACACACACACACACACACCTTCATCACCACCAGTCACTCATACACAAACACACACAAGTGCAAACACTCTAAATGAGGGGCTTTGGGGCCTGTCTTTTCCTTTGGTGGGTAGAAGGAACTTTGCCCTTGGAGAGGGAAAATGGCAAAATAGAAAGGGCACAGTGCAGTTGGGGACGCTGGATGTGCTTGGGTCACTGCTGATGGCTCCAGCTCTGGACGAAAGGACAAGGTCCTGCATGCAGCAGGCGCAAGGCCAGCTTGGGGGAGGGGTGGGCAGCAGGTTCATGGAGAAGCACAGTGCGCCCAGGAGGCTGCTCAGAAAATGGGCAAAGAGGCACGAAGTTCCCTGGGATAAGCCCCTTGTCGGCAGCTCATGATTCCCCTTCTGATAAATGAGGCTGGTGCGAAATGACATTGTGGTGTATAAATGCTCCTTCTAGGGAATGCCCCTCAAAGATGGGTCTCCCCAGACCTTGAAGGTGTTGTAGAATACTGCGCCTGGGTGACCCTGCGCGCAGGGAGGGAGCATGGCCCCAGGTTGATTACTTCAAAGGCCAGCTCCCTGGGTCTGCACGCCTAGCTGCCCAGCTCGTTCTGCCCCTTTCTCTGGGGCGATCACCTCCGAGCTGCCCTTTGGGTGTTGGTGTTGTTACCTGTCCTGCACCACTCTTTCTCTCCCAACATGGAGACCTCCCAATACAAACAGGTGTTCCATTTTCTTTTGTTGTTTTTGTTTTTGTTTTTCTGTTTTCTGGACATTTGCAGCCTGAGGATGATTCGTCCAGTTGCCGAATTCCTGTTACGACTCCCCCACTCCCGAGGATGGAGTGCCCTCCCTTCTCTCTGGCTTACCCTAGCTTTCCATTCCTCACCCAGGTCCATCCCCTCCAGGCCTGGTGGATCTTTAGCCAGGCTCAGTCTCCACCCTTTGCTCATCTTCTTGGCATTAACCCTAATCCCAAATTCTGCCTTCCTTCTGCACTTCATTACCCCAGCTTACTGACTAAACCATGTGTCCCCAAAACTAACCTATCTGCAAGTGTGCATAACCGTATCTCATCCATCTAGCTCTCCTAACAACCTCCGTAAACCCTCCCTCTCCCCATTGGGTCAGCTACACCTGTGCTGGACAGAGAGGAACAAGGCTCAGTAGGTAAATACTTGCTTCTGTGGTGGGAAAAGTGCAGGTGGGAGAGAAAGGGAAGACAAGCTCTTGGTTCCCTAAATTCCCTGGACAGATGACTTGTGTATCTAGAGTAAAGAAGGTTCTGGTACCCCAGCATAGAGCATATTTGTGTTTGCTTGTTTCATGTTTATTATTATTATTATTATTTTTATTTTACCTCCTGTTAATGGTGACAGAAAGATGGAATATTAGATATTTGGTGTTAATATCTGGGGTTCTCATGACCTTGGACCTAAGGAAGAGTAAAAGTCAAGTTGAACTGAAATGAGACAAGGGTTTCCTGTGTTTGTTTTTGACATTGTTTTTCATGAACAGAATAGAGAATCGTTACTCTTCTGGCTCTTTTGGATGAAGTAGCTTTTTCCTTGGGGAAAGGCCTGGGTGTGGAATAAAACTCATCCTGCGGAAGAAATATGGAGGGGAATGGAAGTTTTCCCCTATCCTTTTTGGATCTTTTGGCTGGCCTATAGTTAAATTACCATTTCTACAGATGAATTGTAGAAAAAAAAAACATGAATTTCTATATGTATGGGTGTTCCAGAGATATTTGACTCTTAACAAGTGACAAGTCATTCTCATTCAGTTTTTATACCTTTTTAGATAAGGACAAATTGGAAAGAAAGAAAAATTCGGGTTTATAGATCGTAAAGATAAATTTCTTATCTCTGATAAGGGCGTCTTATAAGAAGTCTCATAAGGAAGACTTCTACTTTTTTACTTTTCCCTTCTAGGTAGGGTTGTTTTTTTTTTTTTTTTTTTTCCCACATGGGGGAGTCATCTCAAGGACAAAGGAGTGTCACATGTTCTTCTAACACTCCTTAACTAACTTCAGTGTAAATGACATGCTAGGTTGACACATTTTGGGGTGATCCCCATCAGAGAGAATTTACTGCTTCCTGGGATGTCATTACCTCTTCATTTCTTCACATGAAAAAAACAAATTATGCTTCAGTAATGTTCACTGTTCCAGCCAGTTGTCTGCCTCCCAGCTTCTTTATTAGTGGGAATCAGCAATATGTCCAGAATTGTTCAGAATTTGAAATTTCTAGATAAATCTGAAGAAATGGGCCATGGCTATTTTTTTTTTTTTTTTAAAGATTTATTTATTTGTGCATACAGAACTGGGGTACAGACCAGAGGCTCAGGGGCGGCGAGAGGCTTCACCAGAGACAGAACGGGGAGCAGAACAGGCAGATTGACGAAGTACACTGCTGAGGGGAGCAGCGGGCGGGTCAGGAGAGGTCTGCCACGCCATGTGGTCACCTCCAGGGCAGGCGGGAATCGAACTCATGCGGAAGCGGCTTTAGATTCTCAGTGCTGGGCTTTAACCCGCTGCGCCACCAGGGAGGGCCCCATGGCTATTTTTATGGGAATGCAAGAACCATCGCAAAGAGCTTAATTTCCCACACACCCTGTGCCCCACCTGAGCGCATCATTGTTCAAGTGAACGGGTGACATATAGCTCCCCGTCCCAGGATCACCTCTTCTGATTTGCTAGAGGCTCTCTGGAGTATTATGTGAAGATGAATAAGAGCCCCTTGTGAAGAAGTAGGGAGATCAGTTAGTAAAGTTTGCTGTGGGGACAGAGAGCCATAGAGTTACTTACTGACTCTGGGCTATGGATAGAGTTAAGTGTCTTAACCTGTACTTAGGAGGAACCCTGAGGAAGAGTCAACAGTGAAGGGTGAATTCTCTTTGGGACCTGGTGATCCAGAGTGTCCCCTTATCAATTTGAGGAACCCTAGAGACCCTCACTAAAGTAAGCCTCACCCCTCCAGCCTAGAAACTGGGACTTGAATTGCCCCGTGTTCGGGAGCACAGTCAGCTTACCATCAGCTAGCATGTGTTACTGAGTTTGAAGATTGATCCCAGATACCCTCCCCCCCACATACACACACCCATACACACTCAGGGACATGATGGAGGCGTAGAGCAAGCAGCTGGAGGGCTGGAGAGTGGTGGAGGTGTGGCAGTGTGAGCCCAAGTCATTGCCCACTCTGATCCTGAGTAGTCCTCGTAGCTCTGGTGTGCTGTGAATACAGAAGGGGTGAGAGCATGGAGACCAGATGTGGACATTAGAATATTAGAAACCCCATGTTGATCACATTGCTCATGGTCTCTGTGTGGAGAGAGCATAAAGGTAGGGAATTGGAGCTGGCAGTAAGTGCCAAGTGCAGGGACATGGGCTGAGGACCTTGGCCATGACAGGCCCAAGGAAGGACACATGTTCGGGAGTCTGCCTGATAGACCAGAGCTGGACATGCCAAGCTGGCACAGGACAACAGGTGGGCCTGGGAGTCGCACACACATAGCAGTGCTCACTTGCCTGAGTTCAGGGGGTTCTCTTTTGCCCTGTGTGCTTGTTTTTCAGCACTTCCAAGAGCAAAGAGCTCTCTCCAGGATCTGGGCAGAAAGGAAGTCCAGGCTCCAGCCAGGGGATGCCCTGTGTGGGGACGCAGCCAGGGACACAACCAGGTGCCGGTTCCAGCCAGCTGCCCGCAGACCAGAGCCCTCACACCCTGCGGAAAGGTACGGCATGGTGCCCGCTGGTGGGCCTTGGGCAGTCCCAGGGTGACTGGAGTGTTGCCTGCACATGCGTCCCTTCAGTTAGCATGGATGTTTAGACACTGTGTGGCTTAGTGAAAAATTCTTCTCTGGGCATTACAGCTTTTGGAAGGTCCATCTCCTAAAGGCATTATTTTATCACTCTTCCTCGACTTGCTCATTTGCACACAGGGTTCATTAGCAACTAATGGAGGGCACTGCCTCCTGGGCACCCAGACCTCTGCAGAACTGGCCTTGCAGTGATATATGTTCACAGCCCCTCCAACTCCCACCTTCATTGTATAGAGTCTAATGCGGAAACCCCCTGCCAGTTACCCCTGCACCCCCTCACACTGGGGCCTCATGGCTGCATACAGAAGCAACAGAAAGGAGGGGTCAGGTCCTGACCTTGTATGTTCCTGCTTGGAAAGGCCTGAGAATGTCTGCACTTGACCATCAGCGTCCACCCAGAATCAGCTGCTGGGATGCAATGTAAAAGGCTTGTTCATTTACCCCAAGATGACTCCCAAAACTAAAGACACACCATGTGGTGACGCGGTGACTTTCATTTGTTTGTTTTTCACTTTTTATCATTTCTGAGCAGCCTTTAACTTACTCAGAGTAGCACATGGCTTAATTGGCTCTCAGGTCAAGTTTCCAGCTTCCAGGTGTGGCTTTAGCTCCAGAATCTATAGGAGAGGCCTGCTTTACTTCATCCACATGTGCCTTCTCGACAGGTTTCTTGCCAGCCAGACAGCAGTTGCGATCCCATTATCAAACCCGTCCTCCCCCACCCCTACTCTCTGGCAGTTTCCCATCCATTCTACCAACATTTATGAGCACCTACTATGGCAGAGCTCTGTGCTGGGCACCCAGGGTGTAGTAGAGTCACAGGTAGCATCTCCAGAAAGGTAGCCGTGACCTACAGTGCAAGGTGGTGCTCTGTATTGTGGGCCTCAAGGCACCATGGGGACATGATGGGATTTTGACATTCAGGGATTTTCTCTGGCACCAATAGGTCTTTACAGTATAGATATGGGTTCTTTAGCATCTTTGTTTACATGACCCTTATCAGCTCCCCAGCCCTACGAGGCAGGGTGATGATGAAGCCATTGTTCTGCCCACTGAGGAGAGGGGAGTCAACTTCCTGCTGCCAGGGGCAGTTTGGCCTTTTTGGTTCTTATATCACACTGGGCCTGGGCTAGATGTGCAGCCTAGAATGACCCAGGTCTCTTTTGCAAGTGACACTTAGTAGTTCAGCGCCACCATTTGAAAGGTGGAGCCTTCTCTACCTTCCGCGACTGCCCACAACTGGCACATGTGGCTTTTTGATAGTCTGGCTTACTTAATCTCCTCAGGGGTTGACAGTGTGCCACAGTTGTACATCACTCCCCGGTAATGTCATCGCCAACATCCCGGCGCCAACATCATCACCCCCCCACACTCCCCCCCCCAACCCCGGCTCATTTAGAAGGCAAGGTCAAAGGCTGATCCGCAAGTCAGCTCATGGCTTGTTTCCCGTCCAGCGCTGTCAGTCCTGCGTGGCCCCCAGCTGTTGCGGGCTTCAGTAGCAACAGGGAAAGCTGCCTCAGGCTTTGGAAGCTGAGCCAGAAAGTGGCTTTGTTCTATGTCATGATTCTGTGGTCCAGTCCATACTCCATCCCACTGAATGATTACAGCGCTGTGAGGAAAGGTTTGAACAGATGGCTCAGGGCATGCAAGTGGGCCAGGTGAAATGGGAATCTGTGGCCAAGGTGGTGGGGCTCTCGGGGCAGCTGCCACACAGGCACTGGGGAGCCAGGGCAGCGCGGGCAGGTCTCTGGAGTGGTTGTGTCCCATAGAGGATGGTAAGGGGTACAGGTGAGAAGGGTCCCTGAGGTGCCTGGGAGTCTTCAAAGACAGTTTCCTTTAGATTTAGTGCTACCCAAAGCCATCTGTCCTTAATTCTGACAGATTAGTTATCACTTTAAGATGTTTACCATTGACGGGCTCTTCTGACTGAATTTGCCATCCTCACCAGTTCATTTTCAGTTAAAATTATAATGCATTTGCCATCCATGGCATGACTAAGAAAATAAAGAGGAAAATGAAGGCATATAAGGGGGTTGGGGCAATGATGTGCTTAGAAAAATGCAGTGGGTCTGTGTGTATCTACACCTGGAAGTACAATTCTTCAAAGAAAAACACTGAGGCTGGTGCCCGGATGGAAGGGATGGACAGGAAGGACAGTGACACAGGCACTCGCCTTCTGTAGCCAGAAGACATGGTGTTCACCACGGTCAGGGGAGGAAGAACCCCTGGCAGGTTCAGCCAACAGTCACTTTCTTCCCCTGACACTTCTTCCCACTCTGCAATGACCAGCGGCCACTGGGAGGTCAGCCTGTGGATGGGAAATGTGTTCTCCTGTGTGGCTTGGGGTGTGTGTGTGTTGTGTGTAGACCACGGCAGGCATTCAGAGACAAGGAGGAGAAATTAGTTAACAGATGGTCAGATATGGAAACCTGCAGTTCTGGGGGTGATTTTTGAAGACCGTGTTGGTTGTTCTCAGTGTGGCAAGAGCCGGGGGTGGGCACCGGGGTAGGAGGTGTGAAATATGTGCTGACAGGCCTCGCAGACAGACTACGTTGAACAACTGTTTTGTTGTGTTTTCTCTTTCAGTTTCTAAGAAGTTGGCACCAATTCCACCCAAGGTCCCCTTTGGCCAGCCGGGGACTGTGGCTGACCAGTCTGCTGGCCAGCCGTCCCCACTCAGCCTGTCCCCCACCCCACCCAGCACCCCTTCGCCCTACGGACTGAGTTACCCTCAGGGGTACTCCTTGGCCTCAGGCCCACTGTCCCCTGCTGCAGCTCCTCCCCTGGCCTCTCCTTCCGTCTTCACAAGCACTTTAACCAAATCGAGGCCCACCCCCAAACCCCGGCAGAGACCCAGTCTGCCGCCACCTCAGCCTCCCACAGTCAGCCTCCCAGCCTCTAGTCCACAGCCCATGGAGCACCCCGTGCTCGACGGCATGTCCCCCGGGGAAAGCATGTCTACAGGTAACCACCCCACACTCCCTCTGGTCTTTCCAGGAGCCTTAGCAGAACGTGCCATGGGGAGGGATTGTTAGTGTGGCTGCAGCTAGCAAGCCCCTGCTGGTCAGGGGACACTGAGTGGGCATCACATGTGGCTTCCACCATGGTCTCCTTAGAGACAGGCCTCTCTTTCTGTGAGGCAGCCCTGGGTGTCATGCTGTCCTGAGAGGCTATTTCTTAGGGACTTTCTCCCAGCCCCGGGCTTGGGTTCTGTTCTTAATTCCCCAGTTGCGCCCCTGACTCCTTGGGAGGGTGCTTCAGGAGAGGTTGGGAGCCGGCTGTGACTGCAGCGCTGCCAGCATCAAAGCACAGGTGAGGTATCCGAGGCTTCCTCACTGGAGCCAAGGCATCTCAGCAGGAGCAAGTCCTGGTCCTGGAAACAGAGGCCAAGAACCAAAGATACATTTCCTATAAATGAAGTAAGCCTTATTAGAGAAATGTATCTCTAGGAATAGATATTTAGAGAAGGGTCAGTTTCAGAACACGTGAACTCCCTGGCTCTGGGAGGAGTTAATTGGACTAGCCCACAACGACTACACTGAGTTTTGCTTTAAATTTAAAATCAAAGACGGAGGTCTTTTCCCCTAGAAATAAAAAAAAAAAAACATGGAAGCATGAAATCATCAACACATACCACAGTTGGCAAAAACTATTTGTTGGTTTGGAAAGAGGACATTTTTGAACCATCTCCCCAGACACTGACTACATGAGGCTAGAAACTCAGGGTGTATTCGTGTGGCCACTTCCCTGTGCAGGGGGACAAAGCAGAGCATAGAGCAGAGCCAGCCCACCATTACCCCAGATGGGAGGGGGGCCTGCGCTCATCTGTTCAGCACTGAGCCAAGTAGCAGAGGGTGAGGCAGCCTGAGGTGGAACATGCACACATACGCCACACAGACACACACACAGCCAGAACACTGCAGAAACAGACAAGCAGTGTGCAACACAGCCTGCACAAGACACTCACTGGAGCCACGGAGATGCACACACGCCCAGACACATCACAACACCCACACACATACTGCATAAGCTGCAGGCCACACCAGGTGTACAGACATGTACACACACACATACATGCCGCAGACGGGCACTCCCACACATGCACACACGGGCAGTGCAGTCTGGGGTCCTGGGTGCACTGGAATGCACTCACAATCATGCTTTTATCCCCACAACCTCTGAGAGTGGTGTTTCCCCCTTGATTAAGTGGAGGGTTGAGTTAGGGTCAGCAACCTGCTATCTGGGAAACATCCGGCCCATTTGGAGTGTTGGTGATGGGTCAGGAGATTGAAATACTGTGAGAGGCAGCCATCCGTGGACTTGGCTTCTGTGTTTTTGGATGATTTTGTGGAAGGTACAGCTGCTGAGCTATAGGCTCATCTCCCCTGAGGCTCACAAAAAAAACAAAACTCCTATTAAAAGGAGTGAGTGCCACTTCCCACGGGCTGGTGGGTCATTCTTGGGGGCACAGGGGTACAGGTCTGCTGCCCGCAGGCTGTCATGGCCACCCTTCCTCCCCACACATCAGCCTGCCCCAGGCAGGGTCACAGGCTGTGTTAAGGCAAAGCAGTGAATGAGCAGAGGCTCTCACTCAGAGACACAGGTGGAAACAGGAGACGGGAAATTTGGGGAACAGAGCACTGGGGCTGGTGCCCCCATAGGTGCCAGAGGAAGGCAATGATCTGCTTTTCTCTGTGCCAGCTCAGGGGCCCATGACTTTAGCGCAGCCCTGCCTGCATTCTTGTTCTGTGTACCGTCTTGGCAGCAGGCTGTGGCCTGTCCTGTGTGTGCAGGTCTCCAGGCCAGTGTAGCCTGCAGTGACCGGTGTGGCCCACTTGCCTGTGAAACTTGGCAGTTTTGTTACGTGCTTGTTTCATCGTGTTTATTCCTTTCTCCGAATCCTATCATTGTGTTCTTGCAGCTGTGTGACATGAGTGACGCAGTGTTGGATACGTGTGAGGGGGATTTTCAGGGTAAGCGCCCCGGCCTCGCCTCCTGCCCCTCGCCCTAGCTAGGCAGGTGGCAGCTCTCTGCTCTGCTCTCTGCATGTGGCTCAGGCCAACCGCATGGCAGCTGCTCTTGTCTCTGGCCTCAGGAATGACCAGATCCATGAGCTCCTCTGACATCTTGGGCCCACTGGCCTTTTTTATGTCTTTCGGTTAGGAGCTGAGGGGAGGAGGGATGAACACACAGGGAGGCCGAGCTCTTTCCCCCACCTTCCCGTTCACCGGAATCACCTGCTCTCAGCCTGCCTGCCTTCCTTTTCCCTTTGGCTCAGGATTGAAAGGAAGTAGAACTGTACTCACATCACAGATCTGAACACCGGATTGCCTACTGGGGGGTGTCCACCACACACACCTTACCCAGGGTATGTCCCAAGGGCTGCCTGTCACAGCAGCATGATCCCCCATGTGGCCTGGATTGTTCTGTGCCCCAGCACTCCTCTTAGATGCAAAGCCTAACATGAAACAAACGGCAAATCCTCAAGAATCTACAGTATTAGAATTCATCCTGAGCTTGCCTTTCCCCAGCCAGATCCCTCCTGTTCAACTCAGTAACACTTCGGGAGCATTTATGCCAGGTTCTGCCCAGCTTTCTCTCTTAAGAGCAAATGCTTAGAACTAAAATGGAGGCAAGAACATGAAAGAGGCCAGAAGATATCAGATGTTAGTCTCATTGGAAGAGCAGCCAGAACAACCCCCCTGCCTCTCAACTCTCTGATACTCCCTAACGTTAAGCCTGTGGTCATTTTGATCTGCTTCCACAAGGGTCCCCATCCCCATGCCAGTGGGGCAGCTCCAACTCCTGCTCCCTTCCCCTTCCCTCAGGGCTCTGAGTTGAACGTTCCCCTCAAGCCTGTTTGGGGCTGGCAGTCTTGAGATGATGTCTGCGCTCTCCTTGAAATCGTCACTCCAGTCCCTGACTACTGAGGTACAGGGAAGGTGACCTTGCTTAGGTCACAGTCCCACATGTGGCACATGGGACTGGAGAAGGGCACAGCAGGCTCTGGGACAGAGGTGGTGGCACTGGCTGAGCTGAGCCTCAGACCCCCGGTCTCTGCTCGTCAGGCAGCATGAGGTCAGGCTGGGCTGAGAACTGTGGGTGGGTGGTGGTGAGAGAGGTCCTCTGTCCCAGAACTTCCATGTTTGTATCATGTATGTCTGTCCACCTGTTACGGTTTTCCTTGAGCTGAATGTTTTTGAAAACTCCCTTAAAAATGAACCCTCTCCCCCGCGTCTAGCCCAGGGCTGCCTCCCTTCCAGGTACACTTCCTCTGTCAACCTGAGTGTGGCACTGGGCTAAAAGGAGGCTAAGGAAGAGAGTAACACCAGAGTAGAAATCCAGGATCTGTGGTGTGGGCTCCCTCCTGGTCTACCTAGCCCCCAGCATCAGTGGGCTCACCTGTCCCCACCCTGGAGCCACAGCTTGAGCCACTACTACTCTCTTTCCTGAGCTGCTGGCTCAGGCCACGCATTGGTGGTGCCCACTCGCAGTGGCCTGCATCCCAGTTGCTGAGCACTGTCCATTCTTTCTGATCACCTCCCAGAAAGGGCTTCTAATAAGAACAGAACTTGAGTAGCATTCCGATGCTCGGTTTTCCACAATCAGGAAGCAGCTTGCCCCATCGTGCGGGGTCCCGAAGAAGCCCCTCTGCCCGGCCTCCGTCAGCCACCCAGCATGAACTTTCAGTTCAGAGAGAGCACCACCTTAGGGCGCTCCATTTACTCACAAAAATCGATTGTTTCCCCGATCTCATAACCTGAGCCTGCAGGCTCTGGGAACTAAATGCAGGCCTGGAATCCCCCCAAAGATAGAGACCACCCAGAGAGCATCCCTCTTACTGGAAATTGAGTACAGGGTGTCAGTGTAAGTTGACATGTCTGGGGAGGCTGTGTAGCGATCCTCTGAACTGTGGAGCAAAATGTGGGTGCTCTGCCCTCCAGGCTCGCGAGCAGCAGCAAACTGGTCAGTCTTGCCACAGAATGCTTCAGCTGGCCTCTGCCAGCTGGCCCTCAGTGGCCAGAGCACCACCGCTTCCTAATGCTGCCTGTATTGCTTGCCACCAGTGTCCCCTCAGCCGGACGCTCCTTCTCAGCCACCTCACTCTCTCCCAACTTGCAGATCTTGTCCAGTTTGATATCCCCTCCATCCACGTAGAGCTCGGGTCGACGCTGCGCCTGAGTCCCCTGGAGCACGTGCGGCGACACTCAGTGACTGAGAAGAGGGACTCAGAGGAGGAGTCTGAGAGCACCGCCCTCTGACATGGCGCCCCGCCCCCAACACGCGTGTACATACATGAGCCCCAGACAGACACATACCGCCAGAGCTCCCTGGGCTTGCCAAGTGTTCTCCGTTGGCTCCTTGCTGTCACTGCCAATTCGAGGCTGGGGTTTTGCAGAAAACTGCCTTCTCCAGCCCGTGTGGCAACTGTTGGTGGTACAGATTGTGTTTGTTCCCTTCAGGTGGTGACTTTGGCCTTTTTTGTTTGATCTTTGCCTTTTGACTTTGTGCCTATGTTAATCCACTTTCAATGTCCATACTAAGCAACACCCCTCTCTTGGCCCAAGAGAGTGCCTGAGCAGGGTGGGGGTGTGGGGGAGCCGTCTGTTAGACTTGACAGCTAACATCCAGCCTGGCTATGTCAGCTGTAGTGTAAGGGGACCCTTTCTCTTTCTTCAGGACGCCTGGAATTCTAGGCATCCTGGGGCACAGACTTTTGCCCGCTGAAGGGGAGGGTCGGCCAGTATGAGGGCCTTTAGGGCTGCCATTAATGGGTGGCTTCTGGAGTAAAAGGCTAAGAACAGAAATTGTTTCTCTTCCCATGACTACCTTACTGTTTCATACATCTGATTTTTCAAAGAA
Source organism: Condylura cristata (assembly GCF_000260355.1). Lineage (NCBI taxonomy): Eukaryota > Metazoa > Chordata > Mammalia > Eulipotyphla > Talpidae > Condylura > Condylura cristata. The sequence continues at coordinate 25,095,276 of NW_004567118.1, read as the reverse complement.
TATGTTTTTGAGGGGGTTTGGAGGACCCAAAGGTAGCTCCCCATGTCCCAAAATGAGATGTTAGACATAATTCCACTCCTTCACACTCCCAGGGCTGCCCTGCTCACTGGGTATGTGGGGTCCAGGAGCCTGCCTCTTCTTTCTGGAGGTATCAAGTGAATAGCAATAATTCTGTTACCCAAAGCATGCAAAGGACCGTGGAACCAGCCAGCAGAGCCTGCAGGTTAGCACGATGGGCCCCCTGGTGCCACCAGCCTGGCTTCCTGCACAGGTAACCCCCTGTCTCTTGGAGTTTCCCCCACTCTTGGGGAGGAGGGCCAGGAAGGCACTGGGGGAGGGAGTGGATGAGGGGGCTGAGTCACACGTGGAGATAAAGGGAGCGAGAAACAGATTCAGATCATGCATGCAAAGTCAAACTTCATAGTTTTATCCTTTTAAAATAGATATGATATACCTATACATTGCTATAATATTTGTATATATGAAATCTCTTTATATTTGTTTAATTTGAGCCATTCAATCTAAACCAATGTACAGATGTACAATGAGAAACTTAAATGCTCAGTTATTTTTCCCAGCACAGTGTAAAATAACCGTGAACTGACAGCAGGATTTACAGATTTTTGATGTTAACAGCTTTGCTCACTTCCTGGTCAAGGGTAGTTCAGTACCCAATTTGTAATGGAGCCCGGGGATTGAAAGTTACCTCTAAATACATGTACAAATAGTTGTCAAAAGTAATGTTATTAAAATAGATTTATTATCCCTGAGCGTGGCGTGGCACATCTTGTTTTAATAATGAACTTGTGGCTGCCTCAGGAAGAACCTGAGGTCCAGGTTCAGGGAAGGCCAAGCCCTTAATGTGGGTCTCTCATCCTCTGAGTTTGGAAATCTCTTGCTCTGTATTCTCCCGAGTGGGGAGAGTACATAAATAAATATTAGATTCACTGAAAATGAATTTTGTCAATTTCCCAGCACTAACCTGTGTTAAATCCCAAGAGGAGGGTGGGGGGGGCTAGCTCAGTGAGCTATTTCTCAATACTTCAAGGGTAGCGAGCGACTGGTGCTCACTATGAGCAAGAAGAGCAGACCTACTTTCCACCTGGAACAACGGGAAGCCTCGGGTTTTCCTGAGCCCCCACACAGGCCACAGGCTTGAGTGTGTAAAATCACATCACTGCTTGGCGCCCGTCAAACTTGACTTCTGTCACAAAGCTAGACTGAGTGGTACTGGCTGCTTGGGACAGGCTCCAGACATCCTTGTCGCCACCAGAGTGGACTTCTGGGCACACCAGGTACCTGGCAGCAGCGACACTGCCCGTGGAAACTCCTGCATGATGAAGCAAAGCATGCAGGTTCCAAATGGAATCTTTATTGCATTCTGTTTCTTTGGAATTACTATTCCTTGAGTCTTGGATACTTGAAGAGTTCATGTACCACACCCAAGATTCCCGGACATGGCTTGTCACTGGCGTGCAGAGGGAATCACTTGGCTGGAGTAGGTGTAGGAGCTGCCAGTTTTTCCATATGACTTCTTTAAGAATTGACTTCACACTGAATCATGGCTGTCTCCGCTTGCTTCCACTGGGGTAGCCTCTTGCCCCTGGCTTTGCCAAATACCAGTTATAGGAGGCCTCGAGCATGCTAGTAGTACCCAGGACCCAAGTTGAGGCCCAGCTCCCCCTCACCTGCTCCTGAGTGCCTGCCTGTTGAAGTGCACTCGGACTCCCGCCAGGCAAGGAGAATCCACACGCTGCCTGTGTGCGGGCGGATGTGAGTCTTGAGTTCAGGGTCCCTCCAGGTCCTCACTTTGCCCTGAGCTTCTTGCACTGTGGACTCCGAGGCTCCTCCACGTGTGCCTGTTTTTGCTGGGGCTCACTGTCCTCATGGCTGCGAGCCTGCTCCCTGGAAAGCAGGGCCTCCCGCACCAGCCGCAGTTCCCGTTTCTCTCTGCGCTCCTCCATCTCCTCGATATCGCCGGCAAACAGGGCTTTCAGTGGGGCAGTCAGCTTGGGCACTGTTGGGAAGTCACTGAAGCAGACCTGGAAGGCAAGTGGAAGGACAAGGACATACTTTAGAGCGGGCTGGAGTGGGGGCAGGAGCTGGAAGGAGGACTCTGCGTCACTACTCCCCTTCCGTACCAACCCTCAACTGTGAGAAAACACAAACTGCCACACGGCGGGGGGGAGGCCTTCTATAGAAAGGGGCGCAGAGCCCCACTCGGCTGTGGGCAGCAAATGGAAGGGACCTCAGGAAAGGCTATTAGGACTCTGAAAACCAAGATCCTCAAAGAAACCCCTGAGGAAAGGCTATTAGGACTCTGAAAACCAAGATCCTCAAAGAAACCCTGGCATCCCCCATCCTTCATTATGAGAAGCTGAGAGCAAGGAGAGGAGAGAACACTCGTCTCCGGTGAGTGAGACTCAAGGACCAGGCACCAAAGAGGCTCTTGGTGACTTCCAGCAACAGGACTCTGTCTGGCTGGAGGGCCCTCCCATGGGCCAGCCTCAAGTATGTGGGTGGAATATTCTCTCTGCCCCAGGCCACCCCCTGTACCCTTGTAACACACAGACCTTCATATGGTCAAAGGCAATTCCAACTTTCTCATTGAAGTCAGGGCTGAAGAGGGGGATCTTGGCATAGCGTTGACTGAAGTGGTTCAGCATGATGAACTCCGCATTCATCCGCATCCCCACGCCAATCGCTTGGGAGGTAGTGCTGCAAATAAAGGGGCGAAGTTAAGACAGAAGCTGGATGGCAGGGCAGGACTCCACAGCACCAGAATAGGCCCCGGCCCGGTCTTCTCAGGCTCCCAGGAACCTCCCAGCTGGCAAGTTCCTCAGCTGGCACATCTTTAGCCCACACAAACCCTTCTAAGAGCCACAATTTCCACATTCTCCCTTAACTGAAAGCCAAGTTCGATACTGCCTGTCACACCTGTCAGGGAGGGCATCTGAGAAAAAGCAGTGCTTCCTTACTTGAGGTAAGACATTGGTTCATGACAATAATAGGCCAAGATCCAGCCCCCACCACTCCCCAGTCTTCAGCTTCCCCTGGAAATTTTCTAATGTGGCTTATGTTTTTTTTCCCAGCATATTTTCACTTTACTCAAAAATTGCCTGCCCCAGAACCTTGCTTAGAGAACTTTGCAGAAATAAGAACAGGAGGAACTGAAGAGAAGCACCCAGTTCAGAAGACCTTATGGCCCTTTGGTAGGAAGCAGGCTGGGCTCATGACCCTGAAGAGAGTCTTCCCCAGTGGGGCTGATGTGAGGCTGCTCAGGGTCACCTGGGGGGTGAGGGAGACCAAGTCTGTGACAAGGGTTCAGCTGTCTCTGCTACCTGTGTGTCTTTTCCACGGCTTCCTCTTCCAGGCCATCTTCCAACGTGGCCTCATGGATCAGAAGGGTGGCATCTTTCCCTAGGGAGTAAACACAGGCTTGGAAGCAGAGTCCTCTGCCTGAGAAGCACTCGGTCCTGGGTCCACAGCTGTTCTCTGGCCCAGTCACTCTCTGTCCTGGCCCAGTGGCTTGTTTGCATATTAGGGGGACAGCCAGAGGCTGTCAGGTAGGACTAGAATTTGCTGCCTCCTCACACTTGCCTACAAGCTTGCCTCCAGCTCCACAAAGCCCAATGCACTCCCACCACTTCCTCTACTCACCCATCTGGACCAGAGCCTCACAGGGCATGGTATCTCCGGAATAGACCACTTTCCAGCCGGATGTGTGGACGAGCGCACAGCCAAAGGCATGCTTACAGTGCCGGACCAGGCAGGTCTGAAACTGAAGAGGCAGCGAAGAGCTTTGCAGCTTCCACCTTGCCCTCCCACTCCTGTGGGTGCTGAGCCTGCCTAGAGGGCGAGCCCCTTACCTCTTTCAAATCACAGGTTCCCAGCAGCAAATTAATCAAGCTTTCAATTGCAGGGTTAGAGACCTCTGCTCCTTTCTGAAGGCATTTAGCAGGTATCATACTGTGAGAAGGTGAAACATTAAAAGAAAAATTTTTAAACAAAAATTAAAAAAAATAAACATTAACTTGAATAACAGTTTAAGTCTCTGGCTGGAGTGCCTCAAAATCATTATTATAAGGAACCATTTAAATCAGTCACTGACATTGGGAAAGAGGAGTTGATGTAAGAAAAACGAACCTAAGTCCCCTGGCCCCTGCAAGAACCTAAAATGTGAGCTGAGCATTGTCCTCAGTTCGGGCAATGGGCGCACGCCAGGCAGGTGGACCAGCTCATCAGGAGCGGACATGGCCCCCTTTCTCCCTGGCGTGGACACACTCGTGCAGTCTCTATTTGGGCACTTGGCCTTGGCCTGGTTTCATGGAGGAAAGCCGGCAAAGGTTTAAAAATGTGAGCAGAATTGAAATGAGGGCTGCAAAGAAAAACAGTTAAGTGGGAACCAACGAATGGTTTCTGTTCTATCTAAGCATTTATCTCCTGCTTCTGCCACCTGGTACCAAGTAAGGGCAAGGTGGCTGGGGGTCACCACTATCCCTCCCTGGGGGCAGCTTCTGACTCACGAAGGAAGTGGGAACAGTGGCTCAGCTGCCAGGCTGCCCAGGGCTCACCTGACGTGTTGCAGGATCTGCTGGCACTGGTTGTGGTACTGCTGGAGCCAGGCCTTCAGCTGGGTTGGGGCAACCACCAGCAAAGGGTGGAATGGCTTGCCCAGTGATGCCTGAAATAGCATAATCAGAGGGCCAAGTCAAACAGAAAACATCTTGATAAACATGCTTGGAGCGGGAGTCTGGATGGGTACGTGTGGCTCACCAAAACTCAAAAAAGGCAGTAAAACCAAAGGCCACACTCACCAAAGCACGTTCTCTCTGCAGCAAGATATTTACCAAGCCCTGGGAAGGAAAAGGGAGACAAGGTTAGCCATGTGCAAACTTCCTCCCTCATGGTCAGGTTCTAGTCCTCACCAGCAGGAGGTCCCAGTCCTACCAGCCCCAGCTATGACACTGAAAGGTCACTGCTATGTTACTGGGAAAGAGGACAGTGGCCAGGATCCAGCCATCCCTAGGAGACCAAGTCCTGACTGAAGTTCCCACTGAGCAGGCCAGCTGAGAAGGCAAGATTCAGGATAAGGTGGGTAAAGGCAAAACCCCTCCCGACAAGGCAGTGGAACAAACAAAGACTTGGGTGAGTAGGGTGACGGAACTTGGGTTTTGGAGAAGACCATCAGCTATGAGAGAGGCATGAAACAAAAGCTCGGGGAGTTTGGGAAGCCGCTGAATGGCTGCAGAGGGCAGCAAAGAGCGAGTGCGGCTCCCTCAGACAGGCCCCTGGCCCCCGGGCACTGACCGTGTGGTGGTCTGCATGTAGGTGGGACACAAACACAGCGGCGAGGCTGCCCAGAACCCTGTCCACTTCGTCTCCGTAGTGACGGCATAGCTGCCCAAAGGTGCCTTCGCCACAGTCCAAGAGCAGGGACTTGTCGGAGCTAGAGAAGAGCAGAGGCCACAGTGGGAAAGGCTTCCAAGGGCTTAGACAGTTGTCTTAGAGAGAAGAGCAGGGAGCAGCTGTGGTAATGTGTCTTCCATAGCTTTTCACAATCTTTCTTTGAGGAGATTATATAAAACTAAAGGCAGTTCTAGATGCCCACCGTCATCCCATAAAAGAATCAACCATGAATCTGAAACCTGTTGAGTGTTAGAAAGTAACAGCTACACAAATGTGTGCATCCAAAAAAAGTTAACTTGGGAGGGCAAAAGCACACTGCTCCCTTGATGACTCTTAGTTAGCTTGACCGCCAGTCTATATGACACCCCCAGTCAGTAATACCAGAGACAGGCACTATGTACATGTGACATCTGTTCTGTTCCCTTTTCAAGCAGTTCTGCTTCCTCAGCCACATCCTTAAAGCTGATGGCAGACACTCTTCCCGGGGAGTGTAACTGTGCTGCCATCAGTGCTCTGGGTTGGCTGGGCTCCGGCGGGGCTCAGGAGTTTCCACTCCACAAATATCACAAGCTGTTTTGATGGGCGACCCATTCCCACCTGTGCTCTCAGGGGACAGTCATGTCTCCTTCAGGCCTCATCCTCTGGGAGGAGCAGTGAGACTGGGAGAGCTGCTCTGTCTTCAGACAGGAGCATCAAGGTACGAGACACACACACTCGGGCAAAACAAAGGCAGGCAAGCCAGAACCAGTGCCTTCCGCTGAGGTGCAGTGAGCTCAGGGCCTGCTCTTGGGATTCTGCATGAAGCCTTTTTCACTGTGCACCCTCTCTCTCGGAAAGGCCGGGCCCTGCCAGGCTGCTTTACTCCATCTCCCCAGTTCTAAGAAAAACACACCCCGCATCTGTGTAATTATTATGTACCTCCGAGTGATGCTGCAATGAATGGCACACCCTATATACACATGCACACAGCACCGGTCCCTATCCAGGGCCTAGGGGTATAGTGGCTGCATTCACAACAAAATCGACTGCTTGGCAACACGTTTCTCAGACCATGGCCCTGCTATTGATGGATGACTATTTTCCCACATAGGGAACATCTTCTGTGGTATTTCACAACTAGCACCTAAGAGGACCAATCAAAACTTAAACACAAAGCTAGTGCTTCCCAACCTGCTTTCCTTCACATGTATACCTGCAGGAATATGAACATTTCCCAATGCTTGTATCTCTGCAAACAAGCAGGCTGCAGGCGAATTCAAGAGAATCAACTGAAAAAAATGCCCAGTTAAGGGGCTGAGCATAAAACAAATGTCCCAAACCCAGAATCTCTCTCCCCAGTCAGCTGAAACTAGCTACCGGGACTCCCCATTGATTCTCACTGTGACCAGCCACCTTCCAGCTGGGGAGCTAGAGGGAGGAAACCTGCCTGAGCACCACTTTACTGATCAATAAAATGGGTAGTCACTGCCCCTGAGATTAATGTCAATGCTGAGATAATTTCTTTGCAAGATCCCTGGCCTGCAGTAGAACCAGCTGTTTTGACCAGACGTGTTCGGGGTGATTCCCAGAAGTCTAAGTTAGCTGCTAAGGTGGCTATAAAATGCAGGAATGCATACCCCTGGGCGCCTCTAGCCAAGATGACTGGGTTTTGTACTCCTGCATATGAAATCAGCCTGGTGCACAAGCAGGATTTTTGTTTAAACAATGAACAAGTTTTCCGGGAAAGAGTAATAATACCTTATGTTGACAAGTGTGGAGCTGACGTTCCGGATCTTCATTGGGATGGCAGACCCTGTTCCCAGGAAGATGATTTCTGGATACTGGCTTCTTGTCTCTACGCAAATAAACATGAGAATCCACTTGTCTAGGGCAACAGTGAGCCAGCATTCAGCCGAGGGAGAGAGAAGTAAATCCAGCTTCCCGGGAGGGGCTGATAGAGCAACAAGGCAGTCACCTCTACCTTCAGGGCCTCCTACTGAGGGAAAGGCCAGTCTGTGACTGAAGGGCCAGCAGGGAGGGAGAACAAGTATATTCTACAGTCCTTTCTTCAGAATTGTTCTGAGCCTTTTTATCAGGAAAGGGGACTTTGTGCTATGAGCCCTCATTTACCCCAAGGGGCTGGCACCCAACCGGTCTCCAGTGTTTATAGATCAGCGCTTGCCATGTGTGTTCATAATGGCCCTGTCGGGTAAGGAAATGCCCCGATTTACAGAGAGGAAAGAGGCTCAGAGGATCTCTCAAGAGAGTGAAAGGCTGGGCAAGGATTCAAATCTAAGTAGTCTGGATCATTCTGAGACATGAGTCCCCTTCACAGTACCGCCGGCTTGATGGGTCCATGTGAGTGTCCATGAGCAAGTCAGTGGGCTTTCAACATAATCTGATCACAAACCCCAGAGAGAAGTAAGGGCAGGAAGTTAGTCGTCTTTAACAAAGACGGGAAGTCTGACAGGAGCAGGTAAAGATTCACAGAGGCCCAAAGTGGACTTCCAGAGAAAGTCTCAAGTTTGGAAAGTTGCTAGACCTGCCTCTACCCCCATCATTAACTGAACATCCACTGGCAAAACCAACTCTAGAGTGGCGGTCACGAAGTTTCCCCATTTCCCTAGTTCAACAAGGTGAGTGACGAGGTCAAACCTTCCAGGGCCACTAACAGCAAAGCCAGGATGAGGTCCCAAGCTGGCCAAGACCCTGCTCAAAGTTCTTTCTACAGAGTGCCCAGGACTGCCACAGTCAGTGTGTGCCCTGAAAAATGCTGGGGCTTGGTCACCAAGCAGTTCTTCTCTGGTCAGAGAAGGCAGGCTCTGGTGTTTTTAAATAGAGGAGCACTGTGAGGGCAGACAGACTGTGTCAGGCTGAGACTCCACTTTGGGCAAACCCCTGATGGAGCACAGAGGCCAGCACTGAGGTGGTCGTTGGTCTTCTGCTCACCTGCCGGGACAGGACCATCCTGGGCAGCCTTCCGACATTCCTGCACGCTTTCCTGGAAATTGGGGAGCTCCAGGGCCTCTGCTACAAATTCATCAGGATTGCAAGTAACAATGGCATCCCTGCAGACAGAGAGGCATCCCAGGTGAGCAAAGTGGGTAAGTGGCAGCACCAGTTTGAACATCCAGACTCACTGCATGGAGACCATCTGTAGTAAGCTCTTTCGAATCAAAAGGAAAGATGAGCAATTAAGACCTTGGGCAATTCCATTCTCCTACTTTATAAAATATTTCTCTGCTAAATGGAGGTTTCAAGAAGTTCTGAGGAGCTCTAGGACCTCAGAACATTTCAGCTCAAAGTCCAACAATTGGCACTGAGATTTGGAGGGGGCCAGGCCTGTGCAGCCTCCCTGACTTCTAGATCCAGGGCCACCTAGTAATCCTCCTGGGAGTCAGGGGAGGGAGGGCAAAACTGCCCACGCAGTGGCTTTCAAACTAGCCTGGAGGCCCTGTCAAGATGCAGGCCTTGATGCTGGCTCCGGGGTGCAGCCTTTTAGCTTTGCCTTTAGCAAGCTCCCCCATAATGTAATGCTGCTGCTCCTGTGACACTGGGTGGGCGGCTCTTCAGCCTAACAGGGCACCAAGGTGCTTAGGAAGTGAGGCCCAGGCCTGAGTCAAGGTTCAAATACAGCAGGTCCCCAGGGCAGGGCCCAAGAGCTAAACCTTTCCCAAGTACATGGTGAGTAGAAATATCAGGTTTGTTGATCACAGCTTCATGGACTGCCTGTGCAGATGTGACCAGGAGATTATCTGCTTTTTGGCCATAAGACACCGCTGGTAGGTCCAGGCAGGCAGCTGTGAGGGCCCAACTATTCACAGCACAGCAGAGCACCCAGTAGGAATCGAGAACACGCAAAGTCTTGTTACCGGCTGGGGTGTAAAATGACATAAGTTATGTTTACCAACAGTCTTTATGGTTGTCTCACTCTAACTCAGTACCCCCAAGTCTAAGAATGGTCCTGATGGGGTAATCACAGATTTATGGATATTATTTCATGAAAATAGCAAGGATTGGAATTATCTCAAATGAATCGATGTTCCTATCTAGAACTCCAAGAAAAATCTCATTACTGAAGAGTCTGTACTAAAGAAGGGACTGGCAGCATGCCAGGCCATAAAACCACATTTTTTTTTTTTTAAATATAGTCCCCTGTCCTCAAAGTTAAAACACAAACACACACACCCACACACACCAATGGTAACCTCAGTGTCTTGTGCTAGTAGGATTATGGGGGAGTTGATTTTCTTCAGCACACTTACTTTCAATGTTACAATGAATGCATATCACTGTTATCAGAGAAACAACTTTATGAAAGGATTATTCCTACTTCAACCCAGCCTAGGCTCAGCCTAACAGAGGGAATGAGCACAGCCTGAGTACAGTGACAGCAACACACAGATCCTATATAGCCTGAGAGTGTGAAATAACAACTACCTGTCACTTCATACACAGAGCTTGCCCCTCCCCCATCCCAGAAGCCCAGACCTGCACACACCTCTGCCATTCCCTCCGGGGACGGAGCTGATACTTGAGGAGGCATTCACCCCGAACTGTGGGCACACTAAATGCGGCACCTGCTTCCTGAAGGAGACAAAATACACACACTCTGTGGAGAGAAAGTTAAGGGTGGAGGCTGGGCCAATGAGCGCTGTGGTGTGGCTCTACCTTAGAGTGGAAACTGGCCAGTGGGGGAAAGATGTCCGGGTGGATGAGGTTGAGCTGTGCTTGAATCTTGTGGCTGCGGAGGTTGTGAACTGATGCGCAATTCTCATTCAGGATCAGGTGCTGCGTGTCAGGCCCAAACCTAAGAGCAACAGACTATACATGCAGAGTCCTCTAGGGAACATTCCATCTAAGTGGTAGCTAGGAGATTAGGAGTGCTGTGTGAATGAAATGTTTCAAGGGAACAAGGGACTTGTGCAAAGAGATTACTGCTAAGTGGCCTGGCACAATCCTACCCCTGTCTTATAGACTTACTCCAGTGTTCTCTCCAAACTCAAATGTCTTTGGACATGTTGGAAGAGCACAGTAGAATAAGACAGATTAAGAATTCTGGAGCTCATAGCTCCAGGTTTGTTAACAAAATAGAAGTTTTTACCAGGTGGAAGGAAAGGGCACAATAGGAAGAAAAGAAATAAGCTAGTGTATGCTAAGACTCAAACCATAAAGGAATAGAAGATGAAAACTGCTGAGCAGCTAGAAACGCAGGGCTACTGAGGAAATAGTTGAGAAACAGAAGGGAGGCTGAAAGGCCACAGACTGCTGTATACTGTGAGCTTAACTCAGTCGACTCTGGTGAAGCCATGAAGGAAAAATTCAAGTGACCTCTCCTTCTGGGAGATGATGTACCTCACAGGATTGTTAGGAAGATTAAAGAAAATGAAATACATTCTACATCCTGCCAAGAGAGTGGGTGTTTGCTAAACCGAAGCTATGATTTTAAGCTCACTCAAAATTCTCTTTGTTAGGACACCTTGTGGAATTGCCCACAAGGCAAGTCAGACAATGGAGAGAGTGTCAAGGAGATGAAACAGACCCCACCCAAGGGGACGTGAACACATGGTGCCACCTAGTGGGGGTGCTTCTTCATAGCAAGTACTGATGGAGCTCCTAGAATTCAGGGGCAGGGATCCCAGAGAAAAAGTAGGCAGCTTAAGAAAGACAGGGGGCAGGCGGAATGTGTGTGCACAGAAGAGCTGCCCCTCTCCCTGTGTGTGCTGCTGGGCTGGGCTCCATACCTCTCCATCCACTGCTGGTACCTGCTATCCACAAGCACGCTCTCTGGGGCCATGTGGACCACCAGGGCCAGGGGGGCATCGGCATTCCCTTGGTACCTGGGCGGAAGGAAGAGTGTGACACAAACCTGGGCCTTTGTAGTGTGACACAAACTCAGAACACACACAGACAGATGCGGCCTGTGCGGCCAGGGATGGGCACTGCTCAGCATTCTCGGAACTGCAGGAAGCCCACAGCCTTCACACCAGGCCCGGTGCTCACAGGCTTGCGGAGCCCCAGTGCTGACACAGAACCCTTATTTGTCAAGCGCTGGGGCTCCTTGTTCCTGACTGAGCCTTTCGTAGGCTGCTGTGCTGCAGACTGAAACTTCTAAATCCTCTCCCTTTCACAGGCGTCACACTGCAGAGCAGAGCAGAGCAAGGTGTCCCTCACGCCTTTATTTTTCAGACATTTCCTTCTATAAATGTCTTGCACCTCTGATTCCACTCGAGTGTGTCTACCTAGGTTCCAGAGGACCCAAGCTGTAATTTGAACATCTAGGAGGTCAACTGTTAACACGATGATGTCACTGGAATTAACGATGTTTACTTTCTTTTCTTTTTTACTTACTTAGTAAGTTTACTTAATTTTAAGAAAGTTTCTTTAAAAAAATACAGTGCACATGCACACACACAGAGTTCATGGCTGTATACCTACACCTCACAGCAACAAAGTCCTGCTCAAGGCTCTCAGCTCACTTTCCAGGCAGCACAGTGACTTCAGACAGGTTAATTGCGCACAGCTTGTTTAAAATGCAAAGTCTGTGGCATCAGGGCCCCAAATTCACCCACAGAGGATAAAATGGAACTTGAGAAGCATTTCTAACACTAATGTAAGAGGTGTAGCATCCCAAAAGAATTTGTTGTGTTAAGTAGCCTAAAATAGTAAGTGAAAATATGAAGATAAAGAATTAAAAACAGGACAAAATATGGATAGATAAAACATTAAAAATGAGAGAAAAAAATAAAACATGGATGTGTGGGGCAAGATTAAACCTGAATTGCTACAAGGGTCGCCTTTTGGGTAGGAGGTGGGGAACCAAGGAGAATAACCCTCAGGCCATCAGAACAAAGTTGTTCCCAGGCTGAGCTCTATCCCTTGGCACAGGCCCTGCACTAAGACTCAACGGCTCAGACCTACCTCCTTAGTTTGTAAGGGAATAAAGGAAGTAAATTCCACGTCTAGCCTCAGAATTCTAACTGGCTGTTGATTTCCTGGTGCACAAAGCAGGGCTTTGTTGCTGTGGTCTGTGGTTTTCACTCTTCAAGGCTGTAGACACAGGCCCACTAATCACCAAGAGGATGGAAACACAGTGGCAGTAGGACTGGCAGTAAGGAAAGCCTAGCTGCAACCTTTCCAACTGAGCGCTCCCAAGATACTCTCTGACTGGAGCGACTGGCAGGTCAGGTGAGGTGCCCGTGTTAATGCTGAGCTGGGCTTCATGATCAGCTTCGACCTTGACTTCTCCCTCCCCAGGTTCATCATTACCTTTTGAACGTAGCATTCTCGCAGATGGGTTGAATGAATCCTTCGTCTGGACATTCTACCACAATAAAAGCAAGACCAGGATCCGGGGGAGTACAGATCTCTTCAGGCAAAATCTGTAAAATCATTGGGTCACGAAGCTCTCCCAGAGCCAGGTCATGGTTCAGGAAATACACCCAGCGGCTTTCAAATCAGCTAACACATTGCATAAAGATGGCATTTCAAGCCCAGCGTAGCCCACAAGCCAGACTTGGCATTCTAGGTACTCTTGAGTCTGGGCCCACCAGGCCTAATATCCTTAGGTGCCTGAAAAACACCTTGGTAAAGTAAACAGTGGCATTCCTTTGGGCCTTGCACAAAGCCCACCTTCATTGGGTGTGTTGTTGGACACCACCAAGTATAAGGCGAGGACCACCACACCAGATCCTGCACAATCTGGAGAAATGTCCACATGCCCGCATTGTTGACTGCAGGACAAGTTTAGATTAGAGACCCAGTTTTATCATGTCGCCAAGTATTGAAATCCAAGCTGTTCACTTCCTTCAAAAGTGCTGTCTGTAGGGCTTAAACCAGAGTGACTCTGCCCAGGTTCCAGGCCTACCTGTCATGGCTGAAACATCACGGAAAGGGGAAGCCTCACCTCTCTTCCTTCATAAGTGACACTTTTCCCATCCTTGACAGCAGCGATGATGGGCGCAATGGCAGCTGTCCCTCTGCAGTGAAGAGGCAAGCCCTCTGTGAGACACAGGGATTCTCAACAAGGCGTCCCTGGTTCCCAACACTCATCCCACACTCACACCGGGAGGCCCAGCTCCTTTGCTTTGAGCACCAAGAAGTTTCCTTTCTTCAAGTGAAGCTGCAACAAAGAGAATTTAAATGTAATTTCAGTGGCTACTGAAGAAGCTTGGCTTTACTTAAGTTTAAGTGTATCTTTCTGGTTTCACTTTTCATTAATGTTATTTTCTTATAACTCATTAAGGTGGGGGTCAGGTTATTGCTTTCAGATAAGGTGTACTCTACTCTGAAGAAGTTATTTATTTTGAAATGTTTCAGTTCTGAAAGCTGAATGATTTAAAAAAACAAGGTGTTTCTTCTGCCGCAGAAACTTATTCTACATTTCATAAAATGTCACCAATTCACATCAAGTAAAAAGTATCTTTCAAGTATCCTTGAAGAGAAACACTGTTGTTTTATCACCCTGCACTCAACTTTAATAGCTAAAAGAACAAGCCAGAACATTATCTAACAGGAAAATGCTCACCATGCTTGTCACTGTACAACAAAATTCTAGTGACAGTGATAGGGTGGGCGGTTCCTGCTCTGTTTTTCACAAACATGGCAATAACCAGCTGTTGCTTTTGTACTTAAGAAAATTTATAATAAAAAACTTTAGTATTTCAGAAGGAAAAACTATCAAAAAACCTCAATGCCACTGTTTTGTACTTAAAAATTTTCTAAACATTTTTGAGCTCTACATATTTCACACATAGTAACAAAAATAATAATATTCTTCCTTAGATCTTTATAAACTCTTTGCATTTTCTTTTAATTGCAACTGAAATTTACAATTTCTTTTAATTCTTTTAATTGCCCAAAGTTGGAAATTATTTTTAGGGCAAAGTCTCAAATTTAGATCCCCCCTTTTTTTTAAAAAAAAAGATGTACTATTTATTTGTGCATACAGAACTGGGGTACAGGCTGTGCTGCAGTCACATGGAACTTACTTTACAGTGCTCCATGTAACCATACAACCTACTTAAAAAGTAGGTGCCCCAAAATTCAGAAACACACAAATAATAAGCCCATCGACAACACTGCTCAACTTTTTAAAAAACCACTAGTATTCCAATTGTTAGAAGTGATACTGACAATGATCTTTTAGTTGGTACCTCAATTACTACTGAGCTTTATTAAGTGTTCCCACTTGTAGGTGCTAGAAGTTGTATGAAATTACAAATTTATTTTAAAACCAACATCACTGCTTTTTTAAAAAATCAGAAAATAGTGTATAGTCAGAACATAGTTACAAGGTTAGATGAAAGCATTTGCTGAAGATTACAATAAAAATTTTAATGCAAAATCCTGTTAAAAATAAGCCATTAGGGGTCCTCCCTGGTGGCGTGGTGGGTGAAAGCACAGCACTAAAGCACTAAGAAGCTAAAACCACTTCAGCATGAGTTCAACCCTGCCCCAGAGGTGATCCACATGGTGCGACGGATCTCTCCTGACCCGCCCGCTGCTCCCTTTAGCAGTGTACTTCGTCAGTCAGCCCGTTCTGCTCCCCACTCTGTCTCTGGTGAGGCCTCTCACTGTCCCTGCGCTCTGGCCTGTACCCCAGTTCTGTATGCATCAATAAATAAATCTTTAAAAAAAAAAAAAAAAGGCCATTAGATCACAAGGATACCATATTGTAATTGTATGCCTTATTGTAATACCATTTTCATAGAATCTGACCAACTCCAAATTTGCAGACCTATGTGAATTTCTGTCAATATTGAGTCCAATGTGAACAGCTTCACAACTGGAGTGAAATGGTGTCAAGGCCTAATTCAGTTGTGGAAGGCAAAGCTGCCTTAACCTATTTCTGATGTGCAAGAAGACAGATCATAAGAAAATACAAAAACAGAGCACTGGAAAAGAACCTGAAGGTTTATCAAGACATAGGCAGGATACTGAGCATTAGGCATCTGTGTCTCTTCTTGGACAGGTCAGCAGGAGCTGCTCCCCCTACAGTACTGGCCAAGTGCTAACCACAGGCCACCGCGCACAGGCTCACTTGCAGTCCACAGGAAGTGCGCTTACCTTACAGATGAACGACACCACCAAGGAGGGGTCCCTGCCACCTGTTCTGTGGGGAACACCTAAGGAAAAGTGAGTCGATTACAACAAGGTAAATGGGAAGGGTTCTAGGCTCCTCAGCTCCACAGTCATGATACCTCGTTTGACTTCACACATAATTCCTTCAATACAGAGGTGGAAGAATGCACAAATATGCATTCTTCTTTCCTTCCTCATGTTGAGATCTGAGGAAATGAAAAATACCAAACTCCTAACAGAAAAACTCTGGAATGGTAAGTAACATTTAAAATACTACACATTTTACCTATGCCTGGCGAAGGGAGGAAAAAACAAGTTGCAATGTAGTTTATAAGTAAGTATAACAATGTATGAAATAACACAAAAGCCCCAAAGGCCTGCAGAGAAAATGTGGTGTCAGTCTTCATTCATGCAGCACAGGTAAGGGTGGCCCACAGGGCTGGCCTCTTCTCTGTCATCAGGCAGACCAGACCTCAGGACAGAAAGGATAACTCAGTGAGCTTTGCCCAGCAGCAGACAACAGAATCCTTAAGCAGCACCATTCCTCTGCTCTATCTCATCTTGGAACGGTAACTCTGCTTTCCTGGAGATGTCACTTTGGAAGAAAAGCTGCAGTAATGTTTTACACTGTCAAATGTTTCCCCACTGGGCAAACAGAACATCAGGTTTTGGGCCCACTCAGGATTGCATACTGGCCCTCAGAGCGCCCTACTGTCATCTTTCATCACAGACCTCCTGTACCCATCTCTCACACAGGGCTTCCTATGACAAGATGCTCAGGTAGAGCAGCTGGAGGGGACAGACTAAGAAAGCAGAATTCTCTTGACAGTCCACTGCTATGTTTCAGTACCATTACCATCTGGAAGCTGCTGCTCATTTTCAGCTGACCCAGAGTTGGAGGACTGCTGTGGACTGAGTCTTTCTGGAGTCTGTGACACCTGGTGCCCTTCACATCTCTGTTCACCTGAGGGAAGAGGGAAGAATTGAATCACACATTAGAGGTGAGCTCCCAGGTCAAGCCTAGCTGGTCATATGTGGCCTACTAGATAAGCATGCCTCCTGCACAGCACAAGTGCCAGGCACCCCTTCTGCTCTCTGGGCCACGTTTCTAGCTGACTCATCTTTTTGTGTCTGCTCAGCTCAGAGCCTTGACTATAGTAGGAACAGAATGGTGTTTGCTGACTAGAAAGCATGTCGGTTGTAGGCTGCTTCACTTATCAACATTCTTTAATAAATGACAACCCATGATTACCAAGTTCCTGAGGAGCAGCAAGATTTTGCAGGCTGTGAAGTCTTAAGGTTAAAACAAAGAAAACTACTGCTAAACACTATGGCTGTTGGTCTCCCAGCACCCTGCTTCCCCCTCCGGTGAGGCTCCCCCTGAAAGTGCCTGCTGGACACTAGGAAAACATGGCCAGCAAGCTAAACAAGATCAGTGTGCACCACACAAATACACACAGAAGTAAACTGTCCCTGGCTGAAGGAGAGGAATAAGATGCTAGAAAGGGCAGTGGAGGGGCCCTCCCTCATGGGCAACAGGTGAAAGCAAGCACTGCAAGCTGGCCACAGCCATTTCAGTGTGCATCAGTTTGGTCTTCCCCCCAGAGGTGATCCATGTGGCGTGGCAGACCTTGCCTGTCTTGCCCGCTGCTCCCCTCAGCAGTGTACTTCGTCAATCTGCCTATTCTGCTCCCCACTCTGTCCCTGGTGAATCCTATCACTGATCCTGTATCCCAGTTCTGCATGCATAAATAAGTATTAAAAAAAAAAAAGAGCAGTGGAGGAACATAAGTCAGACTGGGGGTGGGGAGTGGGGTGATGCAGGGAGGGAAGAGAAGACATCTGACCAGGTGAGCCAGGAATGGAGAGTTCGGTCAAGCTGAAGCCTCACTTGCATATGCTCGGCGATGGCCCCTCCTTTACGGCCCTCCTATCCTATCTGCCCAGGGTAAGCCTCACCACTAGGTCTGGGGAGGCCTTTGTTTACACTTTCCTCAAAAGTGGTAAAACCTTACATGGTAACTGTTTAGGCAGACTGAGGGATAACATTGATGTGAAATCTGTCCTGAGACGCAAGGTATGTGTGATCTCCTGACCTCTGACAACACTTCTAATAGGTTACTGTTATCAGTATTGACTCAAACCCCCCTGAAAAATCTGTCTAAAAAGTTCTTATCAAAGGAGAATACTTCTATCTGTGACAAATTAATCCCAGCAATAAATGTGCACATCAGGGAGCAATCTATTTCCTGGCAGAGCCTGTTTAGGTACTAACCCAAAGTATAACCACTATCAGTATATATGAATTAAATGTCTGCCCATAGATTATAAACTCCTGAAAGTCCAGAACCATATCTTTATTTTTTCCATCCCCTTCATTCCATCAGGTGGATCACATGGAGGCACACTGATTACCTCCAGGAATTCTGGGTCAGCCCTGGAATCAAGCCCAGAACTGCTTAGAGTCCTGATTATTCCTGAAGTGGGTAGGGGCGCGGTCAGCGATGACTGAAAAAGATGCCTCTGAGGAGACATAGCAGAGTCAGCCTCAGGAAGATATCACAGGACCTCAACAGTCTGTCCCATGAACTCACACAAGGTCACCCCTTTCATTCTCCCTCAGACCCGTCAGCAGGGACTGCCCCCATGCTGAGAGAAGCCCAAATTCTCCAGTGCCTTTGGTTTATCAATGGAACTCTTTCCCAAAGATACTACAACAACCAGTAAGATATCTGGATGCTTTGGAAGAAAGGAAGGTAAGGAAATTTCTTCAGTCATACAGATACACCAGTACAACACTGAGTTCATATAAGAAGGGAACAGGGTTATCTGCACTTATTGTTTTACATTGTCAAATTGTCTGCTATGTGAATGTCCAGTCCTGATTTTATGTCAGGAACCAGATCTTAATGCTTCAGCCATATTTTGCAGTCATCCTAGAATGCAGAGTGAGACACACAAAGCAGTTTTCCACCCACTCGCTGATACCTACAACCTTCTCTTCCTAGGACATTTCATACTCACTGTATATGGGGATCTGGAAAACCGTCATGGTCTCATCTTTATATTCTGGTGCAGAGTGAGGCCGCACAGCTACAGGAAAGGGAAACAGGAACATGACTCCATTAACATAAAAATTATCTTTCCAGATCACTAGCCACAGAAAATGAATTGCTTTACTCAGCATTTCTGAGTAATCATTTAGGAAAGAAACAAAAATGTATTTTCATGAACAATGTCACTACAGCCAAATGAACAGTCATATGGTCACTGATGACAGCGTGTTACAAAAGAAAAAAAAGAAACCAATACTCAAAAGTTCAGATACACAAGTTAACACTTAGCATTGGGAAGCCAGAGTCTCCACCATCTCAAATGGAAGAGCTGATATTTATTTTAAAACATTTGTGTTGCCAGGAAGAGAAGCACTAACAAGCTGGAGAGGCACAGGGCCTCGAGCACTGCTATCTTCAGAGGCTTCAACCCATCGAAAGCCCATGTCACTGCCAGCAGAGCCAGAGCGGGGTTCAGGGTAAATGCAGGGAACAAAACTGTGTGTCCCTCCATTCACACACCCTCTTCCTACTGCAAGAAATACAAGGCAATTCAACTCTGAGAACTAGGGCAGGAGACTGCTACCTAGCATTCCCGTGGCAGACAGCAGTTCTGAACTCACAGCCTACCTGGCTGATATGTGGGAACGTAAGATGGAGACATAGTGTAATAAGCAGTATTTTTATCAGCTTGTGTTGATAAGGAATTTGATTTTTAGGTTTAATATAGGTCCCTTTTTTAAATATAGAGTCTCATTTGAAAGACTGATGTCTATGTGAGGAAGAAATGTCATTTAGGACATACCCAGGTCTATTCCTTTCAATGGACCTGAAAATATCTTGATAGCTTCTAAGAATTTTTCCTGCAAAAGAAGAGAGAGATGGGAGCAGAAATGGTCACACAAATGCAGAACTGGCAACATGGTAAGTAAGAGGTACAATAGATATCAACCTTAACTTTACTAAGTGTTTTGAACTTGCAACTTTGGAGTGTCTACTCTGTTAGAGGCCGAGGATCCCTGCACTCATGAGCCTTGGAATCCAGTGGATATAACAACTGGCGACATAAACAACACAGCAGCGACAGTCCTGCTAAATGCCTGGAAGCACGAAAAGGCAGGGGGCTGGGATACTACTGGTCTCAGCAGTCAGGGAGGCTCGTGCGTAAATGGTCTTCCAGCTAAGCCCTGAATGGTCAGAGGATGGCAGAGAGGAGAAAAGGCAGAGGGAACTCATGTGCGAATGTAGGCCCTGAGACAGGAAGAGGATTCAGGGAGCACAGGGGGCTAAGACTGAGTCTGCTGTGTAGCTCTGGCTTGGAAACAGGTACAGATGCAAGTGTGGTCCAGTGCCAAGGCCACAGGACTTGTTGGTCACAGGAGAATGCTTGGGTCATGATGCAATGGAGAATCCTTGAAGGGTGTCGGATGGGATGTGATGTGCCTGCAGCTGTGCCATCAAGAGGTCCCTCTGCTGCTGTGATGGATTAGAGGGGCAGGAAAGGCTATGGACACTCTTAGAGAAAAGGTTTAGTACACAACGCATGAAGGCCTTAATGAGACCAAAACAAATGGATGGATATAAGCCATTATTTTGGAGACAGAATTAAGAAGGCTTGGTAATTCTTAAGAACTGGGAAAGGGTTAAAGCTCAGCATGATGACGCTATCAGCAGCCACGGCAACACGAGTTTGATCCCTGCCAGGGAGCTGACCCACAAAGCACAGCAGATCTCTCCTGTCACCTGCTGCTCCCCTCAGCAGTGTATTTCAGTTGATCTGCCTATTCTGCTCCCCACTGTCTCTGGTGAAGCCTCTCATCACCTGCACCTCTGGCCTGTACCCAAGTTCTTGTATGCATCAATAAATTAAAAACAAAAGAACTGGGAAATAAACTGTTACATTCAATAGTCTTAACAGTGTGCATGCAAGTTCTTGACGTGTAATAAGCCACTGTGGAAGAGAAAATTAATGAATAAGTAAAAACAAGAGCTAGTATATGTTGTGTGCCTACTTGGTGCCAAACATCGAAGTCATTTAGTGTTTCTTCATTTATGCTAATAACTCTATGAAACAGAGCACTGTGCAGATCAAGAAGAGACAGAAAATAGAAGTAGAAGTAGAGTTAACTTGTTTAAGGTCATACATTAATGATTTGAGCTCAGGTCTTTTTTAACTTAAAAGGTGAAATATATACGCCACTGTCGGTTATCTCTGCAGGGTAGAAAACTGGTTTACAAAAATTGAAAGACTTATTACAAACATTTATAATGGAGATTGACTGTGAAAGCTGAGTCAGGACTCACCAGTTGGGGAGGTCCAGAAAGTACACACTTTGGAAGCCCGGTTTCCTTTAAAGTTAGAATCATTCCTACAAAGTATGAATAAATAAATAAATGATTTTATTTATTTTCACGCTGTCCTGAAACCGCTGCCTGGAGTAGCACTCCTGACTTAACCAGCTGATGACGTATTTTTCCTCGCAGCTCTAGTTATGAGGCCCAGGTGTAGAGAGGACATACTGATGGGGGGCAGGGGCGGGAAGGGCTCTCGTTGCACACGGCACAGGGATCTGCACCTAGCACAGCTTGCACGTTCATACCACATGACTAATTTTCGGTTTTCTTTAAAGTAAAAATCTTGCTTTGAATGGAGATTTCTGCCCTGGAGATGCCCCAATGACTACCAGGCATCAACCATCAATGTCATCAGTAATTAACCAAGCAGGTCAGGATGGACTAAGGACAAGATAACCAGGAAGCTGATAACAAACTCTGGGCGGGTGAACATAACAATACCAAATCCATCAACTATGATGGGCTGTTCTGAGAAAATGATTCACTTAAGATCGATTGTTTTTGTTCAACACTATAAAACAGCTAGTTAGACATGAGATGTTAGTGTGATTTCTTCTGGGTGATATGTCCACTGTTCTTAAGACTATTGGCCAGCTATCTAAATAAACGAGCTTCTTATAAATTCCTGCCTCTGCTCATTGGCTTTCTGTAATGACAGGCAATGGGACCTGGTACTTCTAGCAAAAATGCTACTTGCTAGAGGTACAAGGAAGATGAAATGGTCCTTAGCTGCCTCCAGACTGGGCAGGACTGAAACTTGGGTGAAGCAGTGAGGCACCTAGTATGTAAAGTCAGGCCAAGTGAAGGGGTGGGCTAAAATTCTGCACCATAGGTAACTCCTTGCCTCACCCTTTTCTCAACTCTGAGAATGGAATGGTGCAATACTTCACTCCTCTTTACTCGTGTTGCAAAGTTTACAAAATGTGGTGGAGACACAATCTTGACCTTCTCAGGTGATGGGTATGAACTTGAGGTAAGCTGGATTGTGAGCATCTGTGTGTAGCTGCTGATACTCTCAATGGTAAACAGTGTGTATACTATAATCACCAGCACTACAGTACCAATTTACGGTCTCATAGCTACAGTGCAGTAATTAGGTAACACCTGGAGGCAGCACCCATGTTAAAACTGCTTTTCTGTAATGATAATGATGAACAGCTATACACCAGAGACAATTTCTGGGGGTGGAGCGGGGAATGGGATCAAAAATAGTGGGAGAGGGAAATGCACTGGACTATGGTGATGGCACATGGGTGATTTGGTGATGGGAAACCCTAGGGGATTACAACTGAGATGGAAAAATGCACAAAAAGATGTAAAAATAAACTATTATAAAATTAAAAAAAAAAACACTGCTTTTCTTAGTCACCACTTTTCATGATCTGTATTGCAGTTGACAGAGCTGACATGAAAAAAATTCTAGCTCCCGTGCACTCAGAAAAGAGACCACAAAAAAAGGGGTGATGTTGGAAGCAGAACAGGGTCAAATCCCAGAGATATCCCTGCTTACTTACCGCACAGCCCCCCAACGTTACACCAATGCATTCGGGTTAGGAAGATGTTGTCCAAACGAGCCACCTTCAGCCTAAAAACATTTGAGGACAACATGGATTAACTAGGAACCCTCCTTTCTGCTATAAAAACACTCCTGCCTCTCACCTCGGTTTTCAAGCTCCATAATCAGTCCCACCCCAAAGAAAATGGGTGACTCACTTGTGCTCCTGCATGAGTCGCTGGACGCCTTCTCCACAGTTGAAGAGATACCTACAGAACAGGCATTACACAAGACATTCAGACGATCCTATACTGTAAAATCTCAACACCATTTGAAGACCTGACTGTAGAAAAATGTCTATAAATGCATGCCCTGCTGGCCCTCATTCTGTTATTAGGATTCAGAACCCTCCTCAGCAGAGCCCCGAGGGATGGATGGGGGTGGGGGGGGCCTGTGTAGGTGAGTGCTGGAGAGAGATGGGTTTTCCCCCATCAACTCTCCCCACTGAAACTGTGCACACACACTCCACCCCCCCCCCCCCCAACTATGAGGCTCTGCCTCTGCCCCTCCCTTTCGATGCAGGAGAAGGGATAGTTTAGCGTTCCAAGAGAACTCGGGGACCGAGGCCTGGGTACCCACGTCTGAAGTTCTTCAGGGTCTCCTGGGCACTATGCGGTTGTCGGCTGTAAGCTACCTAGACTCCCCCACCCACCCAAAGACCGAGAAGAGCTGCAACAGTGAAATCCCACGTGTTGAGTAAGGGAAACCAGAGCTCCCTCAGGGGCTCATTCACAACCGGGCGAGGCTCCCCGGCGCGCAGCAAGGAAGGCCGGTGTGGCTCGGTAAGGAAACACTCTGGGGACCCGTGGAATTTCAGGCTCCTGGGACTGACCGGTTGTACTCAGAGAAGACGTAGAGCGCCGCGCCCGAGTCCCGGCCGCCGGCCGCCACCACCTGCATGTACACGGTGTTTGGGCCCCCGGGCTCCCATGACGGGCCACGCTTCTCCCGCGTGCGCAGGTGTCGCAGCGGGTCTTTGGGTGGCCGCTGGCGGCGGGCGGCTCCCTGCGACATGGCGCGCCCTGCCGCAGACCGCAGCAGCGAGCGGATGGCCCACATCCACCAGCTTCCACCCGGGTTGAGAATGAAGCCGGTCACCTCGGCCCGCGTGCCCCACACACCGTCCCTCCGCCCGCGTGGCAAGATTAGCCAATCCGCGCGCAGAGAACCGAGCCGCCCGCCTACGTGCGACCGTGCGTCCAATAGAGAGGAGCCTGGCCGCTCCAGACTTGTCAATTGGCGATGGCCATAGAGTAGAGAAATGCTAGAGTGCCCCGAACGGACCCGCCCCTACACTATTTCCGTCTTTCCCCATGTCAATTATTTCCGGAAACTGTCCTTCGCTTGGGGCGGGACTTCCGGGTTCAGCCCCGGAAAAGCAATATTGGAGGAAAGGCTGCTCTGTGGAGTGGAAGTGTGCTAACTGGTAGGTTCGAGTCTCGCTTCCACCAATTATGAACTGAGTTGTTCTTGCTTGAGGTGGTTAGGATGAGCTGTGAGAAGGTCAGTTATGTAGGGATTTATTTACCATGACAGTTTTCGCTAATTTTATTTCCAGCGTAAGTAATGTGAATACCTCAAATATTTTTACCGACTTTTGGAAAGAAAGGCAAGTTTAGGGATTAAGCGATCAAGTTCTGGAGCAAGAGAGTTTGGGGTCAGTTACTTGAGTGAGTTTGAGTTCTCTGACCCTAGTGCCCCTATTGGTAAACTGTGAGTATTAATAACCTACTTCATAGACTTTTAGAATTAAATCACCCAAGAACATGGTGAGAGCACGTTAGTGGCACGAGCACATCTGAGTCACCCAGTAAATGGTTGCTAAAAAGGAAGTAATACCGGTCGACTGCTGTCTAAAGAAATGCTGGCCAGGAACATCACAGGGGTAGTTGTCCTAAAGCCCTTTGGGAGAAAGAAAAGTTCTGTCTCCTTACACAGCAAAATGAGGAACTTTGTCCAGTAAAGATTCCAGTTAAATCTATTAGAAATACAAGATGCTCCCGTGAATAGGGACTATATTTTATCTGGAAGTTGTACTGAAAGACGAAGCGGTTTTTATGGAAAATTATCACACTACTGTGTAAGAACATGTTTGCACTTGAAATTATCACCTCAATGAGGGTCAGGAAAACTGGGGGTCTGTTCTTTACACCTTTAGGGTTTAAACACCAAAAAGATTACGATGCTACTGTTTCTATAAGTATTCAAAATAAAACTAATAATTAACAATAAAAAGGCAACTTACTTGCAAATCATATATCTAATAAGGGGTTAATGTACAAAATACATGCAACTCAATATAAAAAATTCATTTAAAAATGAGTTAAGTACTGCATATCCCTCACCTCTCCCCCCAGAAGACAGCTAGATGGTCAATAGTACATTAGTCAGGATCTAATGCTTCTTGTCCAGCCTGGCCTCGTCATTGTGGTGGGCCAAGTGTTTGGAGTCTAAGATCAAGGTATCAGCAGGGTTGGTTTCTTCTGAGGCTCTTCTCCTTGACTTGCAGATGGATGTTTTCTCCTCGTGTCTTCATGTAACATTTCTCTGCATCCCTGGTATGTGTCTCTTCTAGATGTCTTCATTTAAGGACACCAAATTGGATTAGGATCCACCCTAATGGCCTTATTTTAAATGAATCATATCTTTAAAAACCCTCTTTCCAAATATAGTTACATTCTGAGGGGCTGGGGAGTTAAGGTTTCAAAACAAATTTGTGAGGGCAGCAGAGAAACAATTCAGCCCATAACAACTCTCACTCCACCTTCTTTTTCTGAAACCTCTTCAACACAGAAACTCAGCATCCCCTGTGTCTGTGGCCCCTGAACATTAGAAGGGAGAACTTTGTGTTCCTTCTCTGAGTATGACCCCAGCTCTATAACTGTGATCTAGAGAATAAAAGTCCCTCACAGGGTCTTGGCACACAGAGAGGAGGCAGTGTGGCAAGGCCCAGCCACCTCATAGGATCATTAGCCCCCATCCTCACCTGGTAATTGTCTTTTAGATTATCAGTGCAGATTTCAGGACAATCCTTCATCCTTGATGAGGCAAGGTCAGAAGAGTTCCTACAGAACTGTCCTGCAGTCAGACCTCCATGTGTCTGGGTAGAGTGGAGAGACCCTGTCAACACAGGACAGAGTACAGGGCAGTGGTCCCCAGGAGTGCGATGCGCGCCACGGCCACTAGAGGGCTCCGTGGCACCACAGTCCTGAGGATTGCTGTCCCTAGGTCGTTCTTGTCCAGCTAATCTTAACAGCTTATTTTTAGTGTTGCTAAGTGCTAAACTAAGCACTGTGATGCTAGTAAGACAAGAGCATCACTTTTACTCAAAGAGTTTACAGACTGATTAGAGGCTGGCAAATATGAACATCCCCACTCCCTCTGCAGCTCCCACCCCCACTAGTTCATTCTGAGAAATTCCATACACATCGAACACCCATCCCTCCCTCTACTTAGATGTCACCATTTGCTATAGGTGCTTTATCATATCTAACTACGGGGGAGTGGGATGGTTCATATCCATCCTGCTATCCATCCACATTTTGTATCACGTTTTAAATGCATTTCAAACAAAGTGAGGCATTATTTTGAGGTACTTTTTTCTTTGGTTCTCTTCTTCCCCACTTCAAGCAATTAGTGAGCCATCTTTGATGTTGTGAGAGGATGTGGCCTGGGATGAAGACAAAAGTAGTCCTGCCTTCTTTCCTTCCTTTCACAAGTGTCAGTTTGTGGGAAGAGAACAGACACTATCTAACAGAACAGAATCCCTCTAAACGTGAGGCCATCACTTACAGTTTGAAAATATCACTTGAACTAAATCTATTTGCCCTTGCTGGTATAATTGAATCTCCCCTTTTGTGGATGAAGAAATTGCATTCCAGAGAGATTTAAATTCCTAGTACTTAGCAGTAAAATCCAGTCCAACACTGTAGGGATAGAACTGAAGGGAAATCTATCTATGTGGATTCTGGAGTGTTTTTGTGGCTCCTCCAGACAATCAAGTGTGTGTGTGTGTGTGTGTGTGTGTGTGTGTGAGTGATTGTGAGGCTGGTAAGTCCTATATCAGAATGGTAGGCTGGCAGGCTGGAAACTCAGGGAAGAGTTTCAGTTTAATTCTAAGAGGCTGTTGCTGACAGAATTCCCTCTTCCTTTGGGAAGGTGCCTTTTCTTTTCTTTTTTATTCTATTCAGGCCCTCAACTGATTGGAAGAGGTCCACCCACCCACATCATCATCCACTTTGCTAAAATTCTGCTGATTTAAATGTTAATATCACTTTTAAAACACCTTCACAGAAACCTCTAGAAGAATGTTTGACCAAATATCTGGCCTATCACCTGGCCCAGTTGACACATAAAATTAACCAGGGCCCATTGGTTTAGATTGGCTCATTGTAAGAAACTGAAGAAAAAACTTAAATTAAGACAATGGTCTTGTTTGGTGCCATGAAGAAGGGTACAAAAGGGACAAGGGGCATAGCTGGCTGCCTCTGGTCAAGGAAGTATCCTCTGTCTGCTATAGGGATGTCACTTTGCAGATTGTAAAGGCATCTGAAACATGAGCACCCTAATAAAGGGAGTAACAGCTGCAATTTATTGAGTACTTGCCATGTACAGGCACCCTGCTAAGTGCTTCCCACGGATTAGTTTAGACTCACCCTGGCCCCATCTGGCCAGATACAGCATAGCCACGCCCACAATGAGGCCTGTCACCCCAGGACACTCTCCCAGGCAGTGAAGACCTTCTTCTCCAGGGCTCTCTGATAACGCTGCTATCCCTTCCACAGATTGGGAGATTTCTCTTTATGAGGGATGGTGTGGTGGCGGGAAGTCCTCTTCTCTTTCGAGAGCCTAATGCCATAGCTCAGAAAGCTGCTTTGTTCTCTGCTCTCTACCTCCACCCTTCCCGGCATGGCCTCCATGTTTGGGGGAGACCAAAAAGGGTAGCCCTTGGGAGGAAAAATTCATTAATACTTTAAAGACATTTCCCCACCCATTCATGAGTTGGTGATGTCACCTTCTCTGGGCCACCTATTTTACTATCTTCCACCACCTCCAACTTCATAATGTTAAAAAAGGGAGGAAGAGGCATTCAGAGGATTGCAAATATCGGACAGTTATTACCCTAAGACAACACTTACAGACTCCTGTTTTGTAAGAAAAAAACCTGATAGTTGATCTTGAATGAAGTTTTATGTTCCTATTCATTTTGATTTCTTCTCCCTCACCCTTTCTGTAACTGAAGGGAGCTGGTAGCAACCAGTCTGCTTTGCAACTCAGCTGGTGAAATGCCTGGAGAGCAGCCAGTGGCCTGGGTTCAATCCACTGATAAGTCATCAATTTCTTTCTCACCCAAAACATCTGGTTTAGGATCTTGAGTTATGAGCTAATATTAAATATAAAAGTTTATAGCATCACATATATAATACTGTTGATTAGAAACATCAAGAAAAGTAATTGACTGGCGGGGACTCAGTGTGACCAGCTGGTGGAACATCTGGATGGGATCCAAGGGGCCTGAATTGAATTCCCAATTCATCCATTCTTTCTTGGTCAGTTATATCTGGTCTGGGATCTTTAATGATTTTGACTCTTCTACTTGGATACTTTCCCCCAGTATTTTATTTATAAAAATGGGAATTTATGTTCCACCTCACTGAAAAAAGGCTAAGATAAATTAATTAGAATTTTTATCCTTTCATACATGCATTCCTGAGATTTTTAGTTGGTTTGACCATTCCTTAGCCTCCCTGCACTACTAGACATGACCACTTGGTGGCAGTGTACACTCATTTTTCCTCCCCCTGAGCATTGTTGAAAGGAGAATCATCCTATTCCCCCATCTGGTTTGCAGCTGAGCTGCCCAGGAGAGGGAGGAGCTCCCCACAGGTTTGGGGCTTTGTTCTCAGGGGGCTTCACTTGACATACATTCTCAGTTCTTCACAAAATACCGTAGGCAACTGCATTTCGATGCCCAGTAACCTGAAGTTAACCACGTCTTTTGTTGACACTGTATGTTCTGTTTGCTGAATAGTCGCTTTCTGCCAGAACAACAGGGAGTTCTCCATCTGCCTTGATACATTAGGGTCTGGGATTTAAGAATAGCAGTGGTTTCTTTACTGGAATTTCTCCTCAAGCAGATACTTTCAGAGATAACTGGAAGAAAGCGGTTCTCATCTGTGTGCCACCTCAGCTTGGTTGAGAATAGATGCTCGGAGTGTTGTGTTAAGAAGGACTCTGAGGTCTCTAGGTCCAGGCAAGAATCCTGTGCTTGCTTAGCAATGTTTGCAAGGTATTTGCCACCCCTCTGTGCCACTATGTGATTGGAGGAAACTAGGGTGAGGTGCCTGATCTTTGCTGTCATCCTAAAATGATCGTCTCACTGAAGAATACTTTATATCTGTCTGTCTCATTTTTCATAATTTTTGTGTGCAGAAATTTGCTCATAGAAGGGAAGTGAGCCTTCATTGCACATGGAACCCTTTCCTGTACTGGCCCTTAGTTACAGGTAAGAGTAAGTCACTGGCGGCCTTTTCTGCCAAGGCAGAGACAGCAAAAGCCACTTATTTGTGTGCCACTTGAGCACTATTTATGGAGCACCTGCTCAATTGTAAAAAAAAAAAAAAGAGAGAGAGAGAGATGAGGAGAATTATTAAAAATCCACAAACTAATAGAAACCGGTCTTTTGAAGAAGATTCACCAGGGACAGAGATTGTCAAAATGTGGCTCCTGAACCATCAGTATCAGCATCACCAATAAGTTGTGTAAAATATGAATGATCAGGTCCTACCACATGTCCATGGAGTCAGAGACTCTTGTGGCAAGGGAGGCAGCAGCTGTCTGTGCCTTTATCACAGCCAGTAAAGTCCTCGAGGGGCTTCAGATGCCCACTCAGGTTTGATATACACTGTGTTTGGGTAAGCCTTACCCTCCCTCCCCTTCCTCTCCCCGACCTTTCCTTCCTTCCTCCCTTCTTTTCTTTTCTCTCCCCCCACCTGAGGACCTAGTGGTCTCAGACACTGCACGGCACAGGGAGCCCCGCTGCTCAGTGCTGTCCTCTGAGTGTCACGTTGGCCATGGTGCCAGCGGGTGGGGCTAGTCTGCTGGCAATGGCTGTTCTTTTCTTCCTTTAAGGAAGGGTAAGAGAGGCCCTCCCTAGTAGTGCAGCAGGTTAAAAGCACAGCATTAAGAAGCTTAAGCCACTTCCTCATGAGTTTGATTCCCACCTGCTCCAGAGGTGACCACATGGCTGGCAGACCTCTCCTGACCCGCCCACTGCTCCCCTCAGCAGTGTACTTCATTGATCTGCCTGTTCTGCTCCCCACTCTGTTCCTGGTGAATCCTCTCACCCTCCACATCTCTGGCCTGTACCCCAGCTCTGTATGAATAAATAAATAAATCTTAGAAAAAAAAAAAGGGAAGGGTAAGAGGGAGAGGGCACAAGCGGAGGAATTCTTTTCTGATCTGATTGCTTGTGTTTTTGTTCTTTTCAAAGA
Source organism: Condylura cristata (assembly GCF_000260355.1). Taxonomy (NCBI): domain Eukaryota; kingdom Metazoa; phylum Chordata; class Mammalia; order Eulipotyphla; family Talpidae; genus Condylura; species Condylura cristata. The sequence continues at coordinate 25,065,349 of NW_004567118.1, read as the reverse complement.
ATTGTATTAATTAATTTTTGGTAATTTTTTTATTTGTCTCTTTTATATTAAAGATAGTCTCTCATCATCTATCGAACCCCTTCCACCCTTGCTGTTACCCCCACCGTTTTCCTGTCTGGCCATTCAAATTCTATCAGTCTACTGGTTTATTTTTATTTTTGTCCTGTCTACTCATCTGCTTTTTTCCTTAGATTCCACACAGAGGTGGACAGTCACCTCTCTTTCCTTCATGTTGCCCCTACCTTCCCCTCTACCTCCATCCCTCCCTTTTCTCCTTCTGTTCTTCCTAACTTTTCCCCCCTTTTTCTCCTTACTCCCTCCCTCGCTTCCTTGTCTAGGGAATTCCTTTGAAGAGCCAGGTGCAAGATTGTCTTGCTTCCTGCCCCTGTAGAATTTCAAGCTAATGGGAGAAAGAGCAGAAAGCTGGACCTCTGCTATTAAAAGCCAGCCCTGTCATAGGGAACTCAGAGTGTGCTTGGAACCCAGCAGAAGCTCTGTGGGGATACTTGTCGGATACTTCACAGGGATGTAGCGAGTAAAGGGAGTGAAGAGTAGATGTTAGAGGAACAAAAGTGTGTACAGAGAGTTCTCAACTTATGTTTGGCTTCTTTGAATCAGTAATTGTTGGTGCTCTCTTAGGTAGGTTTTGAGCTATTGGGTGGTAACTTCTGTGGCCTCTAGGGGCTGAGCATGTAGAGTGGATGAGTGATCAGCAGGGCAGAGAGACAGGCTGACAGGAGTGGGTGTTGGTTTATGTCGTGCATCTGCCCAGAGCCCAGTGATGGTTGTCCAGAGATGCAGGCTCAGATAGGTCCTGAATCAGGACTGTTTTTGTAAGAGAGGCTGGACGTCTACATTTTTTTGTGTGTAATTTCCCTGAAATAGTTGCAATTTATGGGCTAAAAAGATATCTGTGGCTGCTAAATTTGGGCCCCTAGGACTCTCCAGCCAACTGAAACTCTGTTTCCATGACTGCCATCTAGTGGTCATAATGGGTTGCTGCACCCTTTGTCTGTGGAGAAGGGGCAACTGACATCTTTCTTCCCCCCTTCTTAAATGTGGCTTTTGGTTTCCAAAAAAAATATTATGAAAAGGTTTAGAGTGCCACCCTGATGGCTATTCTCCTCATTCCCCTTCTGGGAATCAGTTAAGCTGAAGGGTGGGGGGGGGCAGTGCTGAGTGGGTGCTGTTGAGGTGCCTGATGACAGCCTGGCTGGAGAACCTGCTTTGCTGCTGGGAACTTCGCAGGGCTGTTCCAGACATCTGAATGAAATATGATTACCACCCTGACCTGCCTGGGGTCCAGATCCAGAGCCCTTAAATTACTGTTAAGGACATATGGATCTATAGGGCGGCATGAGCACTCTCAGCCACGTCCCGACCAGGGCTTTCCTTGAATGAGCTTCATGGTGGTCTTTAAACAGACTTGTTCCCCCCAACCTCCAAATTGAATGCAAAAGTTGTGTGTGTGTGTGTGTGTGTGTGTGTATTTTTCTTGGGAATAGCCACTGGTCTGAGTCAGAGTCTCCAAAGAGCCTGTAACTCAAGAAGGGGGAAGACAAGTCTGCCCAAAGGGGATCTGAAACCTGAGTCTCAGTGACACCCCTACAGGGCTTGTTAGAAAGCAGACGGTGCCCTCCCCCCACCCCCAGAATTTCTGATTAGTATATTTAGGTGAACTCACCTGTCTCACAAGTTGTCAAGTGACATTGCAGGTGCTGGTCTAGGACCACACAGTGTTTGGAGGGCCGATCTCAGAATCTCAGATGTGCTACTCTCATGGATGCTGGGCCTTGCTGTCCTGCTTTCCTAGACAAACTCTAACGAAAAGAAAAAGACTCCACTGCTTAATGATGCAAGTGCTTCCTAACTCCTAACTCCATCCTCCATTATGTCAAAACTAGGATATTTTTTTGATGCTTCGTTTAATGACGTTTTGCTTAGAAGCCAAAAGAAAATGAGTTGGCTTCTAAAGAGTTTGTGTGTGTGTGTGTGTGTGTGTGTGCAGGGGGGGGTGCTGGGCATTTGAGAGCCTCTTAAAAAGACAGGGGTATCTGAGGCGAGACACAGTTGACCCTGGAACAACAGGAGGTTAGGAAGTTTAACCTCTGTGTGGTTAAAAATTGACATATAACTTTTGGTTCCCTAAAACTTAACTGCTACTGCTGACTGGAAATTACTGATTATTACTGATAACATAAATAATCCATTAACACATATTTTGTAAGTTTTATGTATTGCATGTTATAGTGTTGCAATAAAATAAGATCAAGGAAGAACTTCCTGGTGGCATAGGGTTAAGTCTCCGCACTATCACCTCTATGGCCTGAGTTTGATCCCTAGCCAGGGAGCTGACCCACATGGCACAGCAGACCTCTCCTGCCTCATCCACTGCTCCCCTCAGCAGTGTATTTTAGTAGATCTGCCTGTTCTTCTCCCTACTCTCTGGTGAATCCTTGCCGAACATCTGGCCTATATAGCACATTCTTCTGTGCAAAAATAAATAATAAAAAAATAAGGTCAAGGAAAGAAAATGTCATTAAGAAAATCATAGGGAAGAGACAATCCATTTATAATACTTTCCTGCTTTTATCCATATTATAAACTTGTATTTATAATTTGAATTTATAAGAAAAATTCCATATACGAGTGGACCTGCACAGTTCGAACCCTTGTTGTCTGAGGGCTCACTGTACTGTGAGCCTGTCCCCACCATGCTCTGCCATGGTACCAGGATTCATTCAGAAGAGCTTCTTAATGTTGGCCAGCAGATCGGTGCTAAGAGACATGTTTTGTATCCCCCCTTTTGCCCCTTTGTTATGTTGCTAAGGTTTGATGAAAGCTAAGACTTCTTTTAATTCTAAACATTCTGAAATCTGTGTAAAAGACATTTGGAGCCCTTAAGTTCTATACTGGGTCATCCTTGCTCATCTGACATTTCTGGTCTCCAGGAGAAGGTCTGGAACTTTCTGCTAAGAAACTCAGGTGTCACTCCAAAATATAACTGTAATTGAAAAGTAATTGTGTGTAGGTGGCAGACTGGATTCCTAACTGAGATAAGCCCTGAGTACAATGGGAAAACCAGCCTCCTCAACTTGGGAAAATAGAATTTCATCTTTTTTGCCATTCATATTTTTTGCTGTTGCTTTGTGCTCACTGTGTGTCGGTGGGGATGGAAAGAAAAAGATGGTTAGCTCCATCTTCTTGGAGAGAAGATTGGGGTGTCCCAGCACATTGGAGAGAACATGTTTACCCTGAAGGTTCTGGAGTTGCATCATGATAGATGGTAGATTGTATAAGCACTTCAATCAAGAAATGAAACGTTTCCAGCTCTGCTTTATTATTGTTATTATTATTTTACATACAAGAACTGGGGTGTAGGCCAGACATGTGGGGGGGTGCAGAACAGGTGGATCTACTGAAATACATTACTCAGGACACAGCAGCAACTCCTAGGCCACAAGGGAGGCCTGTTTCCCAGCTCTTTAAATGGTTCTGTATTCCTTACACATACACATCTCCTCTTGACCCAAGCAACCTCTGCACTGATGTCTTAAACCTAACTTCTCCAGTTGTTCACATATATATGCATTTCTTACTGCTGCAGTGACAAATTGCCACCCATTTAGTGACTTAGCACACCACAGTGAAACAACCAAAGTTACTTATCCCTTTATTGCCACATGCACAGCCAAACATTGTTATACTGAGGTAGGGCCATGGAGGCCTGAAAGGTTGCCACAAGTCTAAGGCACTTCCGGTGGGGAAACTTAAAAAGGGGCAGAGCCCGGTAAGTCTGGAAACAAGGTCAAATTACCGGTCAAGATAGTGGCTGCAATGTCTGCCTTCCCATTTGTCTCTCACCACTTCAGTCTTTCAAGTGTCTCTGCATGTCTCTCCTCTAGTGTTTCCTTTCATGTCCACCAAGTTCTTGGTGCAGGTCCAAAGCTGAGAAGCAAGCATCTCCTCCGTTGCAAGTCTCTGCTCCAGGTGGCTCTCTCTCCTGTGTCTCCTCAGTCTTCTCTAGCTTCACCTGACCTCAGTCAGTCAGCTCTGCTACTCATTAGGTGGGGGCAGGGAACCTGGCCCCTCCCCTTTTTTATGGAGATGCCGCTCTTACAGATTCTCTCATCCAACCCTATTCAGGCTCCTCTGTGCACCTTTCAACCAGGCTTCAACTTCTGGACTATGTGTTCATCTCTTCTTTGTCTAGTTTCCCCAGAATCCTCCATCCTCCTATCTAATCACTCAAGATCTAATCCACTATTACATCCTCCTGCTTCTCCCAGGTGATGTGTGATACCTGCACCTGCCTTTGGAGGGAGTCTTGTTAGGTCAGAGTCCCCATCCCCTACTGCACCTGCCTTTGGAGGGAGTCTTGTTAGGTCAGAGTCCCCATCCCCTAATATTTTCTCTCAGTGATTTCCACGCCTCTACCCCTTGGCTTTAAATCCCCACTTCTTTTTGCATTTGGAGTTGAGTCCACTCTCTCTTCCCACTGCAAAATCTCATGCCATGACCCTTGTACCTGTAATGATAGAGCCCCCTCCCACTCCTGTAAGATTTTTTTTTTTTACCATCTTTAACAAGTATCATGAATCATTTTTTCTTTAACACCTGTGAGCACCTGCTCATCTTCAATACCCAACTTCATCTAAGGCGCCTTTCCCGTTTGTTAAAAATCACTTTTTGTTCTGGACTTTCTTTGTATGTTTTTGTAGAACCCTAGACATGAATACAAGTCACTACAAACACTTTTTAATGCTTCTTCTAATAAGGTTTTTTTTTTTCTTAAAAAAATAGGGAATACAGGATTCATTGTAGGAATCAGACCCTATACTTTGTAGAAGGAACTGGGGAAGTGACGGTCCAGTGGGGTGAAGGGTCAGAGAAATGTCAACAGTCAGCCTTCCTGAAGCTCTGGCACTGATGGTGGACAAGTTAGTTCACAGGGCAACCTGAGAGGGAGGCATGGCTAATTGCTAGAATTTTTCCAAGCTTTTTCGCTACAATCCATAGTAAGAAATAACAAATATATGTAGTCTTTTGGGTAAGGGAACTTGTATCAGTCAGAGGGGTTTGCTTACCGAGAACAGAAGTAATCCCAGGGCTTCGGTTACCCGTGGGCATTATTTCCCTCAAGGGGTAGCTAGGTGAATTGACCTGCTCAGTTTTGAGATGTTTCTCAGGGTACCATCTTCCCCGAGATGCCCAAGGCAAGTCACGGGCAGGGCAGTCCCTCAGAGTGGAGAGCTTCACAGTAATAGTTGCCTTATTTAGGGTGACTTCTCAAACAACTGTGAGGACCAGTTAGGTCTCCATCCAGGAGATTTAGGGAACACCCCAGTCTTGTAACACATTGCCATGAGGCGGTTTCCCCGCAGATGGCTAATTACTCCAAGTTCATGCTACTTCTTATTAGCTTCAGTTTGAAAAGGTGACATTTTCTGACCTTGTCCTAAAATTCTGGGGTTGAACCCTGTCTGAAGTCTGTTGACCCTTCCTCACTGAATGTACACAATAAATAGTTGCTGAGTGATTAAGTTGATATTATCAGCCAAAGTTTTGATTTGTGGTTGACCCAGTCTGACCTGCAACATCCTGGTCCTATAGACCCTGAAGATGGTCAACAGGGTCTTCTTTCTCCAAGTCTGGTAAAGACCTTTCCCCCCACTTGATCTGAATCTCTGGGCATTCCCAACTTCACATAATACTCAGTACAGATTTCCTGAAACACATGATGAATGCACAAAACACACCCCTATTCATTTTCCATGTGGAGTCTATAAAAACGCATTTTCCTCCCTCTTACAAAGATTCTCACATCCATCTGGTTTAAATTTGTGTGAATTGCAGTCTGCCTAGAAAAGGGTTAATGACTACTGGGATGGAGAGTTCTGTTTACTTGGCTGGGCTTTGCTGGAGTCCAGTTTCTCCCAGACATGGAGTCCAATCAAAAAGCAATCCAGGGGTGTGGGGGCTGAGAAGAACTTCCTGTTCACCCTAAGAGGACTTTCGATGAACAGGATGAACAGGGCACCCAGATCTGGAAATTTCGACCTTGCAGGAGCAACAGCAGTAGGAACATCTGCAGAGAGTATGGCCCCGTAATAACAACTGGCACTTTAATAGCATAATGAAAATCACATTTCTGTAATTGTATAATGCACAGACCCAGGATTGTAACATCGCTTGTCTAAATGTGATACAAATTGGACGCAGCAGCTTGCACCCTTCGGCAAACACTTACCCAGGGATTATTACTTTCATAGAGACCTAATTTCTGGCCAAATTTTAGTCTCATGAACCGAGGCTGTTTCTCAGGTGAGCAGTTGCCACCACTGAAACTGTCCGCTTCTCCTCCCTTGGCCTCCTGAGGGTGTCTGATACTGTGGCAGCCATTTGCAAGCCAAGAGGAGCTTGGGTGTGTCAGTTAGGTCAGTGTCAGTCACGCTTTCTTCATGGGCTGACATTAGGGAGGAGTGTGAGTGTCATGCCAAAGCAGACCGTGCTTCAGAAGGGGCCACTCTCTGGACACATTTCAGCGGGAGATAGCCAAGCTGGAATTCAGCAGACTGGTACACTTCTCACTTTTACAGCATGTTTGACCACTCCATGTTTTATGTGAATGCTGTTATGCTAACACCACATCTTCTGCTTTGGCTTTAAGAGCTGCTATGCTGTGAGAAAGATAATAAAATAGGGTCGTATGTTAAAATGCATTTTAGGGGAAAACAAAGCAGTGATAGTGAAATGTGAGAGTGGAAATACAGTCTTTTTTATGAGGATTGTTTTGTATCTCATATTTGCTAACTCCACAGAGCCCATGGTGGGGGGTAGCAATACTTTATCATTTGAAATGGCATGGAAATTTCCCATACTTTATCTAGTTCCGTCTTCAAAGCAGCTGGGTTAGGTTCAGTGGGGCAATTATTACTTTTCCCCAATTTTCAAATAACTGGTGGCATGTTCAGCCCCCAGGTGATTGGTATTTACATCTGTGTCTTCTGATTCCAAGACCAATGCAAGTTTCCACCCAACCACACCAGATGTCATTTTCTGTAACTCCCTCCTGATATCAGTATGATGGAGAAATGCCATAAGGTAGCATGCACCAAAGGTAGCTACTCTACAAATAAAATTCACTTTCATTAAATCATCACTAAGATGAGATGATACATTTAACAACCCCCCACCCTAGGGTCCTAGTGGGATCTGCTGAGTAAAAGTACACTTCTGACCTGGTTTCACCACCTTCCCTGTGGGCTTCTGCAACTAGATTATTCCACATAATTCAGTAGCATCAGCATCAGCATCACCTGAGAATGTATCCAAAAACAGAAGCTCAGACCTCATTTCATACCCACCTCCTCAGTATCTGTATTTTTTTACAGGACCCTAAGTGATCTGCCTGCATGTTGGCATTTGGGAAGTGCTGTGCTTTTGCTTAGCTCAGGAGGGAAGAGATCTGATGTTTGATTTGGAGACAGGTGGCAGTTGTGGAAGGGAGACACCTGGGTGGGGTGAGGGAGTCTGAAAACAGAGGCATTTGCCTCTGTCTCCTATAGACATCTGATGTGTTGTACCAAGGAAACAGTGCTATGGATTGAAGTGAGGGTCACTCCAAGTGCCTCTTGCTCCTAAGCACTCTGCTGCATTACTTGAGAAACACTGATATGCCACTGAAGGGGAACAAAATTAGACCTACCATTCCAGCAAATAATAACCTGCCAGCTGGACTGTGAGGCTGGGAAAGACCTATTGCTCTTTTCTCCCATGCCTGTCGGGCCCTTCCTGCTGGGCTCTTGCGGTCCAGTCCCCAGCCTCAGGTGTGAGACCGATGGCCCCCCCCCACCCAGCCTTGGCACTTCTCATTCTGGCCATACTAACATGGCTGAGTCCAGTAGCTCAGAATTTATGCAGCCATAGCCCTGCTTCCTTCTCTTGTGTTTCTGAACCCCCCCCTCCTTCTTCCACCCTGATCTTCCCACCCTGCATCATTGCTTTTTGCAGGAGCTGCCAGATGTCAAATTGCTCCATAGTCTGTGGCTTCGGGATCAGGCAAATGTCCATGAAGGAGAGGATTGTAACCACTGAAATGCAGCATGCATGCAGGGCCCTGGATTCTGTTGTGGGCAAGTACACTGAGCGATTTGAAATGACTCTCCCGGGAGTTGGTTGTCAAATTTTTGGTGTGTTCAGGAAATGTCTGCCACATTTTACATCAACATTTTCGAACTGCAAGTGAGTGAAGTGTTGAATTGTAACAATGAGTGAGTGAAATGCATGGATTGCAGTGCCAGAGGCAAATTTGCTTGGGTAATAGAAGTAACTAGTTTTTTTTTTTTAATTAAAAAAATGTTTTTGTTATGGTACAACTATTCCCGGTGTTTTGCTGCAGAGAATATAAATCCCCTTTTGATATCATGTGAAGTCACAGTAAGTAGAATTTCTAATATATGTTGGAACTGTGGAAGCGGTGGAAAGAATTGGGTGCTTCTTGGCTTTCTGCCGTCATTCATATTTCAGGTCCACAAAGGGTCAAAGTCAATCAAACTATCATGAAATATGCTCCTGGTCGCTTGCTGACTCAGTATCCCAGGGCTTGTAGCTCCCAGGTTCAAAGCAATTATGTTACTACCACTATGACTCCCAGCTGCTTGGAATCTTACTCAAATTTAACTTCTTCCTGAGGCCTCCCTTCCAGTTGGGTTTAGTGTCTCCTTCTATCTGCTGCTACAGCTCGCCCAGCTACTCCGAAGCAAGTGTGGTCCAGCAGCAGTGTGTCTCTGTGGTAGTTGCAGACTAATTTGATGTCCTGAGACTAGTTCTCATGTGAGTGTGTGGAGGCTTCTTCAGACCAACAAGTACATTTCCAGGTACCAGCAGGGTATTTGAGAATTCAGCTCAGAGCTGGCACTATTTACTCAGAGATGGTATCGGAATCTACAGATGAGGGGCTCGATCTCCTAGGACCACCCTGCATTTCAGATGCTAGCAGCAAGCACAGGCTATTACCTGTGCTGCAGAAGTTCCCACAAAGTTTAATGGATTTGTGAGAGCAGTTCACAGAACTCAGGAAACCCATTTACTCATTAGATCACTGACTTAATTATACAAACTATATAACTCAGGAACAGCCAGAGGGAAGAGATGCAGAGGGCAAGCATAATCTTTGCAGCTGGTAGTTTCCCTGCTTTTACAGGTGAGGGCTGTGAGGAACAGAGAGGTGACATAGCTGGCTCAAAATACAGAGTTTGACTTGTGGGAGCTGTGATATGAGCCCTGGGAGTCTGAGCCAGAGACTAAGCTCTTCCCTGGCAGGTCTTCCTGCTCAGCCCATGCATGTTGAGTTAACACCAACCATCTGGACTCTTCCATGTGCTACATGGGAAGGTAGAAGAGGGGCCAGTCAACATGCAGAGCAGCTTGGGGTTAGAGAGGGTTTGGATTTCTTTCAGAAAGGAGGGAGTAGTTAGGGTAGCAGAAAACAAATCTCAACTACTCTTGATTTCATTTCTGAAGGATGGGGTTATTTTGAACTCAACTATGGGGATGTATTTGAGTAGTTGTGGTTCTAGAGGTACCTAAGGGCCCCAATTGCCTGCTTCAGCAGGGCAGTCTTTTGGTGAGTGAGGGGAAAGGGTGAGTGAGGTGAGGGTGGGGTGTGTCCACAGGTTAGGTCTCCAGTGGAGATGCTGAAATCCAAACCTCTTGGTCTAGGTCATGGTTGTGCTGCTTCGAACCTGTGTATCATTAGCCATAGCCACACACCCGCTCAGACTGCAATCCCTTCGCCTATGAAACGGAAATAGTGACAATAGCTGTCTTATTTGTGCAGTTTTGATGTGACCATGAAGGTCCTTTGTAAACATAAAATGATGTCTGCCAAGATCCACACGGTGTTGTGACTGCTGGTGGTTACAGCGGAGGGAGAAAGGGAGGTGCCGAGGAGAGGCCCACTGTCTGATTTCCAACAGGACATTCTCTTCAGTGTACACTTCCCTCCTAGAATGTGTGTGTGATTTCTTGGCCCTTAGTATGTAAAGTTGTTCCTTGAAGCCTGGACTTGAGTCCATGGTCCTGTGACAAGAGCTCTCTGTAGAGAAAGGGTTTTTTCCCCCCACACCCTCAGAGCTCAGTAGCAACAGCCTCTGAAGAACCAGAAGCTGCTTTATGTCCCAACCCTCAAAACAACGGCATTTCTCAGCCTGGATTCACAGGATGCCATTTAGATATGTGGATTCTGCCACCTCCACTGAACAACCTCCTCCCCCCACCCCTTCACATCCATCCCTCTTCAGGCACCAAAGCCCTTTCTAAAATGTCGTCACCTTTCACGGGACACCAGCACTTGAATCCCCCATTCCAAATAAATGAGAAAGTAACTCCCTTCCACCAGGTTTTGCTTGTGCCCTGGCCACCCGAAGAAGCCAGGATAAAATTTCGAGGCAGGGCGCATGTGTGTGTAATTGCTTCCTGAGAGGAAGACCAGGAGAGCCTGTTGCAAATGAGGTGTTAATGATGAGAGCCACAGGATTTGTTACTGTAGCAAAGCCCCATCTGGATTGACTACATTAACTTGCTTTTTATGTGGATGTGGTCCTGAATAGAATCTTTCCCCCCTTTGTTAGGATTCATCCCACCATAGGGACTAAAGTAAAACAGAGCTCACCTCCTTTACTCAGCTGAAGAAAGGGATCAACACTGACGTGGACCCAGAATGTCATTATGCAGACTTAGGGGGACATCTCGGAGGGGATTCTGCACAGGAACAGAACTTGGCAGCTTTGTTGTGGGTGCGTTGATTTAAGGACCAATATTTGGGCGTATGAGGAGGAATCCTAGTACCTGTTTAGTCTGAAGTCAGAGATTTAGAGAGAGCTAAACTTTAATAATGAACTGAAAGGCCCTGCCTGGTGGTGCAATGGGTTAAAACACAGAACTATGAGGCTATCCAGTCACTGCAGCATGCCATGAGTTTGATCCCCCGCCAGTGAGTTGACCCATCTGCTGCTCCCCTTAGCAGTTTATATCAGTACATCTGCCTGTTCTGCTCCCCACTCTGTCTCTGGTAAATCCTCTCACCCCCTGTACCCCAGGTCTTATATGCATAAATAAACCTTTATTAAAAATCTGAAAGATCTTGGAGGAGCAGACATTTTATTTACAAAGTAGGTTTCATAATACCTGTCCTATCTCACTTTACACCTCCAAAAAAATTTCTAAGATTCTATCTTAGGTCCTCAGAATGCTTGTATAAAAAGAACTGTAATTAGAGTGGAGACCCACCCACCTCCTTTGATCAACAAGGAGACAGAAGCTCAGAGAGCAGAGCATCCTGTCCAAGGACACGATATTGCTCAGTGGTTGAATGAAAACTGGAACCCGGGTCGTCCAACATAGAGGGGGGTTGTTTTGCCAGCTCTAATTTTGACTAAACTAGACTTTTGCTAATGCCCCTTCCTTGCCCTGGAGATTGCAGTGGCAAGATCCCAAGCAGCAGAGTGACCTGGAAGAGGAAGCCTGGGCCTGGAACCCTCCTCTGACTTAGGCATTTGCATGACCTCTATTCACATAGCCACAGGGGTCAGCAGGCAAGCCAGTATGTGACCTCAGACATGGCCTGGGGGAGCCTATGCAGCCTCCTAACTCCCCCTCTGTAAAGAAACCAGTGCTGGGACACACTAGATCAAAGTTGAACTGGCTCAATCAAAGTTCTAAATTTTCCCAGTCATGACATTTCATCTGTCCTTTATGAAGACAGGACCGTGCGCTGAGTCAAAATGGGAAGAGTAGAGCTTTCTTGTAGAGTTGAGGCCCACTTGGGTGTCTGTGATACCGTCAGACGGTTTCAATGATGTAGTTCCTCCTAAAATGTCATATTACTGTTACAAATTTGGAGTTCTTTTCAGCCAGCTGACTTTGCCCAAATAAATGAAAGAGTTTCCTTTACCTCATTAAAATGTAAAAAGGAATTTTTAGAATGCTGGCTGGGCTAAATGGGAGATGTTAATGTTTTTTAAATGCTCTCCAGAAAGGCCTGATGTTCACTGGTATACATCTATATTCTGAGGAGGGATTTGGCTGTGGAGCATTGTGGTGAACACAATTGGATATGTTTCATTAAGACTGCACCTCCGTCTTTTAATTAACTTCTTGTTCCTGTCTTTGGTGAAATATTAATTATTTTTTAATCATCACTGGGATGTACTTTAAGGAGAAGCAGCTGGAATCATCCAACCTTAGTTTCATTATACAGATAGGTGTTATAATAATTAACTTAATTAGCTTGTCACTGCTTGCATAAAATATGACTGTATTTGGAGAACAGATATTGCTTTGCTGATCCAAGGTTAATTAAAAAATAGAGTGTACAAGAGGTCAGGTTAAATGGAGTTGGAGGCATCCTGATATCTGGCCAGTGGGACAGAATGTTTCTGCAGAGGGCCAGGACCAGCAGCCAGCCACGGCCAAGTTCTGAAGCCATCCCTGGGGAGAATCAACACCATCAAATCTAGTGAGCTGCAGCCCATCATGATGTTCCCTTGTCCCTCTGCAGCAGGGGCTGTTGTTCTGGGGTCTGTGAACTTTCACAGGATAGAGGGGAAGCCCAAGAGGCAGTGCCTTTAAGTGAGAAACAGTTCACTTGTGATCTGTTGAGATGTGGATATACCCAAAGGTGATAAGCCAGGGAAGGATGTTCTGGGAGGTACATACTAACACGTCTCGAATGCTTCCCATGTGCCAGGGTCCACATTAAGTGATTTACATCAACAACTCAAGTGTTCCCAAAGCCCTATGAGAACATATTTCATCCCCTCGTAGAGTTGAGGAAACTGAGCCCTGGGCTAATTCTCAACCACTAATCCTCAGTAATTGCTTTGGAATGGGATGTTACAATTGGGTCACATTCTGCTGCATCATAATAATAATGAAAATAAGTGATGTTTCTTGGGAAACGGAGGCTTTATAAAACACAGACTTACTGTCCAGAAGAATCCTTGCAGTCAGAAAACTGATACTGAACCAGAACATTGAAACACTTAAAATGCTGAGGAACTGCTATGGGTTTGGGAATATAATTTTGCTTAGCAATTGTCAATATGTGGGTGTGTTTAACATGTATAACTGGTTTGGTTTGGTTTTGTAATTATGGAGTGGGCCATTAAAGGTTGATTTGGTCCCATAGTCAGTGAAGCCTTCTAACAATTCATTTGGAGGAGTGAATGTGTTTCCCAGAGAAATTTACAGCTTGGAGACATTGCGATAAGAGCACACCACGTCCCTGGCAAATGGCTCATCTATTAAGAGTTGAGCTGTCTTGGAAAATAATGGAAATGTCTAGCTGAAGTGCTTACAAAGTACAGCAAGATGCTGTTGGCATCAGCCCTGAAATGCAAAGTAGGCTGATTGGGGGGAAATTCGACAGATGCTACCTACATTGCTGGCCTGGGATGGACTGTGACTGACCTGAGAGATTTTGGAGAAACTTATCTTGAAGTCATTTGTTCTGATTCCTCACAGACTCCTCAGTTTGATTTCATATGATGGTTTACTGACTTTTTCAATTGGAATGACTTAAACCTATTTTAAACTTAACTGTTCAACACTGCTCTTATTTTACTTTAGGCTGTTATTAATTTGCCCTAGAGTGATGTGTGGTTTGGGCTGGATCATGCCAGTGTGGTTTGCCATCTATGATGCTAAATGCAGGACAGAAGTTTGGAAAGGAGGAAAATGAGAATGTGGAAAAAATGTCAGTTAATATTATTGTGGCTTCACGAAGAATGTGTCATGTGCTGCTACTATTTGGATCAATACTGTCCCCTTTTTTTAAGATCTCAGAAGGGAGATGTAAAGCAGTGTCTAGGGGGAGAAGTACCATCAAAATAAATAGTAGGGGTGGGGGTAGACAAGTATGAGGATCAGATACTCAGTGGTTTCTCTCCTCTCGATTCTCCCTTCTTTAAGCTTATGGTAGAAAGAGGAGATGGCATTGAACACCATCACCCAGACAGCAGTGGGCTCCTGGAAAGATGTCCTTGTGAGGTGAATGGGTTAACAAACTGGTACAGCCACACCATGGACTACCACCCACCCATAAAACAAACTGTTGCTACATACAACACGGGTGGATTTAAAAGACCTCATGCAAAGTAAAAGAAGCTAGCCTCAGACAGTAATATACTATATCATTCCATTTACATGACATTCTAAAAAAGACCAATTTATTGTGACAGAAAATGGATCAGAGGTTGTCAGTTGTTAGGTAGCAACTTCTTGATAATCACATTTGAGATGATGTAATTGTTGTCTTTGTGCTATTGTATGCACACATCTTTACATGAACTTATAGAATGATACACACATACAACTTCCTGTATATTAGCTTGAAAAATATTGAGCAGCACTATTGTAATTTTAATTAAGTAATGTTCGTATTTCTATTCTAATTGTTGCTTGAAAAGTATCACAAAAACATACTGTCTTTCTTTTATGGTAAGTTGGTAGCACATCTTTTTGTGTCTGAGGGTTCTCCAGGGCTTACCATGAAGTAATGAAAATCTAGAAGGCTTGTGGGTGTGTTGGTTCTTCAGGGGACCTCCAATGACATCCAGGCAGCCATCAGCTTAGTGTTGAGACCAATCCTACGAAAGCACTCAGAAACAGTTAAGGTGGTGTGACGATCGGCTCACCACTCCTCAAGTCGAACTTCACTTCCATCAACACAGACCATGGAAGGAATTGAGTGGGTGCATGTTTATTTTATGGGGAGCTTCAAGAAATAGGCATTTATGAAAAGTATCTCTAAGCATAGAATCCCCTGAAAAGCCAGACAGGAAGCACTGGGTGGTTTTCAGTCCAAGATGGTTCAACAGGTTGACTTACAAAGCTGGAGGTATAAGTCTTTGCTCTGTGGTCCACCATGAATCATAATTCAGCTGATCTTCTCATGACTGGTGTACCCTTTCTAATTACCAATAAGGTTATTCCTTCTCTTGATTCTTTGTATCCTTTCTTTATCTCATCTCCATTCATAGTGTCAGCTTCCTAACAGCTTCAGCTAAAGGTGGCAACCATACTTTAGCTAGCTCTCCAAAAGAACAATGTGTTTCTTGCTGTGTGGATTCTGGTCCTGCTCATGCATTTGAGGTTGTTGAACAGCAGATAGATTGGCGATTTCTTCATCCTAGTGTCACTAGGGGTGGAAAGAATTTCCTGGTCTATATCCTGCTGCATCTTCACAGGATAGTCTTACCTAGAAGTGTCTGGGTGAAGGCACCATGATAATCTGTCTAGAGCAATATTCCAACATTAATGAACCATGCTATACAGAACACATCAAAATGCTAAATTTTGTTTAAAAGATAGTATATAAATGCCAAGAAATATGAATTTATCCTATTTCTTGGTCATGAAGCCTAGGCCATTAAGTAATATGTTTATTACTAGTTCATGAACATTGGCAGAAGAGACTCCTGGTCAGAGACAAAGGTCTTTATTATAGTTTAGCAGGTAGCATGAGCTTTGTGTTCATGCCAGTTCCCCATGATGCTTGAGGCCCATGGGGGTGATGTAGGTGAGCCTCAGTAGATGCCTTCATGTACAGTGAGTTGGATTAAAGAAGAGGGAAACTGAACTTGGGGGCTTAAGTAAGTGGTAAGCTACCTGCTCTCTATCTAGAAAGATATGATACCGTATCCCTCAAAGTTTGCTTGTTGGAAACACACCTTAGAAAATGGACTAAAAAAAGGGCGATCAGGGTCTTACATTCTTGTACCCAACGAGAACATGCAGATAGTTAGGGTCCTCTCTCTGGTAGCAAACTGCTTCTTTAGCAATGACTTTCTCAACCTGTGTAGAAAACAATAACTAAGATACAAGTAATTTTTACTTTGTCGCATCAACTATTCCTGGAAACCCCATTAGATGATTAAAAGAGTTCCCACTTCCTTCTAGTTCTCAGGCCTTCCCCTCTCCCTTTTGCTTTCCTCCCGCAATCCCCAACAAAAACTGGTGAGTTAGAAGATGGAAAACTGTAATTGCCACTTATGGCCATGGGATGGCAGACTATCAAAAGTTAAATTTTTCTAGGAGATAGCTTCATTCTTCATCCTATAATGCAGAGGCCCCAAGATGAGGCAGTGGTTGGTTGCTGTAATCCGTTGAGAGCTGACCAAAATTTAGTAGTACTCTGCTAGAGTTACTGCACATCGCACTCCAAACACTTTTGGTGGCAGCCTTGATCTCCCCAATAGACGAATCCATCCACCTCAACAGCAACCTGAAAAATGACTTCAGCCTAGAACCATCTTTTAGGATAAAATCACTGCCAGACCTTTTCTTCTGGGTGATTGATCAACCATTTACAGAACCTTTGGTAATACAAGGTACAAAGATCTCTCACATTAGAAGAAAGTTCTCTTTCCTGGGGTTGTTTTTAGAGACATAAGTAAAACTTGACTGTATATGAGGTAGTGTGCTAATTATTTCATTTTTATATTCTGTGTGAGATAATTTTACTCTCCATATTTTATAGCTGAGAAAACTGGTACAGAGTCAGAGAAATTTCCCATCATCATAGACTAGTAAGCAGTGAAGCCAAGCTTTGAGCTCTGAGCCCCGTAGTACAGACTGAGAAATTCTCCACCACTCTTCCTTGGATATGAAGTATCTGAGGCCTCTTAGAGCTTTTCCTCTGCCAGCTCAACCATCAATACTGCTGTGTTGGGAAGTGAGTACTGTGTTTATGTGACAGGGCAACCCCACAGAGAAATAGGATGGATGGCCTGGATGTGAATCCTCAGCCATATGCTTAAGAAGAGCTCAGGGAAGCCACAGAGAAAAAGGTTAATAAAAGGTATATTTACAAGGGAAATGAAAAGAGGAGGAGCACAGAGTGAGAGAGAAATATATAAAGATTAATTGCTGATGTGTGCTACGAGTAATGCTACCTAAGCTGGGACCCCAGGTGCCACTGAAGGTAGGCAAAACCAAGTCTCTTCCAGCCCACATGTCCTCTTTTCTATCAAGTGAGGCTGTTTAACTCCATCCTTTGTTCCCAGCAACCCCCCTTCAGGAAATTGAGGGTAATGGCAAATCCATGGCATGATGGGAGTTATAGTCCTAGGCACCTGGAATCTCTTTGGTATGGAGGTGGGAGTGGGTTCATTCAGGACATACTGTTCCCCAAACATTTAGAGTCAGGTGATGTAAGACCTCAGTGCATTAACCTACAGTACTGTATTTTCTACTACACAAGGCCTGCTTCCCAAGTCAACTACTTTATATAGTTATTGAGATTCATATGTGCATGAGAGTGCTTTATAAACTGTACAACTGTCCCCAAATAAAATACCATAGGAAATTTTTGTTTATGCTCAAATATCCAAAAATAGACTCTGGCTTCCACAGGGGCTCTGCCACCACTGACTAATGAGACGATAAACTTTAATTTTGGAGGACCAGTATTTCTGATGTGACGTATCCATCATGACCTATAATAGTGATCTAAATGGATTCAGGCTATGCGTGATGATTATCTTGTGTTGAGAAGGATTTTGAGGCCTCATTGGACTTAGCAGACAGGATACAGTGACCCATAAATAGAGTTGTCAGGGCAGAGGGGAAGGAGTATAGCTTTGCCTGATAATTCTGTGCTGATCTTGGGGTGAAATAGCGATAAATATGAAAAGAGTATTGCAGGATGGGCCTCAAGAGTTCTGGAGGAGCCCCAGGTAGATGGTAGAACTTACCCTATTGTGATTTCTTCAGTATCAGAAGCATTCCTAAGTGCATTGAACTGAACTACCCACAGTGGAACAGTAGTTCGCCCATTGTACCAGCCACTTGGATAACATTTTATCCTGGAGGCGTGCCTGGGTCTGACTCCTGGGATGGGGGAACTGGGCCGGGAGCCATACAAGAAGCAAATCTCCCTGGATTGGGGCACATGATGTGATGAAAAGCTTTGACAGTGAATGAGATAAGGAGTGGTAGATGGAGGCATGCACAGCTGATCCCAACACTTGAAGCACGGTTTCTATTAAAACCAGGCCTCCCTCCCCATCATTCATACAAAGTTTTTCTTACTCTCTGCCTATCAGTTAAGAAACCTGTTAAGAAAGTAACATTGACCAAAGCCTAGGGCCCTGACTCTGGGGAAGTGACCTTGGTGCCAGCATGTGGGGCAGTGACATCTGGAATGGTCCTTGGAAAAAATTGGGGGCTTCAATTAAATATGACTCAGTCTGGGTGGTCAGGCAAACCCATCAGAGGCTATGAGAGAGGTTCTGAGTTTTCACCACTCTCCACACAGAAAATGTTTTCAAAGCAGTCCATTGCATATTGTACCCCCATCTGTCAAATAACTGCCCCCCTTATTAAAACAAATTTAAACATGTTAAAACAAATAAAATACCCACAGTTCCACTCCTCAAGAATCATTGTTGTTTACATTTTGGTATATATCTTTATAATATATTTTTGCACATACATATGTATATAAAGATAGGATTAACTGTAGACCTGCCTGGTTTATTATGGTAACCAGTAGCCACGAGGCTATTCAAATTAGAACTAACTAAAATAAATAAAAATCAGTTTCCCAGTTATACTAGTTACATTTTAAGTATTCAAATACAGATAGTAGACGGAAGTGTGTGTATATGTGTGTGATATGTATCAATAGGTATAAAATTTCTTTTATCTGTAATAAATACAGTTATCTATATAATAGATATTTTTTCTCACCAATTCTGAACATCTTGTAAATCATAGAATATGTCCATACAGCATTTCTTTTAATGACTGCATAGTATTCCACTGTAGACATGAATGATTATTTTTAAAGCCATTCATCCAAAGTTCAAATTATTTTCAGTTTGTATTTATAACTAATATAACAATATAATGATAAACCAATAAATATTCTAAAATTAGATGTTTAGTTGCAAGTATGACTGCTTCCTTAATATCACTTCCCCCAAAAGGTTACACACTTTTACATCCCTACTATAGAAATTATCTTTCAGAAAGATTGCATAAATCTTTTCAAGTTGAGTATTAAAGTACCTCTAATCTAAGCAACAAATTAAAAATTTATTTCCACTTTGAGTGTTGAAGCAGCAACTCAAAGATACTGCTTTGCAACTCTTGGATCTGTAGTAGGGTTTATTTCCACTTGTATTTCTTTTGTCACTTGCTTTTCCTGAACTTTTAACAGAAATATTGATCCTTGTTGATACACACAAGATATTTATATGAGCTAGAATTAAATCTCTATGGCAAGGGTTTTGTTTGTGATTTGCTTTCTGATTTTTTTTTTTACTTACAAGCATTAAGATATTATATTTAGTGAAATTACTCAGTTTTTGAAATTGCTGCCTTGATGAAACACTTTAGCTCTACCCTGCTGAAAATTATATATAAACGTTTACTATGTTTTATAATTTATTTAAAACACCTAAAACTTTAGTACATCTGGAATTTATTTAAGGTGTAGTGTGAGTTTGATATGTACATTTATTTTTTTAAAGGATTAGTTAGTTTTCCCAAAGCTATTTGCTGAATTATTTATTTTTAACTGATTTTAAGTTTCACCTTTATCAGATGTTACCTTTATATATATACTTGGTTCTGCGATTACACTTCCTATTCTATTTTATTACTCTGTTTTTCTAATTTGGTACAAGTAACATATTGTTTTAATTATTGTGCTATATATTACATGCTAATATTTGTGTGGTAAGTCTTTTTAGTAACTTTTCCAAAGTATTTTTGGCTTTTCTAGTGTACATGTTCTCCCTTCTGAATGTTAGAAGTCATTTTGTGAAGTCTCATAAAATACTTCTGTCAGTTTCTATTGGCATTGTTAATGTAAAAGTAAATTTGTAAAATTTTTTATTCTATCAATTTTATATCTTTTCATCTAGAAATACAGTCTCTCTTTTAATTTATTCTCACTCTTATACACTTCTTACAAAACTTTTGGTTGCTTTTTTTCAAATAGACCCTGAATATTACTTATGAATTTCATTTCCACTTTGCCAAAAACCTGGCAAAGTTTTCCTCATCAAGAAACACTTGGCCCTGGTTTTTGGGTGTGTGGGGTGTTGGTGAATTGAGTTGGGAATCATCCTAGAAAGTGAATCTGCTTGACTGGGGTATATGATGTGCTACTTTAATTTTAGTGAGTGAGAGATTTAAATACCATTATATTTTGAATATACTATTGGCTATTATAGACAAGGTATACTTGAATATTTATCTTCTTAAAGATTTATTTATTTATGCATACAGGAAGTGGGATGCAGACCAGAAGTGTGGAGGGTAAGAGGATTCACTAGAGAGAGTGGAGAACAGAACAGGCAGAAGAGGGGAAGTACACTGCTGAGGGGAGCAGCAGGTGGGTCAGGAGAGGTCTGCCATGTCATCATGCAGGTCAGCTCCCTGACTGGGGATCAAACTCCTGCTGCAGTGCCTGCAGAGCTTCATAGTGCTGTGCTTTGTGCCATGAGGGAGAGCCCAAATATTTATTTTGTGATTGGCTTTAATAGTTTTGTGATTTCTTTTGTTTGCTGTAATAGTTCTTCAAGTGCTGTCTTGGGCTTTGTAAAGTGGCAATTATTTTATTTGCAAGGAATGCTTGTCAACATTTGGAATTTTTACTTCTTTTTATTATAAATCAATAAACTATAATGCTAAAAGCATAGCTATTTCAGATAGACAGATCTGGGGTAAATTCCAGCTACTTCACTTAATAGCTCAGACCTCCTGCAATTTATCCAATCTTGGAGGCTTGGTTTCTTCAATTGTAAAAAAGGGGTATAATGATACCTACTTTATGGGACTCTTCTGAGGATTAACTAAAATAATGTCTGCAAAGTACACAGAACAGTACCTGGCACATACAGTTGCTATTATTGCTTGTCTGATTGTGTTGGCTGGGACTCCAAAAACCTTACATAAAAACCATAATGGTGGATATCAACTTTAATGGTAATAGATTCATTGTTAAATGGAAATACCAGGTACTGTTGATGATGGTGATGATGACTAACATTTATTAAGCATTTGTGCCCCATCTAGCACATAGACAAAAAAGACAATTGCAGGAAATTACTACATCTTGTAAACTTACTTCTAATCATATTGCTTTTATTCTACTATTCAATTAATTCATTCAACAATCATTTGTTGAGTGTGCATGGAAGCTCTTAATATGCCTTAATTCTTAATGTAATCATTTTGGATATGGTTACTTATGTGATGAAGAGGAAAGCATCATAAATAAACAGAAATTGTATCAAAGATAATTGTGCCGATGCTCCATGTATAAGCCATCTATACGTGCATATGCTATGGGTCCATTGCCTGATCCTTCACATCTTTTTTTTTTTTAAAGATTTATTTATTTATTCGTACAGAACTGGGGTACAGGCCAGAGATGCGGAGGGTGAGAGGATTCACCAGAGACAGAGTGGGGTGTAGAACAGACAGATCGATGAAGTACACTGCTGAGGGGAGCAGCGGGCGGGCCAGGAGAGGTCTGCCTCGCCATGTGGATCTCCTCCAGGCCAGGTGGGGATCGAACTCATGCGGAAGTGGCTTAAGCTTCTTTGTTTTGTGCTTTAACTGCTGCACCACCAGGGAGGGCCGATCCTTCACTTCTTTTATGTATGGACTATCTGTCTTCACTGAAAGTAAAGAATGAAGTGCAGGGTTTGTTTGGGGATGGAGAAAAGGGCTGACCTTTCTCTGATGAGAGAGCATTCACTCAACCATCATTTACTGGTGCTAGTAATAAAACAATGAGTAAATTGGAGCTCTTGCCTGATTCATTCATAGCTAAGAAAAAAGAAGTGTAAGGAGCATGCTACCAGAGCATAAGCATGCTATAAAACCAGAAAGGAGCTTTTGTGCCTGTGTCGGGAGGCAGGGTTGTTTGGGGTGGAAAGGAGATATGAGGCCTTGGTTGTGAAGACGGGTTGAGAGCGAGACAGAAAAGGGATGTCACTGGTGAGAACAGCTTGTCAAAGGCACACGGGAGCAGAGTGCTTCATTTGACAAGAACCTTTTTATCCATAGTGAAGTTGAACTCAAAGTAGGTCGACTTTGTGATTAAATTCAATTAGTAGTAGCCTGGCTACAAATTATCTTGGATCGTTTAATGAAGTCAGCAAAGTGGAAAAGGAAAACAACTGTACCTTGTTAATATATGTAGTTATATTTTGTGGGACAAAAAAAATAAACATAACTTTATTGGGAAAAGATTGGCAACAAAACAAGGAAGTGAAAGAATCCACTGTCTTTAGGTAGGAATAAAGGAATTATGAACTTTGCATTTTCTCTGTCTCTCCAGTTTTCTTCTGATCCTTGTTCTTCTCTCTTCCTGACTGTGTTTCAGCAGGTTTCTAGATTGGTTGGATTTCTATGAACGCTAAATGAAGAATATTACCTAGGGGCATGGAAGATGAACTTTCTATAATTATACATACATGGTATTCACAGGAAGGACATACCCCCTTGGTCTCTATTATATGCAATGAATACAGAATTTGGGGATTGTTTCATTTGTCCTCCAGCAGTAGTTTCTCCCTCATGCTCTCAGCACTCGACTTTCTTCTCAGGTATTTTGGTTTGGCAGGCTATTAATGGGCGGCACCCACAGACACAAGGAAGTGATTTTATGGGCTTTCTTTTGGGCTCATGTACAATTTTTTAAAATTCCTTTTGATCCTCTAAGATCCCAGCAGCCAACTCTAGTTATCATTGCCAAGAAGTTAGCTACACCCAGAGCTGTCCTAGGAACCAGACACTCATGTGCCCAGCTACAGGCAGTTCTCTCATCTTGCCTGAAGCTGGGAGCATCTTGAGAAGATTCAAACAAAAAAGAAGTGGTGAGTGGGATCATTAACATGTGAATTTGATCAATGTTTACATCTGTGCAAAGCACTTTATACCAAATAAATCTGGAAATTCCATTGCCATCGTCCTCCACCCTTAACCTTAGACTGAATAACTTAATCCTCAGTTCCTAGAAACAAAATTCCTGATTCAGAGCCTAGTATGAGCTTAAGATTGATTCTGTTCTGAAATTTTAGCTTATTCTGCTGAATCCTAAAGGTACTTACAATGGAACTCCTACCACGCAAAGTAAGGAATCACAGGAAGTAAGTAGAAGGTAGAAAACTGTAAAGAGACAGTGCCCAGATTTTCAAGAGACTTCTTCAAACAGTAACCAGGCCTGTAATCACAACTGTTACCTCAATCCGCAAGGGGCCCTGCTGTTAACCCAGCCTCTTTTCTGGGTTTTGATCAGGCAGAGTGTTCAATGGCATTATAAACTTACAGATAGAGATGACATACACACAGATAATATGATATTCCTTACTAGCAAGATTTCAGACTTATTTCAAACCTATGCCTCTTTTATTCTGGATGTTATTTCTACACTAGTCTATCAAGGAAATGTTGCGATCCTGGTGTATCTTTCTTTATGTTTTACATTTCCATGAATTTCTTTCTGCTCCTTGCTCCAGTTTTATTGAGCTCTAATTGACATATAAATTTATATTAGTTTCAGGTGTGCTACATAATAATTTGATATATGTATAAATTGTGAAATGATCGCTATGACAATTTAACATCCATTACTTTACAGTTACTAAATTTCTCTTTGCAATGAAAACTTTTAAGATCCACTTTCTTAATGACTTTCAAATATACAGTACATATTATTTGCATAGTCAACATGCTTAATGTTATATCAGGGCTTACGTAGTATATAACTAGAAGTTCATACCTTCTGATCCCCTTCATCAGATTCCTGCAACATGGCCCAATTTCTGCTGTATCTTAATTGACATATTGTTTAATTACTTAACCAAATTTGAGTAAAGCATTTGAGCTATCTATGCAAGATCTTGACATAGAGTGAAAATTGTAGATTGAATGATGATTCAAGTAGGGATAATTGTACCTTGTTGAGTACCTGGATCCAAAAGATGAAGAACAAAGAACCTCCATCTGGGAGATTGTCTCTAATGGTGAGCTACAGTTTTTCTTTTTTTTTTTTTTT